>NC_064572.1:83328102-83637790 GCF_937001465.1 Orcinus orca
CCTTGGTATCTGGCTTTGTTCACTTCACTTATCGTTTTCCAGGTTTATCCATCTTGTAGCATGTATCAGTACTTCATTCTTTTTTATGGCTGAATAATATTCCATGTATGGGTACATACCACATTTTGTTTATATTTATCTATTCATTGATTGATGGGCATTTGAGTAGTTTCCACTTTTTGGCTTTTTATGAAATATGCTGCTGTGAACATTTGTGTACAAACTTGTGTGTGGACATAAGTTTTCATTTTTTGGGGGGTATATATTGATACCTAGGATGGAATTGCCGGTTCATATGGTAACTCTGTGTTTAACCTTTGAGGAACTTTGTGACTGTTTTCTAAAGTGGTTGTACCATTTTTGCATTTATACCAGCAATGTATGAGGGTTCCATTTCTCTACATCCTCATCAACACTTGTTATTGTCTGTCTTTTTTATTATAGCTGTCTTAGTGAAGTGGAATCTCCTAGTTTTTATTTGCATTCCCTAATGGCTGGTGGTATCGAGTATCTTTTCATGTGCTTACTGGTCGTTTGTGTATCTTTAGAGAATGTCTACTCCAATCTTTTGCCCATTTTTCAGTTGGGTTATTTGTCTTTTTATTGTTGAGTTGTGAGAGTTTTTTATATATTCTGGACACAAGTCAGATGACTTGCAAATACTTTATCCTGTTCTGTAGGTTATCTCTTTATTGATGGTGTACTTTGAAACGCAAAAGATTTTAATTTTGATGTCCAATTTATCTGTTTTCGTTTGTCACTTGTGCTTTTGGTGTCATCTCTAAGAAGCCATTGTGTAATCCAAGGTCAAGAAGATTTGCATTTCTTCTAAGAATTTTACAGTTCTTAGCTCTTACATTTAGGTCTTTGATAATTTTGAGTTAAGTTTTGTATATAGTATGAGATAGGGATCCAAATTTATTCTTTTGCAGAGGGCTGTCAAGTTGTCCCAGCATCATTTGCTGAAATTCAGTTAGCTTTAGTAACATAATTATTCTCAGCCATCAATTGATTATTGCAAGACAGTATTCCCTGGATGTATGAAGAAATTATCCTTACTTTGCAGATGGAGAAAAGGATTTCTACTGAGTGTTGCTCATTAAGTTGCAGCAGTACGCTTGTGATTGGAATTCTGAAGGCAAGACCATTTCTGTAATGGTTTTTTTTTGTTGTTGTTCTCGCCGTGAGGCCTATCATTTCTGTAATTTTTAACAAACCACTTTTAAATCCTTTTCTGGTTGGGGTGGGTAATTAACTTCATTTTTTGGTATTTAATGAAGTTAAAGTTTGTTTTTAAACAGGGGAACGACAGGAATTTGTAGAACTTTAGACTAATCTTTGTTTGGAATACTATCCTTTGATACCAGGAGAATATTGCATTGCTTTTTATTGTCTAAATGATTAGTGAGCAACTGTTTTATAGCAAACACTGTTTATAGAGACGTAAAAGTGAATTTTTCAGTTGATCATTAGAAAGAAACCTTATTCCACAAAACTAAGTACTATGAAGTGGTAAAGAAGTGACTAAATTAGCACAAGATTAGGATTGGGTCAAGAAGGGTTTTACAGAAGTGGGAACATTTGAGCTAGTCTTTGAAGAAGGAGTGACAAGTTTCTAGGTATATATAGAACCAGGTAAGAATGGGAGGTGGGAGTGGGAGAACATCGTGTGCAGAAGCAATTGTAAGTGAAGGCATGGAGATATGAAAATTACATGCCACATATAAGGACCAGCAGAGGGTACAGTATGGCTAAAGCATGTGGATGAGGTTGGAATGGTGCTCATAGCACCTGGATATGAATGCCTTATTCCTTCTCCAGTCCCTGATCCTCTTTTTCCCCTTGAGCTAGTATTGTCAAGGAGCTGGGAAATAGAAAGGAGAAGTGATCCTCTTCAGTGTGGATCATCTTTACAGGTGGGAAGAGGGAAGGGTTCTCTGTCTCTCTCTGTGTGTGTGTGTGTGTGTGTGTGTGTGTGTGTGTGTAGGGGGATTTGTTTGAGGATATTTGTTGTATTAAGCTTAAAATCTGAAGTCCTTGTTTTTATAGAAATTCATTCAAATTAAGTTAATAATTGTTGGGCACCTGCTGTGTGATCTGAGATTGTTTAGGATTTTCAAAAAAGTAGATTACATGAAATACTGTTACAAAGACTACAGAGTTAAAACATTTAGTAATGACTTGTTCAGTGTTAAGCATTTTAGAAAGTAATTGTACTGGATGTTCAGATAACTCTACAAACAAGACAAAGTCTCTGTTACTTGTATTTACATCCTAGTATAGAGAGAGAGCAAACAAGGAAAAACAAAAATAAAAACAAAAAACAAAAAAACCCAAACCAAACCCAAGTAGTGATAGGTGCTCTGCAGATAATATAATGAAAGTAGGGTAATGTGGTGGAGAATGACATCAGTCTGGTGAGGGAAAATCTTTCTGAGGTGTTATTTAAACCTAGCTTTTGATGACAAGAGCTGACCATGTGAAAATATGGGGAAAGAGAATTCTAGGCAGAGGAGATTTCTAATACAAAACTCCTATGGTGAAAATGAGCTTGCTTGTAAAAGGAACAGAACAAAATCCGCTGGGGAATTTTAATTTTATTCTGAGTGGGTTGGGAAGCCATTAGAGGATTTTAAGTCCTTGTGTTGTGACCTGGTTTATGTTTCTAAAGGATCCACCTGGCTTCCATGCGAGGATGGTGGATAGAATAGAAGCAGCAAGATTAGTGGGGAGGTTATGTAGCAATCGTGAGAGTTGATGGTGGCTTGGACTAGGGGTATGGTAGGGTAATCTGGAGAAAAATTCAGATTTTGGGATTTGTTTTGGAGGTAGCGTCAATGTCTTGTTGTAGATAGAGACAGTAACTATATACAGTCAGTCCATCTTGTAACCTAATATTCACATTTCGTTCTAGAGAAATAAGTTTTTGTAACTCTGGAAGGCTGTGGTGCATTTGTGAGAGAAAACAGGAGTCAGAATCTGGGCTTTACTTCCTAAAGCTTTGTAAGTGTGGACAAGTCATTTCACCTTTCCTGAAGCCACAGATTCCTTGTCATTAAAATGAAGATACTTGTACCTCAGAAGGATTCTGGGGTACCTTACAGGAAATTACCTGAGGGTTCCGAAGATGAAGTGAAATAATAGAAGTTTTCTGTGACCTGAAGCTTCATATAAAATTTAAGGTGGTGTTATTTCACGCTGACATTTGTTCATAATATTAATTATTGGATGTGGATCTTGACATTATTGGTGTTAGCCCTCGCGTAAGGACAGGAAAGGCATTACCATAATTTTTTCAGATGAAGAGGCTTGGATCTTAAGGGTTTGGCCAATATCCCTGACTTAGTAAGAGGTGGAGAGGGACATGAACTCACATCTAAAAAGTGCAGTACATTTTTCTCTATATAAAATAACAAGAGATGGAACTGATCTTCCCATAGTAAAATAAAGTAGATTTCCCCTTAATAATGCTTTGGTGAAAGGCAGTAAATCGCTGAAGGGAAATATTGTAGGATATTCTTGACACACACGTGTGTTTGTGTTTGGAAGGTTCTTTTATGTCCTGTTTAGGATTTTTCACCTTAGTGTTGGGGTGTTGAAATTTTTAAAGCGGCTGAATAACAACACCAGATTTTTTTTTTTTTTTTTTTTTTGGACAGATTACTCTGGCAGAGATATGGAGTATGAAGGTTGGAAGACCAGTTAGAATAATAAATAAAATATTTGAGAGAAATGATGAACTAGGGCTTGGTTGTAGGGGTAGAAAAAACAGACAATTCTTGAGAAATTTTTAGATATAGGAGGCCACATTTACTCTCATATAAAAGGACTGTTGTGTACCTATTTCTTGGTTTTTGTCAGAATAACAATGATGTATGTGAAAGTATTTTGTAAATTATAAGGTTTATTGTGTGATGTGGACATATATAAGTACAAATGTATTTTTCTCCCAGAACTGTTTGAAAGTAAATTGCAGACTTGATACCCCTTAATCTCTAAATATTTCAGTGTGTATTTCCTAAAAACAAGGTCTTTCTCTTATGTAACCACAATAGAGTTATCAAACTCAGGAAATTAACATTGCATGATTAATTCTTATAAGAATAAGATTCTATAAATCTTATTTAAATTTTGTCAGTTGTTCCATTAATATTCTTTATAAAGACAAAAGAAAATCTCAGATCATGAGTTGCGGTCTGTTGCCATGTTTTTTATAGGTTCCTTTAACTGGAACAAAAAAGTCCTTGTTTTTCATGATATTGATGTTTTTGAACAATATAGGACTAGTAATTTCGTAGAAAGTCTCTTAATATTGGCATTTCTGATATTTTTGCATAATCAGAGTCAGAGTATGTACTTTTTAGCAAGAATGCCACAGAGGTGATGTTTTGTTCTTAGTACAACATATCAAGAGGCAAATGATGTCATTACTGGTGTGGTTAACTTTGATTACTTGGTTAAGGTGTCTACCAGGTTTTGTAACATACCAGTTATTGTTGGGAGATACTTGGAGACTATTTAAATATCCTGTTAATTCTCAAATTTTCACCCACTAGTTTTAACATTCAGTGATGATTCTTTTCTGAATCTGTTGTAGAGATTGCCTAATGGTGAATTTCTAATCCAGTTATTCATTTTGCATTTATTAGTTTGATTTCTGTTGTAAGGAAGAACTTTCTCCTCCATTATTTATCTGTTAGTTTGTGTGTAGAGTTTTGTATATTTGTCTTAGTCAGTGCTTTAAAAATCCTTTACTGTTGTTATTTATGTGGATGCTTGAGTTGATCCAGATTTGGCCAGTGTGAGCCCTTCATGCTAATTTCTATCTCTCTCTTTTTTTTTTTTTTTTTGCGCGGTACGCCGGCCTCTCACTGTTGTGGCCTCTCCCGTTGCAGAGCACAGGCTCCGGACGTGCAGGCTCAGCGGCCATGGCTCACGGGCCCAGCCGCTCCGTGGCATGTGGGATCCTCCCGGACCAGGGCATGAACCCGTTTCCCCTGCATTGGCAGGCGGACTCTCAACCACTGCGCCACCAGCGAAGCCCTCTATGTCTTTTTTTAATTAAAAATTTTAGGTGTGAACATATTTCAGATTTTATTTTAATTTTTTAGAGCAGTTTTACGTTCACAGCAAAAGTTCTTGTGTCCTTTTTTTAAAACTTCCCATTATTCTTTGAGAACTGATTTTTTAAAAAAAATGTTTCCTGGATATAGTGACTAAAAAGATTTTTAAAAATAATCTTTAGTTTTTAGAGCAGTTTAGGTTCACAGCAAAATTGAGCAGAAAGTACAGAGGGTTCTTATACCCCCCCCCCCACATGCATACCTCTCCCACTGTCAACATCCTGCAACTGAGTGGTACATTTGTTACGTTGATGAATCTACCATGACACATAATTATCAACCAGAGTCCATAGTTTACATTAAGGTTCGCTCTTGGTATGTACACTTTATGGGTTTTGACAAATGTAGAATGGCATGTATCTACCATTATAGTATCATACAGAATAGTTTCACTGCCCTAAAAATCCTCTGTGTTCTGCCTATTCATCCCTCCCCCTCGCCATCCCCTGGCAACCACTGATCTTTGTCTCCATAGTTTTGCCTTTTCCAGAATGTTATATAGTTGGAATCAAACAGTATATAGCCATTTCAGATGGGCTTCTTTCACTTAGTAATATGCATTTAAGGTTCCTCCATGTCTCTTCATGGCTTGCTGGCTCGTTTCTCTTTAGTGCTGAATAATATTTCCTTGTCTGGATGTACCACAGTTTATTTATCCATTCACTTATACTGAACTTTGGTTGCTTGCAAGTTTTGGCAGTTATGAATAAAGCTGCATCCATGTGCAGGTTTTTGTGTGGACATAAAATTTCAACTCCTTTGAGTAAATACAAGATGCACAATTGCTAGGACATATGGTAAGAGTATGTTTAGTTTTGTAAGAAACTGCCGAACTCTCTTCCTAACTTGGCTATAGCACTTTGCATTCCTATCAGCAATGAATTAGAGGTCTTGTTGATCTATATCATCAGCATTTGGTGTTGTCAGTGTTCTGGATTTCGGGCAATCTAATAGGTGTAAAGTGGTATCTCATTGCTGTTTTAATTTGCAGTTCTCTAATGAGGTATTGTTTGCCATCTGTATACCTTCCTTGAAGTGTCTGTTCAGGTCTCTGCCCATGTTTTAATTAGGTTGTTTATTTTTTTTTTATTGTTGAGTTGCAAGAGTTCTTTGTATAGTTTGGATAACAGTCCTTTATCAGATATGTGTTTTGCAAATATTTTCTCCTATTTTTTTGGCTTATCTTGTCATTCTCTTGACAATGTCTTTTGTAGAACAGAACTTTTTAATTTTAACAAATCTAGTTTCTCAAGTATATTTTTCATGGATTGTGTCTTTGGTGTTTTATCTAAAAAGTCATTGACATAGTCAAGGTCATCTAGATTTCCTGTTAGGTTACCTTCATAACAGGAATTTTATAATTCTGCATTTTACATTTAGGTCTGTGATCCATTTTGAGTTAATTTTTGTAAAGGGTATGAGGTCTGTGTCTAAGAGTCTTTTTTTTTTTTTTTTGCGTGTGGATGTCCAGTGCTTTCAGCACCATTTTTTGAAAAGACTTTCTTTTTTCCATTGTATTGCCTTTACTTCTTTGTCAAATATCAGTTGACTCTATATATGTGGGTGTATTTCTGGGCTCTCTGCTCTATTCCATTGATCTGTTTGTCCGTTCTTTCACCAGTGTTTTGATTACTGTAGTTGTATAGTAAGTGTAGAAGTCAGGGTAGTTAGTCCTCTGACTTTTTTTTTTCCTTCGGTACTGTGTTGGTTATTCTTACTGTTTGGTTATTCTGGATATTATGCTTCTCCATATAAACTTTAGAATCAGTTTGTCAGTACCACAAACTTGCTGGAATTTTGATTGGGGTCGCATTGAATCTTTTGATCAAGCTGGGGAGAACTGAGATTTTGACAATATTGAGTCTTCTTATCCATGAACGTGAAGCATCTCTCCATTTATTTAGTTCTCGGATTTCTTTCATCAGAGTTTTGTAGTTTTCCTGATATAGATCTTGTACATATTTTGTTAGATTTATACTTATGTAATTCAGTTTTGGGAGTGCTAATGTAAATGGCTATGTGTTTTAAATTTCAAATTCCATTTGTTCATTGCTGGTATATAGGAAAGCAATTTACTTATTTAACCTGTATCCTGCAACCTTGTTATAATTCTGTATTAGCTGCAGGAGTTTTGTCGATTCTTTTGGATTTTCTTCACAGACAAGTCATGTCATCTGCGAATAAAAACAATTTTATTTCTTACTTTCCAATCTGTATTTTTATTTCCTTTTCTTGTTTTACAGTATTAGCAGGAATTTCCAGTTTGACACTGAAAAGGAGTAGTGAGAGGGGACATCCTTGCCTTATTACTGATATCAGCTGGAAAGTTTCTAGTTTCTCACCATTAAGTTAGGTGTAGGTTTTTTTTTTTTTTTCTTTCTCGGTACGCGGGCCTCTCACTGTTGTGGCCCCTCCCGCTGCGGAGCACAGGCTCCGGACGCGCAGGCTCAGCGGCCATGGCTCACAGGCCCAGCCGCTCCGCGGCACGTGGGATCCTCCCGGACCGGGGCACGAACCCGCGTCCCCTGCATCGGCAGGCAGACTCTCAACCACTGTGCCACCGGGGAAGCCCTAGTCCTTTTCTTGTACATTATTCTGTATCCACATTCTCTGCAACGGATTGGATCCCTTGATTTTATTTCATTTTCTTTGTGACATTCTCCACAGATATATATCATTGGCTGCTGCTTTGGGTGTTGAACGTCCTTCTGGGTGTCCGTTGTTGTTTCCACGTAACACGGGGAAACTTGCCTGCTTTTCCGAACAGATTCCGCCTCGCCGCTGTAGTTTCAGCAATCATAAAATTATTCTGTAAAATTGCTATAAAAGTTTGTAAATGCTTACTCTCAGTTTCTCTACAGACTAGTAAACAGTTTGTAGAATATCGCAGGGCCCTGGACCAAGTTTTGAGTAGCACTGTTAACAATATACAGCATACTGCTTCTTGCTCCTTTTCTAATCTTAGCAATCTAAGCCTTAATTCTTAGTCTGTAATAGCATTTGTTACCTTCTTGATAGATTTTTAAAACTTTTCATTATGAAAAATTCCAAACATATATACATATAGAGAGACTAGGAGAATGAATTCTCATGTATCCATCACCCAGTTAATAACATATGGCCAGTCTTGTTTCATTTATATTTTTCTTGCTTCTTCCCAGTGGATTATTTTAAAGCAAATTCAAGCCATTTTATAACATTGTAAATAATTCAGTATGTGTCTCTTAAGGGAAAAGTACTCTTTTAGAAAAATAGGTACCATACTGTTAATCACACCTTAACATTTAAACAACTTCTTAATATCAAATCAGTGTTCAAATTAATTTTTAACATGTATATATGTTTTAATATACACACACCCATAGGAATTTGCTGATTGCATCTCCATGGAAATCAGTTTGTTCCTCTATCCCCTGTGATCCTGTAAACTGGTAGTTAGATCTAGAAGCTTGATCACATTCAGGTTTGATAACTGTTACTATTATTTGGCACAAATAATTCATAGGTGGTATGATGTATGGATGTATGATATAGCTTTGTTTTAGAAATAGGATTTTGTTACTGCTTAGATACATTAAGTGATCATTAATATTAAGTATATATTTTAAAATTTGAGCTTGTCACTTGTCACAGATGGAGCAGGGAAAAGTTAAAAAATGTTTTAATTAACTTTGGAAATAGTATTTGCAAAATAAATTGAATAAGCAAGATTTTAAAGTGAGTCTTTTTAAAAAAATTTTTATTGGAGTATAGTTGATTTGCAATGTTGTGTTTCAGGTGTACAGCAAAGTGAATCAATTATACATATATCCACTCTCTTTTAGATTCTTTTCCCATATATGCCATTAAAGAGTATTGAGTAGAGTTCTCTGTGCTATACAGTAGGTTCTTATTATCTATTTTATATATAGATCCCAACCTTCCAATTTATCGTCCCCCCTAAAGTGAGTCCTTACATAGAAGAATGGGAGACTTTGGAGATTCTGGAGATCATCTTGTTTAACTCATTTATTTTTTCACAGATGGGAAAATGGAAGCTCTTAGAGATAAAAATAATTTATTAAGTATCTCAAAGATAGTCATTCTTTGCTTTTCTTTAACACAAGGTCATGTATAGGTAGTGTGATTAATACACACCTGTCATTTGGGGAGACTCTTCCCTTTTTCAGTTGTCTTAATGCAAATGGAGGGCTTTATTATTTTAATTGACATACAGTGGTTTCTTTAGTAATCTGGATTAGTGTATTGGTTTAAGAGAAGTCAGGCTGACTTTTATTAATAATATTTTCTTCCCCAGGGATTGCCTCCAAAATTAAAAATACTTAAGGCATTTTATAGTCTAAAGTCGTGATAAATACCTCAGATTGGTGGTTTTTTCTTCCACTCAATTTTACATGGAAAATTTAGTATATCTTGTTTTATAAATAACTTTTTAGGTCCTGCTTACTTAACTTTTTAGGCATTTTGCAGTAGTTCTCAATCTAGATAAGCTTTGGGAAGATTCTCTGTAATTTTGAAAAGCTAAAATGTGAGCAAAATGGGTGTGAACAAGTTTTGTATTTTTTTAAGTTTGCTTGTTTAGATATTGTATGTTATTGTTCATCTAGGAAAGACTGTTTAGTGAGGCATTACATGCAGTTTATTAATTGTCCAAATTCTGGATAGTGGGAATAAGTGACTATGGGCTGCAGTATAAATGTATTTTTATTACATTGTCTGTCTGCTACAGACTTTGGAGCCAGAATGCCCAGGTTCAAATCCTGGCTCTGCCACTTAGTAGCTTTGTGACTTTGGGCAAGTTACTCAACTTCTCTTTTCCTGTTTCCAGTCTTTAAAATTGGAGATAATAGTAGTACCTGTTTCATAGGATTCTGAAGATTAGATTACCTGATGTATAGGTACAGTGCTTAGAACAGTGTCTGGCACACAGTACATGCTTAAGTGTTAGCTATTTTCTTTTCTTAGTTGGATGAGGCTGACCCTGGCAAAGTTGTGAAGTAGACAGAGTTGGCCTGGACATACATCCATCTCTAATGGTTGGGTAAGCAATCTTTTCAACCTGCTGCTGTCTTTGGCATTCCTTCCCAGGTTGCCCTTTGCTAAACTTTTGCCTACTTATTCTCCCTGTCTCTGCAATGAAAATCCAACTCACAAAATCCCCACCCTACTTTCCTGTTATTCATTACAGTAGGAATTGTGAAAAAAGTAATCTAATTGAATGACTTCATACTATTAATAAGTAACACTTGTAAATAATTTGCCTTTATAAAATAAGTGTTTTAATTCATCTAACTTTAGGGGATTAGATGTTAGGGAAAATGACAAAGAAATTTGAACAGGGTCGAGGCGTTGGGAACAAGATGTTTTTGGACAAGAGAGTAGCTCTGAATTGGTTTTGCCTTGGAATATTTCATTCGTTTGTGCCTGCTTTTCAAATCGTTTTCTTTCTTTCTTTTGTATTAGAACTCACTGATTATTTAAAAATTTCTACCCCTCCTTTCTCTGTCACATAGATAACATAGTGTTTGGTTAAAAAGGTGGCCTTTAGTTGGACTAGGTTTAGTAGTGACTGTTGGTTGGTTCCTGTGGATATTGTTAATTGGGACTAATTTGTTCAGTGTGAACAGAGAATAGATACGATGATAAAAGAAATCAAATTCTGAATGAAGTAGTATGTTCACAGCTTTTGTGAAAGTTGTTTTATTGTATTTTAAACGCTGGCTTTATATGCAGTCTTGGAGATAATCTCTCCATTTCCATGTACATTTAAGAAAGCCGTAGTCATCTTTCATCTACTTAAATTGCAGGTGTCGTGAGTACAAGGACAGTATTTTATCTACGTGGTTATATCTCTCCACGTTTCTGAGTGCGTAGTAGACCTTCAGTAACTTGTCATAGGTTGTTAACATTAAATTATTTTTGTTTGGGATTATAATTTGGGGTACGTGATTGACCTGTGATGTCTCTGAAACTGTGTAAAGAAATCATGCTAAGATGGGTTCTACAGTAGCTCAAGATGGATCTATCTATCTATGTATCTGTCTATGTATCTATCTGTTACTCCTCTTTCCTTTCTAGTTACTGTCTAGGAACTGGAGAGTACAGAGGAAGTTGATGAAATTACAGATAAAGCCCTAGTATATAAAGAGGTAGAATTCCTCCAGAAATGACTAGAAGATAGATTTTTAAAAAGGAGCATTACTATTGTTTTGTGTAAGATTTGACACACTGTAAGTTAATTTTGTGTCTATATATCTTCTTCCATTCTGATCAGTGGATTACTAATTATCCAGCGGTTTAAAGAAAAACCATTAGCATTGTAGCTGTTATCAGTTTTCCTAATTAACACCATGTTGACTTATTGAAATGTAAACTTTGTATTTCTTGTTATATTTTAAGGACTTAGGTTTGGTGGAATGAAGTTAGATGTACTGGTTGTACTGGTAATTGACTTAATTAAGGCATAGTGCCAGTAAGGCCAAGGTCACCATGACAGGTGTTATTTAACTGTTATTATTTTAACTATTATTTTAACCAGATTAATTTTGTCTAGTTTGTCCACACATTCCTTGGAAGGGGCCTTCTTAGCAAATCTCATTAGATGCAGATGACATAGATAACAGTGATCTCTGTATGGGAGGAAGGTCAGCATATTTTTGGGTGTCACTGATTCTTAATCATGTATACATAATTTCATATGATCACAAAGGTTTGTGCACTTGTGCCCTTAACACCACAGGACTTGAATAGTTAACCAGCTCATGCATGCCTTGCCTTGGTACCTAGGTGTTAGAGGCAGACACTTCGTACTGAGGTCTTACCACAGGAGTGGATCCCATCCTCTAGAATTTCTCCTTTTTCTTGAAATTGCTCAAAAGCTCCACTCCTTTCTTTGTTCAGGTCACTCAACATGGTCTCTTCTCTGGATTTTACTGAACATAGGGCTGGTCCACATTCCATGCCACTAGAATCCCTGAGCCAAAGTATGTATGTATGTATGTATGTGTGTGTGTATTTATTTATTTATGGCTGTTGGGTCTTTGTTGCTGCACACGAACTTTCTCTTGTTGTGGCGAGTCGGGGATACTCTTCGTTGCGGTGTGCAGGCTTCTCATTGCGGTGGCTTCTCTTGGTGTGGAGCACGGGCTGTAGGCGCGCGGCCTTCAGTCGTTGTGGTGTGTTGGGCTCAGTAGTTGTGGCTCGCGGGCTCTAGAGCGCAGGCTCAGTAGTTGTGGCGCATGGGCTTAGTTGCTCCGCGGCACGTGGAATCTTCCCGGACCAGGGCTCGAACCTGTTTTCCCCTGCATTGGCAGGCTGATTCTCAACCACTGTGCCACCAGGGAAATCCCTGAGCCATAGTTTTTGAAAGCTTGGCTACCTCATTGAAAATTGAGGGGAGGAAATGATATGGGGAAGACACACAAGTCAGTGTTCCAGAAACTAGCCCCAAGAAGACATACAGTAGGTGCCAAATGTCGATAGAAGTGTGGTTGCTTGGAGTGTACTTGAAATGATTTGAAAAAACTTTACGAGAGAGATGAGATTAGAACTGAACCTTAAAGGATGGGTAGGATTCGCCAGAACTTGAGTGTGTGTCTGTTGTGCTTGTTTTTCTAAGGTAGTGCCTTCATGTGTGTATTGTGGAGGGATGGTGGTACCTGAATGAGTCTGGGGTGTGTGTGGTGTGTTTGTATGCTGGTAAGGAGTTGAGAGTTTATACTGTTACAGAAGAGCTTCAGAAAGAGGGACTTGTTATTAGGAGGATTATTTTGGTAACGGTGAGCTGGATGGATTTAGAGAGGGAAGGCGCTTAGGAGGCTATTATAGTAGTTCTGACCTGAACTGCAAAAGGGTTGATGGCAGCTGAAATGGAAAGAAAAGGACTGTTTGGACAGAAACCACTAGAAAGAATCTGTGGGGAGAAGGCAGAATTCAAGATAAGTCTGAGTTTCTATGCTGGGTGCAGTAGTATTAGTGGTGTCCTTAACGGAAACTGGAGAGAGAAATCAGGCTAGGGGTTTGTTGTGAGAGGAAGATAAGAGGATTTTAATATAGGATGTGACAAGATATTGGAGCCCGGAAATGAGGTGAGATTTGTAGATGGAGGGTTCACCAGTGCTTCTAGTTTTAGCGCTTTTTTAAAAAAATAAATTTATTTATTTTATTTATTTATTTTTGGCTGCATTGGGTCTTTGTTGCTGCACGTGGGCCTTCTCTAGTTGTGGCCAGCGGGGGCTACTTTCGTCGCAGCGCGCAGGCTTCTCATTGCGGTGGCTTCTCTACTTGCGGAGCACGGGCTCTAGGCGTGTGGGCTTCAGTAGTTGTGGCACGTGGGCTCAGTAGTTATGGCTCACGGGCTCTAGAGCACAGGCTCAGTAGTTGTTGCGCATGGGCTTAGTTGCTCCGCAGCATGTGGGATCTTCCCGGACCAAGGCTCGAACCCATGTCCCCTGCATTGGCAGGCGGATTCTTAACCACTGCGCCACCAGGAAAGCCCCGCTTCTAGTTTTAGCTTTCATCTTTAGTCCCCTAAAATGCTTTCTGAGCATTTTTAAATCGTCACAGATTTATGCTAATTAATATTTATATCAACAATTTATATTAATAAATTAATATTTATATTACTAAATATAGACTTAATATTAATAAAGCTAATATAAAACCAAAAGACTGTCAGTCCTTCCTTTGGATAACTGCTCATCATTTGACACTGACAACTGAACTTCTCTCAGTTTGTTTCTCAAGGAGTCTGTGCTTGGTGAGGATCATTTCACTTCTCTAGTTCTCTCTCATAGGGTTTTAGTAGGTGGTTGGGGGAATTTGTAGTGTAGCTACAATTTTGAGTAATTGACTTCAAAATAGATGTATTTATTCTACATTGTTTAGTAATGCTTCACAAATATGGTCTAATTAATTCACTACTAAGCATGACAGTATAAAAAATGTTCAGTTATGAGCCCCTCCCTTTCCCTAGCCATTAACCCATACATCATAATGCTCATGCTTTTATTATTGTTTGAACTGGGAAGTATATAATCAAAAGCAGTTATGAATTTAATACTAGAAAATGGTTGCTATACTTGGAGACATTATTCAGTCTGTCTGCAGGTAGAGGTTGATGTATAAATAGATTCATGGACTCTTTGGTCCACAAGATGGGAACTGCTGATACTGCATTTGAACCAAGGAATATTTGTTTTAAGAGTAGCACTTGTGTCTAGATCTGCTTAAAGAAAATCCATATTATACAGATTTTATTGTTGCTTTGTGTACCGATTAATTGAAGTATGATTCACTGGCTAGAATTTGGAAATCTGTATTTTATGCAGAAGTAGACTTGTAAATTAAATTTACTTGGGTATATGAATATATGTTAACTTGAAAGATATTTAGTAATTGTTTTATTTCAATGCACAGTATTAACTCTCAGAGCTGTTTGCTATTAAAAATTATTTCATGTTCTTTTTGACATCTGGTAGAAAAAGTGTACTCAGTGTTAATTTCACCTCAATAATGCAAAATCACATAGTTGAACTGATGTTACCTTTACTCTTCCATTCCATTTACTGTTACCACAGGTACAGATGACTCTCTCAGATAATCCTCTCCAATGAATTTTAGCTTTTGGTTATGAAAAAACAATAATCCTAAGACAACGTCTTAATTCCCTATAGAGTTGGTACCATGTACATCATTATCTAATATAATGCACTTATCTTAAAACTCTTTTTTAATTTTTTGGCCACACCACGCAGCATGTGTGATCTTAGTTCCCCCACCAGGGATCGAACCCGTGCCCCCTGCATTGGAAGCGCATGATCTTAACCAGTGGACCACCAGGGAAGTCCCAAAACTCTTGAGCTTGGTTTTGGTATTGCTTAGTTACCTGAATTTTTGGGAGGGGTAGCCTATTTACCAGGCATATATGACAATGATTCTTTATTTTTTGTTTGTTTTTTGTCAGACATGGACATTTAAGTATGTTATGCTGGCACATTAATTCCATGAAGATTAATTAATGTAACACCACAAACTATTTAGTTGAGCCTACATCAAAGTAAGACTTAACAAAGCAAGCATGAATTTTTGAATGTGAATATTTTAAATGAAATACTGAAATTACTTATAGCCTTGGATATGTTCATTATGTCATTTGTTTTTGTCATAAGTTTCTGCTTGCTCATTTTAGTTTACAATAGCATGAGCAAGTAATTTATTTATATTTAATTCCTGAGAAACCAAAGGAAGAAACTGCCTAATGAATATGAAAGTTGCCATTAAATCTCAGTTGTCCATTTTATGGATGCTTTTATGATTATAGTCTTTGCCCTTCAACACACTTTCAGATTGCTGTCAAATGGTGTTTAATCAGTATGTACAAACTAAAGTGAAAAATCTAAGCAGATAAATTACCTGGGTTAGAGGAAAATAAAGTTGCTGAAGGAGAAAAAGACTTCAGAGTTAAATATAAGCTATATATTTTTGCTTTTTCTGTTTACTTGGTTTATGCCCCCTTTCCCCCTTCAATAATAACAAGTAATTCAGTAGGAATTAATTTATTAGGACTACCAATTTAAGATTAATGATAATAATAGTTCACACACACGTGTGTTTAAGGTTTTAGGGGAAAATATCTTTCCTATGTCTGATTTGACTCACCAGCCCAATCAGCTGATTTTATTGCTGTGTTAAATTAAAATTCTGAATATAGTAGTCCATTATTAAAATAAATGAGTAGGATTAAAATAGAGAATTTATTAAAATAAAGCCTTTAAAAAAAATACTTTTGGATAAAGTAACAGGCTTCAAGTGAAATTCAGTTTTGGTCTCCTTTACAGGAATAGCTATTCACAGTCATACAGAACCACTTATCACGTTTTGCAGTATCTCCTGAGGAAGTCAGAATCTGAGCCACCATGACGACTGAATCTTGTCTTTGGTCTGATTTATAAGCTGTACTTTTATTCTGACCATGTGCAAGGTGGAGGCTATAGCATGGAAACTAAAATCTTAGTAAGTGTGATTTTTATTTTAGCTATTAAATAGTAGCCTCTCTTAACAGTGAATTTGTCCTCTTAACAAAGTTTACACTATAAAAGGGGTGAGGACTTGGCAAGCAGGGACATAATACTACACTTATAAAGTGAAAGATTTTGCTTTCCAGGTTCAGGAAAAATCCCTGAGAATGAGAAGGAGAAGCTTCTATTACTCTGCCTAGAATTTCTTTCACTTTTCTGGTTACAAATAGGTGGCAGGATGATACTAATTTAGTTGAGAAGGGATTTAAGAAAATGGAGAGGCTGGCTTTAGTGGCCAGTGTCTAAATTCAAGCTATTTAAAAAAATTATTATTACATTTGCTGTGTAAGTTGCTTCATTTATAAATGATTGCCATTAAATTATAGTCTTCATTGTATTGCAGTGTTAGGAAGCCCAGTGTAGAATCCTAGGAGCCTTTTAAATAGTTAATATGTTTTTAATATGAATTGAATTTTGAGTATATTTTAAATATTGAATATTTTGAGTATAAATATTCAAAATTATATTGGAGCGATTATGCTAGTTGTTATGTCAGGGATGTTTCATCAGTTGATTGTCCCAAGTATAGGTGATATGCAGTTTTTATGTTCTGCACTCTAGACAGAACAAGATTTTGAGGATATAGGCTATCAAGGAACTTTATCTCTGTTTCACAGTGTTACTTTGTTAATTGTAAGGATTACTACTTAACATCTTTCTTTCCTACCTGTGCTTATTAAGAGCAGTGAATAATTAGCACGTTTAGGCTGCTTTTCTCCCTTAGCAAGAATGATAGAATTGACTGTTTGATTTTCTGAATTCTTTAGTGAATCAAACATTGTGGTACTATACCTAGATAGCATAATAATCTATGTTGCTCATAATTTGAGAATGGTTATGTGTTTAAGATACTTGGTTTGTGTTCTGTCCCTTCCCTTTGAATCTTTTAACTATTGGTTGTTTTTCTAAATTGATGGTGATGACCTGGCTGAGATTAAACATCTCTGTTAGAGGATTCCTGATTTAACCTCATTCCGTCTTAGAATAAACCTCCCTTTATCTTCTGCCTTTTCTCTTGCATTCCAAAGTACATTTTCATTAAATCCCCAGGTCTAAGATTTTTCTTTGGGAACTTATGTCCAGTATCTCTCTGGAAATTTTAAGAAAAGGTAGTTGAGTGTGAAATGTTACATGCATCTTTTGAGAAATTGAGGTTTTATAAGTTGAAGGGTACTTTTATATTTTGGGCATGTTTTCAGGGATGGGATTATGTAGTTATTGTTTTAATAACCATGTCCTAATTATTTATAGCTTCCTGCCTGACATAACTCACTTCAAGAAGTGCACAATGTCAGAACGTGGAATTAAGTGGGCTTGTGAATACTGTACGTATGAAAACTGGCCATCTGCAATCAAGTGTACTATGTGTCGTGCCCAGAGACCTAGTGGAACAATAATTACAGAAGATCCATTTAAAAGTGGTTCAAGTGATGTCGGTAGAGATTGGGATCCTTCCGGCACCGAAGGAGGAAGTAGTCCTTTGATATGTCCAGACTCCAGTGCAAGACCAAGGGTTAAGTCTTCGTACAGCATGGAAAATGCGAATAAATGGTCATGCCACATGTGCACATATTTGAACTGGCCAAGAGCAATCAGATGCACTCAGTGTTTATCCCAGCGTAGGACCAGGAGTCCCACAGAATCTCCTCAATCCTCAGGATCTGGCTCAAGACCAGTTGCTTTTTCTGTTGACCCTTGCGAGGAATACAATGATAGAAATAAACTGAACACAAGGACCCAGCATTGGACTTGTTCTATTTGCACATATGAAAACTGGGCCAAAGCTAAAAAATGTGTTGTTTGCGATCATCCCAGACCTAATAATATTGAAGCAATCGAGTTGGCAGAGACGGAAGAGGCTTCTTCAATAATAAATGAGCAAGACAGAGCTCGATGGAGAGGAAGCTGTAGCAGTGGCAACAGCCAAAGAAGATCACCGCCGACTACGAAACGGGACTCTGAGATGAAAATGGATTTTCAGAGGATTGAGTTGGCTGGTGCTGTTGGCAGCAAGGAGGAACTTGAAGTGGACTTCAAAAAACTAAAGCAAATTAAAAACAGGATGAAAAAGACTGATTGGCTATTCCTCAATGCTTGTGTGGGTAAGTTTCTTCATTTTTTGAATGGGATGGGAAAAGATATTAAAAATGACATGAAAGATATAAGGAAGGTCAGTATTATTTAGTATTTATTTCATTCAGCATGATAGCTATAATCCCAGTATGCATGCGTAAGAATCTCTGTATTTGTGATCTTGTCATAACGTTGTCTTAAATTGCCTCCCATTTCATTGTGCATGTGTCTTTCCATCATTAGAAAAACTTTTAAGTTATAGCAAAGATTTTTACATATCAGTAGTAAACCGTATACCTGGAGTTTAAAACTGCTACTCTATTTATTGTAACAAGATGTGACTGAGGAACACCAGCTGCTGCTTCAGAGTGTTTGTAAACAGTGTGAGCGTCTTGTGATGATAGAAGCTTTAGTCAGATGTTAAAAATATCACAAAAATGTGTGACTCCAAGAAGTTGAACAAACATATTGACCTTGAAAATACTGATGTTAATTTAACATGAATGTCATGTAGTGAATATTTGCAAACTTTATGGAACTGATTTCACGTGGCCAGCTGATTCCATAGTTCAAATTATGATTTGTGTGTTTTGTGTTTTAGTGCTTTCCTAAGGAAATTCTGGATATTGGTCTCAGTCTCTGGCTCAGAGCTGTTCAGGGACAGAGACGTGTTGAGAGAGTAAGGTTTCCTCCAGTTATTGACCTTGTGAGTTAGTTATTCATGATGTACTTCATAGAAGCAGTTGCTTCACTCCTTTGTATTTTTTTCCCTCCCCCTCTCTTTTTTTTGAATAGGTTAGCTATTTGAATTATGTGATTTAAATTATTTGGATGGGGTGCTTACTTTGACATTAAGTTTTGTAAAGAAAATTTTGAGTAACTACTAAAGTTAAATCTGTGTGGAACAATAGCTAAGCCTTCAACATGGCTTAGCTGTGTATATATATTTTTTCAGTACTAATTTCTTTTGTTTATCACCCTGAATATAGCCCCAAGAATATGGAATACATGACTATATGAACCTGCAAGTCCTAAGAATAGATTTCAAGAAATCTCAGTTTTTTAATTTTAGTTTTGTCCTGGCTAAAAAAAAAAAAAAAGTCCCAGCTGATGAGCCCTTCTGAACATCAGACACAGCAGGCACTTAGTAACTGTTAGCTCCAGTGTTCTCCTGTCCTGAGGACGAGGGATGAAAGCACACTGAGCTGTCTTCAGCCATCTGTGCTGTTCCATTACATCGCATTGATTTTTTTCTCTCCCCAAATTGAGGTACCACAGATGGTGTGAATGTCTTTTTTTTTTTTAAACCAGGAGCTACAAAAGGGTTTTATTTATTATGAATTTTAAAAAATTGAGGTCAAATTCACATAACATAAAATTCATCATTTTGAAAATGAACAATTCAGTGGCATTTAGTGTATCCACGGTGTTGTACAACCACCACCTCTGTCTAGTTCTGAAACATTTTCATCACCCCAAAGGAAACTCTATACCCATTTAAACAGTTACTCCACATTTTCTCCTCCCCCAAGTCCCTGGTAATCACCAGTCTGCTTTCTGTTTCAGTGGATATACCTATTCTGAATGTTCCATATAAATGGAATCTTACATTATGTGATCTTTTGTATCTAGGTGTGATTGTCCTTTAATTACCTGTATGCCTTTTGGAACACTCTTAAAATTATTTTTGCAGGCAGTAGCGTACTACGTACATGCTAACTACAAGGTGGTGTTATAGTACATGTAAATTTATAGATGGTAATGAACTACACTGCAGTGATTTTTAACCTCTTTTGGGGTCACTGTTTCTTCAAGTTAGTGTATCGTATGTTAAGAACTCTTGCTTTGAATTATTTTCTCCCCTTGACACACACATTAGACCAATCAATATATCTTTGTCTTTATGGCTATTATTTCTTGTCTTTGTGACTATTGTGTCTTCTTGGTGCTGCCTTTATTTCTTTACCTATATCTACTTCTTTTGGATAACCATCCTTGAACCTCTTTGCATTCTTACAGCTGAACAAAAACTTCTCCCAGTAGGACCGATATTAAATTTGGTCTTATTTCATTTATAAAACAGTTTCTTTGTCATTAAATCCGCATTCCCACATACTCCAGAGTTTCTAGGTTCTTAGGGCCAAGGATTGATTGTAATTGGTTCTTGGTAATGTGGATTCTGTCTTTCCTATCAGCAAATATTTTTGACTATTCACTGCATAATATGGTTCTCAACTGTTGTAGAAAGATTATGGCTCTGTCTTTATTGGGTAGTCATATCCTGATTTGTAAATATCCTTGAAATATGTTAAAAACTTTTAGTTGTTTACATTGTATTGGGTTAACAGAAGTCCACAAGTATTGAAAATTAATCATTTTTTTGTTTGTTTTTTTGGCCACATTGTGCGGCGTGTGGGATCTTAGTTCCCCGATCAGGGATCGAACCCACGCCCCCTGCAGTGGAAGGCGGAGTCTTAACCACTGGACCACTGGGGAAGTCTCCGAAAAGTATTCTTTACTTCTCCCTTTCTACCTGTCTTTTGCTCTCCAGATTTCATTAAATATGGTATATTATGGTTTATCGATGTTAGGCATTTAAGAAAACTATCTTAGTGTTTGCTTTGGCAGCACATATACTTAAAAAATCATCTCCAAAGTACATACACTAAGTATAAAGTGTATAATGTGCATAAAATTTATACTAAGTATAAAATGTGAGACTTTCCCATTTGAAATTGAAATAAAAAAAATCAACCTCAGCCTTGTACCTGGTAAAATGGGAATGAGGAAGATTCATTATTGAGAAGGGTAAAGCTAAAGCTTCCACAGTATTAAGTAAGTATCTTTTACATGACTGTTGGGTATAAATTTCACATAGGTCACATTATCTTACGTGATGAGAGGAAGTTGGGGACGTCCAACGTTTTACTGGTGCCAAAACCTGACACCAGTAAAAATGGAATCTGGGAGTGGGAGTGAAATGGTAACGGCAGAGGTGTGAATTTAAATGTGCTGTTGTCTCTGGAGTGTCAGCAGTGTGGTGCCAGGTTATTTTCTGGGAGGTCATGTCAGTGCTAATCATGGTCTAACTTTCCCACTGGACAGATGATAATGTCTCTAGAGATAAAGCAGCACTACCTAACATACCGTTTTAGTTCTGCTGTTGTATTGAATCAGTTGCCCTTTAGAAGAACATTTAAATTTGTGATCCCAAGTTGATCCCTTGAAAAGTTACAGGGTCAGATAAGAATCTCAAATTAAATCTGTATAATAACTTTTGTATGCCTGAGCCCTGGACTCTCATATCCAGCGGCCGCCTATACAACATCTTCTCTTGAATATGTAATATTTCAAACTCAGTGAGGCTAAAAAACTGAACTGGTCTCTCAAATCTGTTGTCTCACTCCCCCCATCTCAGTTGATGGCAAGTTCATCGTTTTATTTGCTGCGTCCAGAGCCTTGGTCATCCTTGGTTTTCTTCTTTTTCTCTTATACTCCATTCTCACTGGCTTTGTCTTCAAAATATACCCAGAATCTGGCCACCTCTCAGTACACTGGTCCAAGCCATGATCCCCTCTATGTCCGTGTCGTCCTTTACAAACTGTTCTCTGAATAGGAGCTACTCTTTTAAAACTTTGCTTAGAACCCTCCAGTGATTCTCGCTGTGTTGCTCAGAGTAAAAGCCAATTTTATAGGCTCTCTCTGCTTTCTATCCCACACCTACTTTCCCCACTTTTATACAAACGCACGTTTCCCTCTAACCTTATCTGTTACTCTCAACCTCGCTCATTCACTCCTGCCCTCTAGCCACCTTTCTTGTCTGCAGATAAGCCTCAAGCTTTGTACTTGCTCTTTCTTCTGCCCGGATTGCTTTCTCTAGATTGCAGGATTAGCTAATTTACTTCTTTCAGGTGTTTTCTCACATGTCACCTTCTCTGTGAGGCCTCAAATTTCAGCCCTGTCCTGTCCTCTCTTCCCCCAACTTTAATTTTCTTCACAACACTTGTTACCTCCTAATACACTTATTAGAAGTCACCTTATTTGTCTCTCTCTTGCTTAGAACTTAAGCTTTCTGAAGGCCAGGGATTTTGTCTGTTTTGTTCACAGCTGTTTGCTAGTACCTAAAACATTGCCTTATATATAGCAGGCATTGAAATTTTTGTTAATGAGTGAATAAACATTTGTGGAAACTGGAATTTGGACAAATAGACAAATAGACCTTCCAAAGACAAATAAACCTTTTTGCTTTTCTCCTAAATTTCTTAATTCTTTGCCTTCTTCCTAGCTTTCTGTACTTTTCACCTTACAGACTACCTGGAGCTCAACCCACTGGGAGCCAACTTGGCTTCTTCCTGTCAGGTGAAGACAGAGCAAGTAGGTCCCATAGGGTTTTATTGGAAAGAGTAGAGAGGCCTCAGTTTATCACTAGGCAGTCTGTGGATGTGAAGAGTCTAAAGTCAGATTTCTTTATATTTAATTTCTCCGTCTTCCTGATGAATATTTGATAACTTGATGAATATATAAGGAAAAAAATCGTAGTGTTTTCTATACCTAGAGTCCTAAATCAAAGTTTTTACTTGAAAAGTTTTTATTCAATTGTCATTGGACGTGTTGCTTCCTGTTTGGCATTTCGCCTTAAATAGCTGCATCTTTCTTCCATTTAGCTTGTCTAGTGATCCTGCTAACAAAGATGGGAAGGGTTTGAGATTGGGGGGCAGCGGGAGGGAGTGCTGTTGAAGGCGTAGGGGGAAAAGAATCATGCTCATATAACAAGTACACGTTGAAACTGGAATTTTTATGCTGAAATGTTCAGTTTGCCCCATGGCAATGGCATTATAGAGAACATATGAATTAGTAACATCTCCACTGCTCCCAAGCTTTGGGGGGCCCGCAGTATGTACTGGTATACCCTGTTGAGAATCACTGACTTACGAGCTTAACCAGAATCTCATTATCAAGGAGCATGTTGAAATGAAGTCATGAGGATTGTAGTCTTATTACTGAGCAAGATTTTGATGGTCTAAAAATATATATGATTCTTAAAACGTAGGCAGTACATTAGAATTAACTTTTTCTTGCATGTGGTCTACAAAAATATTGTTATATTTGATCTGATGTTTCCCCCCTTCTCATAACTGTTGAAAATTAATATTTGTGGCAGTTGTTTATTGATGCCAATTGTATTTTGGCCCCCTTACTGGAAAGCTGTATACAGTGTGATGTATAGGTGTCCACTCCAGAGTGTCAGATATAACTGTAGAAATATCTAAAACTTGCATGGTGTTAAACATGTCAGAATGTATTGATATTTGTTTATTTGGTTTCATTAACACTTTTTTCATTTTAACCAAAATTAGCAATGTATAGGCTTATTACATTTTAAAATGTTCTTTTCAATTTACTTTGGTATTGGTATTAAAAATCATGTATATGGGGCTTCCCTGGTGGCACAGTGGTTGAGAGTCCGCCTGCCGATGCAGGGGACACAGGTTTGTGCCCCGGTCCGGGAAGATCCCACATGCCGCGGAGCGGCTGGGCCCGTGAGCCATGGCCGCTGAGCCTGCGCATCCGGAGCCTGTGCTCTGCAACGGGAGAGGCCACAACAGTGAGAGGCCCACGTACCGCAAAAAAAAAAAAAAAGATCATGTATATGGATGGTTTTTCTCAAGGAAGTAAATTTTTAAGGTTGTATTAGTGTTACTTTTCTTCCTCTGGTGAAAAGGGTTCCCAGGCCCAGTTCCAGCATGTGTGTGTGTGTGTCTGTGAGTGTCTGTGTCTATGTGTGTCTGTGTCTGTCTGTGTCTGTGCGTGTCTGTGTGGTGGGGAGCTTCCTCATACCAACAGGCAATTCTCAGACACCAGCAGGGTGTCCGAGAATTCAGCTCAATTCTGACACTGTCTACCCAGAGGGAGAATCAGATTCCACATGTGAAGGGCTTAGCCCCACAAGACCTCCTTCCACTTCAGATGCCAGATGCCAGTCACAAGCCCAGGTTGTTAACCTGTACTTGTGACCAATTGGCTCTAAATCAGAGGTTCCCATGACCCCCTGCCTTGGGTTTGATTAGTTTGCTGGAACACCCCACGAAACTCAGAGAAACAGTTTACTTACTAGGTTACTGGTTTATTATAAAAGGCTATGATAAAGGATACAGATGAACATCTAGATGGAAGAGATGTATAGAGGGCAAGGTTTGGAGAAAGGGCATGGAGCTTCCATGATGCTCTTTCCAAGTGTGCCACTCTCCTCAAATCTCTGTGTGTTCACCAGCCTGAAAGCTCTCCAGACCCTGTCCTTTTGGGGTTTTATGGAGGCCTCATTACATAGGCATTGTTGATTAAATCATTGGTCACTGGCGATCTCTGGCCTCTCTCCTCTCTCTGGAGGTCAGGGTGGCATAGTGGGTGGGACTGAAAGTCCCAACCCTCTAATCCCCTGGCAACCAGCTCCCACCCTGGGGGTGGGATCCAAAAGTCACCTTCCATGAAGTGTTTTCAGGAGCTGAGAAACCAGAAACCAGAAACCAGATACTATCCCATTACTTTTATCACTCAGGAAATTCTAAGGGTTTTGGGAAGCTGTGAGCCAGGAATTGTGGATGAAGATCAAACATATATATTTGGTCATCTGAATGACAGTTTTTCCTATAAATCACAATATTGCATCTAGAAAAATCTGTTGCAGTGTGTAATCTTCTACGATGACTCTTTAAATTCCTAGTTTTGAGATATAGTGTCTGGTCAAATGAAAGGAGTGTTGTGCACTAACCCAAACAGAATCAAATTAACTTCAATGGAAGAAAAAGTCATAGGTTAGTTTTTGAGAGATAGTAGTACTGTGTACTGGAATGATAAGAAGTTGATTTATACCAAGAAAACTACCACATCAAAACAAAACAGAAAAGGAAATTCTTGACATAAGACACAATGGTGATTTTATACATTTATTCAGATATCTTTGTGGCTGACTTTTTAACTCTAAAGGTAACTCAGGGCATATAAGTTATTGTAAAGAAAAAATTAGAAGAAACTTGTTTTCTAGTTCAGTAAGTACTCCTTTAGCCTTAAAAATTATTAATTTGCTCCACAGAGGTATTTTATTGATGACTTGTCAGAAAACACAAAACATTAGGTATCTTGAAAAATACAATATTAATGATGAGGTAGTGTCCAAATTTGTATGTTTTACTTGCCCAGTACTTGACTTCCTTGTAGGCGCTTCTCCCCACCCCCTTTGGGTTTTCTCTGATTTACATGACTGATTTAAGTAGTGTGACAGGTAGAATATTGCACTCTGGCCCCCCCAAAATGTCTAAATCCTAATCCCCAGAACCTATGAATTTGTTACTTTACTTGGCAAAAGGGATTTTGCAGATGTAATTAAGGGCCTTGAAATGGAGAGATTATCCCAGATTATCCGGGTGGGCCCAGTGTAATATGGGTCCTTAATCAGCAAAGGAGAGAGATGGGAGAATGAGATGTGACGGTGGAAAAGCAGAGGTTTTAGTGATGCGGGGGCCCTTAACTAAGGAATGTGGGCAACCTCTAGAAGCTGGAAAAGGCAAAACTACCTTAGAGCCTCCCTGTGGAGTGCACCTTGATTTTAGCCCAGTGAGACCCATGTGGAACTTCTGACCTCTCCCAAATTTTAGGATAAAAAATTTGTATTGCTTTAAGTCACTAAATTTGTAGCAATTTGTTTGAAGCAGCAATAGGAAATTAATACAAATAACATTTAAAAAATTACAAATAGCATCTTAATTTGACAATTTCAGAAAATTTTAACTTAACCTTCACTGGTTCTGTGACAAAACGAGTCGTCGTTTTGTCATTTTATACAATGGGAGAAGCTGAGGCGCAGAGAGGCTTACTGACTCAGTGTGATGTAGCCATGTTGTTATCCTTTTCTAGACAAAGGTGGTATATAGGTGTGTTTGTAAGTAAAAACTCACTTCTTTGTGTCTCTAGCCTTACACTACATTCATAGCAGTAATGGCCACCAAATGTATGTATGTGTATCGGGGGGAAGGTGGGGGCAGATTCCCAAACCAAGCTATTCTCAGATTCTCCAGACACCAGCAGGGCATTTTACAATTTAACTCAATTCTGACTCTACCTGGAAGTAGCATCAGATCCCACAGGTTAAGGGCTCAGTCCCACAGTACTGCCTCCCTTCCTCCCTACCCCCTTCACGTGCCAGTTGCTGGTCCAGGTTGTCAGCTGTGTTTCTGATTGTAGGCTATAAATCGTAGGTTCCCACGGTCACCTCCTTGGGTTCAGATAATTTGGTGGAACAGCTTTCAGACCTGGGAAAACATTTTACTTACTAGATTACTGGTTTATTATAAAAGGATGTGACCCAGGAACAGCCAGGTGGAAGAGGTGCATAGGGCAAGCTTTCCATGTCCTCTCTTGGCCACTACTCTTGCAGCACCTCCACGTGTTCACCAACCTGGAAGCTCTCCAAACCCCATGTCGGGGATTTTTATGGGAGCAAGATGGATTAAATCATTGGACATTGGTGATTGTTTGAACCTCAAGCCCCTCTCCCCTCCCAGGAGGTGAGGGTGGTGTGGGGCTGAAAGATACAACCTTCTCATCACTGGGTTTGTTCCCCTGGTAACCAGCCTCCATCCTTAGAGGCCTTCTAGAAGTTAACCTCATTAACATAAACTCAGAGGTGCTTGAAGGGGGCTTGCTATATGAGCAACAAAAGACTCCTATTTATTTCATCTTTATCATTCTGGAGCTATTTAGGGACTGAGAACAAAACTAAATATTACAACAAAAGACACCCTTATGGCTCTTATATAGGAAATTGCAAGGGTTTTAGGAGGTATGTGCCAGAAACAGTAGATGAAGACCATATATTTCTTATTCACAGTGGTTTTTCTTGCTTGATATGGTTGAAAGGAATACTGTTACTGGAACTTTTGAATGATGTTTGATGCCTATGAATATTAATGTTTTCAGTCCTTTTTTCCAAGTCAACTAAATAAGTATGCCTATGTGAAGTTGATTGCTGTGTCCCAAGGTAATCTATCACTTGCTAATATTTCTCATCATTCCATAGCTAAGCCACATTATTTGGGCTTGATTTTTAGTATGGCATTTCTCTAGTATTTGTTCTGTTTGCTTTACTTGTGTTTGCTTATACTTGGTATACCTTAGCTGTTTGGACAATATTTTCCATCTTCAGAATTTTTCCTGCCCTGTAGAATTGCTTCATTTTAAGTTATGGTTGTATGCTGGGCCATTTTGTTTGATTATGAATTTGATTTTATATTGATACCAGACTGTCCTACTAAAAGATACTCCTATTTAGTGTCCCTTTTCCCTTCATATATTGTTTTACATATGAATGAATGTGGAGCCTGAAAAAAGTCTTCTTAGTCTTTGACATTTAAAACCATCGCACTTTTTTAAAACATTTTAAAAAAATGGTTTGAGTTAAAATATTCTATTAAAAGCTTTTAATAGAATCCAAAATATACGTGGACTCCTGCAGCAAATCTTTGGCACTGCATCCATAAAAGGAAAGTAAGCTGCTAGAATGCTGGCAATGCCTTGTATGTCCTTGGTTAACTTTGTGTGATAATCTTACATGGGATGTGTGCGTGTAGCTATAGAAACTGCGGTGCCTTTTCACTCCATACACATTCTTGGTTGTGAATCTCCTTCCTGTCCAAGGTAGTTGATATTACAGGTAATAGAATTATTTTTAGCACTGTGAAAGGAGTATTACCTTCAGCTAGTTCTGTCTTGTTTTCAAGTTTCAAAGGATTTCCTCTTGTGCTTTTGGAACTCTGGATTTAAAATAACATTTTATGTCATGGTTTTTAAGTGAATTGTGGGAATTCTCAGCAGTGTAAGATTCTAATCTGTAGAGAATACACACACATTTTATTCCCCCTGGCCAGTTTAGTCTGGCTTTTCAAAGTGCTTCCTGACATCTGGGATATGAAAGAAGCTTCCAGGAATGAGTGTGTCAAGGCAAATGGATAGCAGTGGCAGAAATAGAGCCCCTGCAGTATCCTTCTGGTTGCCTTTAGTCTGCCTGAGACATAATTCCTGGCTTTTAGAAATGATTGATTACACAGGCCTGCCAACTAATAATGTGCCTCCTAATGCTGAGAAAAGGAATATGTGTGGTGAGTCTCGATTATATGACAGTGATGTTTGAATATGCATCATTGATTGAGTAAAGGCTTTCATTTTTTTAAAAGCACTATATTAAATGAACACATTGAATTATGAAATCCAAAAGTATCGTTTAAATATTAAGTATAAAAAGATGTATTTAGACTCCAGAGACCTTTACTGTTTACCATAAAGTAACTTTAACTTTAAACATTAATTAAACTATGCACAGGGTTATAAAAATCAAGCAGTTATAGAAGGAGTTTATAAAGAAAAGCAAGTTTCTTTTTCTTCCCTCCACCTTCAGTCCTTATCTGTGGAGGTAACCACTGCTGTTCCCCATCAGCCTTTCATTCTGAGAAATTTCAAAACCAGTAGAGAAGTTACAAATATAATACATTGAACACCAAATGCTTTTGACCTAGATTTTCCGATTGTTAGTACTTTGCCACATTTGCGAGCTCTATTTGTCTTTCTGTATGAGTTTTTCCTGAACTATTTGAGAGTTAGCTACAGATGTCATGACATTTTGCCCCTAAATATTTCAGCCTTGTTTTTTTTTTTTTTTTTTGTGCTACGTGGGCCTCTCACTATTGTGGCCTCTCCCGTTGCGGAGCACAGGCTCCGGACGCGCAGGCTCAGCGGCCATGGCTCACGGGCCCAGCCCCAGCCGCTCTGCGGCATGTGGGATCTTCCCGGACCGGGGCACGAACCCGTGTCCCCTGCATTGGCAGGCGGACTCTCAACCACTGCGCCACCAGGGAAGCCCATAGCCTTGTATGTGTTAAAAACACATTTTCCCTACATATTCACACAATACAATTATCCAGAAACTCTAATATTTGAAGTCCATATTCAATTTCACCAATAGTTTCACTAATAGCTATTGCTCCAACCCCATTCAATCAAGGATAATCCGTTTTATTTAGTTGTTTTATCTGTTTAATCTCTTCTAATCTAAATAGTGCCTCAGGTGGGGTTTTTTTTTTCCTGTTTACTCTTCATGTCATTAACATTTTCAGAGGCCAGGCCATTCGTTTTACAGAATAAGTCTCAATTTGGATGTGATTAGATGAAATTTAAACATTTACTTTCTCGTGGGAGGGAGGAGTACTACATAGGTGATATTTGAAGCAGGACCTCTAATATCTCTGAGTAATGTCCTTTTATCATTTTTTCCTTTTAAAAAATTGTGGTAGGGCTTCCCTGGTGGCGCAGCTGTTGAGAGTCCGCCTGCCGATGCAGGGGACACGGGTTCGTGCCCCGGTCCGGGAAGATCCCACATGCCGTGGAGCGGCTGGGCCCGTGAGCCATGGCCACTGAGCCTGCGCGTCCGGAGCCTGTGCTCCGCAACGGGAGAGGCCACAACAGTGAGAGGCCCGCGTACCGCAAAAAAAAAAAAAAAAAAAATTGTGGTAAAGCATACATAACAAAATATGGCATCTTAACTGCTTTTAAATGTACAGTTCAGTGGCTTTGGTACATTCACATTGTTGTGTAATCATCAATAACAGCCATCTGTGTGCAGAACTTCTTCCACCTTGCAAAACCGAAACTGTATACAGTAACAGTAACACCCCAGTCCCCCTTTCCCAGCTCCTGGCAACCACCATTCTTTTTTCTGTCTCTGTGAATTTGACTACTCTGGGTACCTCATATAAGTGGAATCATATGGTGGTGTTTGTCCTTTTGTGACTGGCTTATTTATTTCATTTAGTGTAATGTCTTCAAGGTTTATCCATGTTGTAACTGTCAATTTCCTTCCTTTTTTTAAGTGTGAATAATGTTCCATTTTACTTATATGCCACATTTTGTTTATCCATTCATCTGTTGATGGACATAGCAGTATTTCTTGTTTTATCAAATTTGGCATTATATACTGACTTCCTATAACAGTATATAAGGGTTTAATTCATTTTTAAATAATAAAAGCAGAGCATACTCATTGCAGAGTATGTCAGAGGTGAGAAGAGCTATGAAAAAATATAGTTTATAATATCACTATCTAGAGGAAATCTCATATTTGTATTTTCAGTTTTTTAATATTTATTTTTATGTAACGGAAATAATGTACATTCTTTTTGTTGTCGAATTTTACATTTTGAAGTAATTAAAATATTTTCATCTTTAAAAAAATGAATGTGTAATATGACTTCGAGTAGCTGTACTTTAAGTTACTATAGCCCTTATTATTGGCCTTTGGGTTATTTGAAAATTTTTTATTCTGATAGTGTTTTGATGAACAAAATCATCAGCATTTCTAATGATTTTCTTAGGTTCCCAGAAATGGGGTAACAGGATCAAATGATGGAAACGTGTCAGAGGTATTTTGTGCATGTTGGTAAATTGCTGCCTGGAAGGACTGTACTGATTATATTCTCATCATCAGTGTAAGAGAGTACCTGTATAGCTGTATCTTTGCTGATGTTTGTTATTAATGGAGGCAAGCTATCTCATTTAATTAGTCATTTGTATTTTTTTCTGTGAATTGTTGATTTATGTCTTTTGTCCATTTTCCTTTGTGATTTTATCAAGTTGTATCAAGTCCATATGAATATAAATAATGTATATATTAAAGATATGTACCAGACATATTTGCACATTTTCTTTACCTTTTTTTTGTGGGGAGAGTTATAACATTTTATCTTTGTTTTTCACAGTTTTTTCGATTGAACTAAGGATTAAAATATTTTTTACAGATAATTTCCATTAATATGATTTATTAAATTCTTTCCCCATTGATTTGGGTGGTTCTGTCATATATAAAATGATTCTGCTTCATTTGTTTTGAGGCTCTTTAGTTTGATGTTTTTTTTTTTACATCAGTATCACATTTTTGCTTAAACAATTATGGCTTTATTAGATATCTTAAAATCTCAAAAGACAAATGTCCAACCTGCTCCACCCTCCACTTGCTTTTCAGAATTGTCTTCATTTTCACCTTTTATTTGTTTGTTCGTCCACTCATTTATGCATTCAGACAATCATTGAGTGTGCTTCCAAGCACCGGGAAAGAAGTCAGGGCTCTCAGTGAGCTTGTGGTCCAGTGAAGAAATAATTTAACAGGTCAATAATAGTGTGATAAGTTCAGGAGAGGAAGTATAGGGTGTTAGAGGAGGAGTATGTACCCTAATCTCATTTGGACATTTGGAGAGGGCTTTCAGGAAGAAGTGACATCTAAGCCAAAACCTTAGAAGAGGGAAAAGAGTGCTTCTGTCAGAGGGAATTGCATTTGTTAAGACTCCAGAGGCAAGAGAGCATGGCCCATCCATTCAACTGAAAGAAGTCTATAGGGCTGGAGTATAGAATGGGAGCTGTGAGAAATAGCTGCAGGATAATGCTGGACCTTTCAAGGCCTGTTCATCTGGTTGAAGATTTTCGCTCTTAATGTAAGGGCAGTGGTAAACATTTGGAAGGACACTGCCTTAATCTGATTTGTGGTTTGGGGAGCTCACTCTGGTCATAGCCTAGAGACTAGATTGGGAGGGGGCAGCAGTGGAGGCAAGCAGACCTTTTAAGGAGGAAATTATAGCAATCCAGGTGAGAAAGAGTACGGCCTTACCTAAGGTGGAGGCAGTGGAAAATGGGGTAAGGGGGATGTATTTGAGAGAGACTTTAAAAAGGTAGGTTGGATAAAACTTGGAAGAATTGATATTGGGGCTGAGGGGAGAGTTAAGAAAGATACCCAGGTTTTTTGTTTGGACACTTGGGTTGGATAGCAGTATCATTTTTTCCTAAATGTAGAAAACATGAAAATCAGTTTTAGACATGCCATAGTGAGGATTCTGATGGGTTGTTGGTATGGGCCTGAAACTCTTTGGGGAAACATCTACCATTCGGTGGTAGATCCATAGTTCTATGTGGATAGTTGTGGGGCCATGAGCATTAACGGAAGCTGTGGAGCCTTCTCTTGCAGTAGCGAATTATAGGGACTTTCTTGATTTGTGCTTCTACTTGGGGACCACATCAAGATGCACTAACTTTTAAATATCTCTTCCAATTTGATGATTCTCTGTCTTAATTCTATCAGTATTTTTGGCTAGAAGAAGAGTTATATGGACATAATCTGAATAGTATAAAGTTATGTTGTGAGAGATTTTCTTCTTTATCTGTTTGTCCCTTTTAAAATGCTTATTTATCCTCTAATTTTCTCACTGGTAAAAGAGAGTGGCTAGACTATTCAGTTCCTCTTAGAAGGCCAATCTAAAATAGCATAATTCTAAAAATCTAATATGTGGTTTCAGATTTGGCCAGGATAACTTGACAGATGAAATTTTTACCTGAAGTCAAAAACTTTTGGACTTGGTTTCAGTGCAGAATGTGGTTTTGACATATACTATTTTATTTGACCAGAACCTCAGATTTTAAGAACTTTAATATCCCTTCAGTTGACTTTTTGGCAATATTTTAAGTAACCTTTCTGATTGTAACTCACATTCATCTTTAACCCATTAACACTGGTCCTCATCTCTGATCACCTTCCCAAAGATAACTTTGTGACATGTTCCTTTATATCCTTCCATTGTGCTTTTAGCAGTAATTCTTCCTGCATGGCAAGATCTTCTTTCTTATGAAGGTACTCTATCAATTCAGGTATTTTTTTTCATGACTTTGGGGATTTATATTTTCACAGCAGTTTGGTTGTTAACAATCTGATCAAAGATTTAAGGAGGTAAGAGCACCAAAGTATAAGCTACATTTGGCATAGTTTGTCATGGTTAATAATAGAACATTTAAAGGCCTTATTTAGAGATTATTTTGACTTCCCTATAATTTGAGTTTTTAATTTTTCTGAAGAGGATATTTTCAGGAGTTCCCTGGTGGCCTAGTGGTTAGGATTCTGGGCTTTCACTGCTTTCAATCCCTGGTTGGGGAACTGAGATCCTGCAAGCCGCACGGTGTGGCAATCAATCAGTCAATCAATAAATGTTTTCATAATGGAGTAAGTTTATTGAATGAATTGAATAGAAACCCATCGTGATAAAGTATAGATTAAGAATTTATTTCCAATTTGTGGTTTTCATCTCTTGGTTTTTTTGAAAAGATTATTGTTCAGTAGCACTATTCTAGGAATAGAAATGGTAGATTTTAACTTGTTGCCTTTGGTTATTATGTAAAAAATGCATCTGGGAGGTGATTTGTTTGGTCTGCTCAAACTATTTTTGGGATTGCCATAGCTTGTGTCTACTTAAGATACATTTAAAAATATTGAGGTCATTTTATTTAAAAAGAAGGTCATGTTTGAGTATTGAAAGAGATTGCTGTGTCTGTCTAAGCCAAGTTTGTCTTTGAACTATAGCCAAATGGTTAGGAGTATGAAGAAAAAGTATAACTGGGTGGTATAGTTTCCTTTTTAATATGCAAAGACAGTTAAGTGAATTAAACTCTGAATAGAGGAAAACTACCCAGACCTCGTAGCCACCACATCTGCATCTTTCTACTGACCATGGTAAAGGACATTCTGAACATTACCACTTAAAACTAACTTTTCTCTTTAAGGGCTCCTGAAATTGTGCCAGCTGACTCCAAGTCCACCCTGACCCCACAGCATAAACCATGCTGTGATGTCACAGCTACCATAGAACTCCAGGGTAGTGTTGAGCTGGCCCATGTGGGCTCAGGTAAGTCCTGGCTTTTTTTTTACCATTTGGCATTCTTTTCAAAGTTAGTTACCATTATGGTTTTATGTCAAAAGAAACAAGGCAAAACTTTGAAAACGGTGCCATATATGGGGGAAAAAATAAGTCTGTTTTCTAAACATCTATGAGCCAGCTCCATATTCTAACCAACGGAGTTCCATAGTAGCTGTGAAGTGTCCCCAGTGAGTTGTGACCCGTGACTTCAAAATATGTTAAATTCTACTCCTGGCCCAGCTTATAGAACAAGATGAGCTTTTTTTTTTTTTTTTAATAATTTCACTTACTCTCAGGTCTTTATGCTTTTAAAGTATATTAACTTTCCTTTATCTGTAATTATGCACCACCACTTAGCTAGTTGTGTAGTTCACTCAATTTTGAATGTATATTGATACAGCAGATTAGTTTTATAAAGTTAATCTTCTTAGAGTGCCTTCAGCTGTCTTTTTTTTTTTTTTAAACAGTGGGCACTTGGTTTATTTATCTTCCTGAGACTCTATTTTGAATTTCAAATAACATCCTACAGCTTAGCTTGGGTTGTTATTCTTTTTAAATTTATTTATTTATTTGTTTATGGCTGTGTTGGGTCTTCGTATCTGTGCGAGGGCTTTCTCTAGTTGTGGCAAGCGGGGCCACTCTTTGTCGCGGTGCGCGGGCCTCTCACTATCGCGGCCTCTCTTGTTGCGGAGCACAGGCTCCAGACGCGCAGGCTCAGTAGTTGTGGCTCACGGGCCTAGTTGCTCCGCGGCATGTGGGATCTTCCCAGACCAGGGCTCGAACCCGTGTCCCCTGCATTAGCAGGCAGATTCTCAACCACTGCACCACCAGGGAAGCCCTCAGCTGTCTTTTTAATTTGCCTTCATAACATGGAAGAGGAAGGGACAGAACATGTAATATTTAACATTTGTTAAATTTTCAAAACAACATATTAAGATGCTTTAGTTACTCTTGGAGATAGTGTGATATGTCAGTAACCTAGAAAGCATGTGTACGTCACCTCTTTCTCTTCTGCTGGAACTTTCCCGCTTTTTCCTGATCTTTGTTACTTTAAGTGAGGTTTTACCACTTAGATTTATTTACTGTATTTTCCTACCTACTAACTCTTTTACTTTTTTTCTGCTTTCCGTTTTATTCCGTAATCTTAAAAGGTGGTAAAAACGTAATGTTATGTGAAGAACTCAAAGACATTTTGTAAGTTGTTTTGCATATAATCTGATGCTTCCCCCCCCTCAAGTAGAAAACATGTGGTAGCTAAAACTTAAATTATCTCAGTATAGGCCACATTCTTTAGACACCATGTTTACAGTGAAAACCCATCTGTGAAGAAACTTTAATCACTGGCTCCTCTCGAGCAGTGTGTAATAGAGATACAACAAAAATTAGGACAGTTCATTGACATTCTCATGAAATTTGATTTGTAATAAATTTACTCATCTTTGTAGCCAAAAACTCACCAGTAACTGAAACTGTGAGCTCTAAATTATGGTTAATGAAAAGAATGGAATTACATATTCCCAAACATTAGACATTAAAATAGTTTTCTTTTAAATATTATTTTGTCCCTATGCTTAAATTTGTGTTTTTCACGTTCTGGAAAGTTTGGAGGTTTTTTATGCTGTGATGAATAGAGAACAGAATCTCTATTCTGTTCACCCTCATTTTCTGCCCTCCTGTGTATATTCCATGCTAGTCGGGGCAGGATTCCCTATTTGCAGTTTAGTGCAGAGCTTGTGGTCAGGGGAAATAATTGTTTTTTATGTCTTGGATTAGGCCAAATAGAAGTCCAGTTTGTGTGTGTATATGTCAGCTTTATTGAGATACAATTCACGTACCATGCAGTTCATCATTTGAAGTTCTGTTTTTATTAAAAACGTTTAGTTTGAAGGCAGACTGTAAATCATAATTCCAAAGCACAGTTGCTGACTTCGTTGTGCTGTTTGGTCTGTAATCCTCCCCACCTTCGGCTAGCTAATTAGTTTCTAATTACAGAAATCCTTCAGAAACATTAGAGAGGAAATGAATTCTTAAGCAAGTATTTCTAAGATGAGATTCTTTCAGACATCAGCTATTTGATGAGTTAGCTAAAAATAGTGAAGACAGTGATTTAAAAGATCTCCCCTTCCTCCAACCAAAAGAACAAAGTTAGTTGACGTTTACCTTTAGACTACTTCATCTTTGTCTTTGGGAAACAAAAAAATATGTGTGTATTTACACACACACGCATATACATGTACTGTGCAGGTCTTCCTCTTTATCTTTTCAGGTAAATCAGACCTTTTGGTCCTTGTGTTGCTTTTGGAAGTGCCTAGAACATTTCTTACATCATACAAAGAAATTTTATAAATACATATTTTTAGGTTGAAGCTAAGAACTGTAAAAGGTGTGGTGATACTGCACACACCTAGAAAGTTATTAATAGCTTTGATAGAACTGAAGTGAACAATAGTTGCCTTCATAAGGAAATATATACACACAAAAGGAAATGGAGTAGGGCATGTTCAGTTTGAAAAAAATATACAGCATTAAATTATTCAAAAAGTTATGAGCTCTACTAGATTATTCTCATCTGTTCATTAAAACAAGTTAAGCAGATTTTAGATCTGTGTGTCTGTTCTTCAGGTTTGCCCTTTTGAGAAGGTTCACCTACCCTTATCTCATGCCAACTATATTACATTTTAGCCTTGATGATTTCCCCAGGGCACTAAGCCTTGTAAGGGTGTGTTGAAGTCCTTTATGTATTGCAGTGGGGGCTATAGCTGTCCTTAGGTGTTTATATTGAGGAATGTATTAACCTATGTTGCTGTGAAAATAAAAATTTCTATAAGGTATTCTCATTTGAAATCATGGATTGTTAACCTGAAAAATATATGTTTCAGGGGGAGGGGGTCATTTTTCTGGTGAGAGGATCTAGTTTTGCAGAAGGGATCTTTGATCCCAGAGTTGGAAAACTTGGACGCTGGCTTTTTATGGCTCACAAATGTGATGAAGGACTGTTTTGAGTATAGGAATCATGTTTTTACTGTGTTTATGTTTCTCACAGTGCCCAGCATATTGCTTTATGTGTCATGGGCATTCGGTGAATGTGGAAATTATCATTTTAAAGCTTTGTTATTTTTAATAACAGGGGAACTTGTTGCATTGTATCAATCTGTAATAATCTAAGGAATAGGTCTTATTTATCTAATTCCTAATTCAAGATAGCAGTTTAAAATGCTTTTTTTAAAAGTACCCTAAGAATATTTCTAGCTAGTAGTAGCATTTTATGTAACAAATTTTTCTTGATGTAATTTAGGAAACAAACTTATTTAGTCCTACAGTCTTGTATGTGTGTGTGTGTGTGTGTTTAATACTATTTGTGGTAAATTTGAAGCTAACCTACACCTTCATTTTTTGCCAAGGCTATTTATTATCCATAGATGTACTGTACTGCTTAATAAATAGGATTTTTGTCATTACCTAACATTAATTTGTGTTAAGAATAATAGCATGGTTCAGTGGGAATGGAAAGTTCTTTATAGATTTGGAAAAATTGATACTTGTTTTGTATCTCTACTCCCCAACTGGTTTATAGTGTCTTATTTTAGCCTGTTTCTGTTCAGAATCATCTAGCTCAAGTTTTACTGTATTAATAATTCTTAATGGGTGTAAGGAAGACTTGGCTAAGAGAAATTCTGAAATCAAAATATTGCTAACTTTTACTTACATTAAAAATAGTTTTGACTGCTCTAAGTCGTCTCCGGCTAACAAAACAGTAGTGTGGAAGGCTCAGCATTTGTTTTGATCCAGTTTTAAAAGTGCAGCGGAGGGAATTCCCTGGCAGTCCAGTGGTTAGGACTTGGTGCTTTCACTGCTGTGGGCCCGGGTTTGATCCCTGGTCCGGGAACTAAGATTCCTGCAAAGCTGCCCAGTGTGCCAAAAAAAAGAAAGACAGAATAAAGGGCAAAAGCAGCCCAACACCAACGGGAAGCACATCCCTGTCTCCTTGGTTTCTGCAGAGCCAGGACCAGAACAGGAACTTAGTGTCTTTTGTGAAGTCTAGTTGCTCACACTAGATTGTTGATCTTTGATCCAATTAATATATTCTAATAATTTCTCTAAACATTACCAGAGCATGGAACCAGCACTAATGTGATGGTAAGTGCCTAACTAGGCAGTTCTAATTCTGGAAGGAAATGGAAAGGAATACACTATAATTTTCCTTATATTCTTTTTTTTTTTTTTTTTTTTTTTTGCGGTACACGTGCCTCTCACTGTTGTGGTCTCTCCCCTTGCGGAGCGCAGGCTCAGCGGCCATGGCTCACGGGTCCAGCCGCTCCCCGGCATGTGGGATCCTCCCGGACTGGGGCACGAACCCGTGTCCCCTGCATCGGCAGGCGGACTCTCAACCACTGCGCCACCAGGGAAGCCCAATTTTCCTTATATTCTGTAGGACATTTAAATGATGCCCCGGGATCCAGGAAGCACAGAGAATCAGAGTTTAGAGTGAATGCTACAGGTTTATGCTTTTTGAAGAAAAATAAAATTGAACTTTTTTCTGTCTTGATGCTTGTTTTAGGGGTTGTAGAAGGTGATTTAGCTGCTATAGAAGCATACAAATCATCAGGAGGGGACATTGCCCGTCAGCTCACTGCAGATGAAGTGCGCTTGCTGAACCGTCCTTCGGCTTTCGATGTTGGCTATACTCTGGTACATCTGGCTATACGTTTTCAGAGGCAGGATATGCTAGCAATATTGCTTACAGAGGTGAGTGTGACATTTTGATTAAACATTCTTTTCTATGAAGGAAATGTGTTCTTTAGTTTTCATTTTTGATGTTATAATGTTTCTCAGTTCTTAAATGTTTTAGATTCAATCTTCTGTCTTCTTTTAAAAATGACATTAAACTTAGACTTCAACAGAAGTAAATAATTTTTAAGGATATGTGTTTTTAAAACAGGACATTTTGCTACAATATTTGAGTCATGTGTTTGATTTTAAAAAAACTGGGATGTATCTGTCATTCATTCAGCTAACATTTATTGAGTACCTACTACGTGCCAGGCACTGTGCATAAAAGGGCTATAATTGTGAAGACATTGGCTCTTCCTTCAATGAATCTCCAGGTACAGTTACTCTATAGAGTCCAGGGTTTTTTTTTTTTTCAAAAAAACTTTTTCTTTCTTTCTCTCTTTCTCTCCCTTTTTCTTTCTCCCCCTCTCCCCGTCTCCCCATCTCTCCCTCTCTCCCTCTCTCCCTCTCTCCCTCGGGTCTTCGTTGCTGTGAGCGGGCTTTCTCTAGTTGTGGTGAGCGGGGACTACTCTTCGTTGTGGTGTGCGGGCTTCTCGTTGCGGTGGCTTCTCTTGTTGCAGAGCACGGACTCTAGGCATGCGGGCTTCAGTAGTTGTGGCACACAGGCTCAGTAGCTGTGGCTCACGGGCTCTAGAGCGTAGGCTCAGTAGTTGTGGCGCCTGGGCTTAGTTGCTCTGCGGCATGTAGGATCTCCCCAGACCAGGGCTTGAACCCGTGTCCCCTGGATTGGAAGGCAGATTCTTAACCACTGCACCACCAGGGAAATCCCCAGAGTGCAGTTTCAGAGATGTAAATGCCAGGTGCTGTGGAGAGTGCTTGAGAAAGTGTTTTGAGGTATCTTACCTTCTTACCTGTAGCAGGTAACATTTTAGCTGAGAGTAAAATGAAGGAAGGAGTAGGAGGAATTAGCCTCAAACAGTAGGTGGAGAGAAGGGAGTTGAGGAAACATTTTATTCAGAGGCAAGTGTGGTGGTATTTGTGGCGAATTTGGAACTTGCAGGTAGCTCAGCAGGGTTGTGATGGCAAAGGGGAAGTGAGAGAGGCAAGTAGGGGACACAGTGTGAAGGATCTTCTAGGCCAAAGAATTTGAAAATTATTCTGAGGGCAGAATAAGGCTTTAAAAAGGGTTAGGTAGAGTGGCAGGGGAGTGACAAGATCAGACTGTCTTTTGGCTGCTCACTTTATTTTTTTTTATTTTATTTTTTGCGGTATGCGGGCCTCTCACTGTTGTGGCCTCTCCCGTTGCGGAGCACAGGCTCCGGACGCGCAGGCTCAGTGGCCATGGCTCATGGACCCAGCTGCTCCGCAGCATGTGGGATCTTCCCAGACCAGGGCACGAACCCGTGTCCCCTCCATCGGCAGGCGGACTCTCAACCACTGCGCCACCAGTGACGCCCGGCTGCTCACTTTAGAGAGGGGCAAGCCTGGTTAGCAGGACATTGCAGTGATGCTGGCAGGAACTCTGCTGGGACAGTAGTGGCAACAGCAAAGGAAAGAAGTGGGCTGGTTTGAGAGAGATGCTGGTGATGTAGGCAGAACTAAGTGGATAGATTGGCCATGGGGAGTAATGGTGAGTTAGGGGTCAGAGTTGATTCTGGGGTTTCTGGATTAGATAACTAGGTACATGTTACAAATGACAGAGGTTGCAAATGAATTAGGATGTGACTGTATTATCCAGGTAATTTTTAAAAAATATATTCATTTATTTATTTATGCGGCTCCACATCTTATTTGCGGCATGCGGGATCTTTAGTTGAGGCATGCGGGATCTTAGTTGCAGCATGTGGACTTTTTAGTTGTGGCATGCAGACTCTTAGTTGTGGCACGCGGACTATTAGTTGCAGCATGCATGTGGGATATAGTTTCCTGACCAGGGATCAAACCCAGGCCCCCTGCCTTGGGAGTGTAGAGTCTCACCCATTGGACCACCAGGGAAGTCTCCAGGTAATTTTTTTTTTAATGATAAGAGAAATAGGGTAAAAGTGCAGAGAGTTAGATCAGTTGTGGATTCAAATCCAATTTGGTCAGTATACTCCTGTGTATGCTTACTTGCACATTTAAGTTCGCCAATATCTGGGAACATTTATGTACAAAGCATGGGGTGAGGGGATTAATAATTATGAACGTTAGATGAAAGCATGATTGAGATGGCTAGCCGTGAGTTTAGTTTGGTAAGAGTCCAGTGTAACCAGGGGCACCTGATAGAGCAAAGGAGGGCTTGAGAGACAGCCATGCTGAAAACAAAGGGCAGGCTTATTGAGGATAAGGGAGAAGGGGGCTGTTTGAAAAGCAGCTGTGTGATTAGAGAGACCAGAGTTCTGGAACATGGGATGGAACAGTAAGAAGTAGTTCCTGTAGTATCTGAGGTCTGGCTACATTTGTGTTGTGATGCCCAGTTGTGTACTGGAAGGGCTGGCATGTGGAGTTATAGTTGCTGGTGGTGGCTGGAGACAGGAGAGAGAAGGCAGCTGTGAACCAAGGCTCAAGTCTTTAGGGGATACATAGGTTTCTCTCAGGCTGGTAGAGGACTATGAGAAGGTTCTGGAGGGACTGGTGTAAGTCGCCGGCCTTCTAAGAGCATTCTGGGGACTAACAGCAGGAAGACGGTAGAACCCCAGTGTGTTTATTATTTATTGCTGTGTAACAAATCCCCGCAAAACTTAGCAGCTTAAGACAGCAAACACTTGTTATCACAGTTTCTGAGAGTAAGGAGTCCAGGAGCAGCTTAGCTGAATGATTTTGGCTCAGGGTCTCATGAGGTTACAAACTGCCAGGGGCTCGACGGGGACTAGAGGATCTGGTTCCAAGTACACTCACCTGGTTGTTGGCAGGAGGCTTCAAATCCTTGTTACGTGGGCCCCTCAGTAGGCCTGCTTGTGATGTGGTAGCTGGTTTCACCTAGAGCAAGTGATCCAAGAGAGGGAGAGAGCATGAGAGAATGATTCAAGTAGAAACTGTAGTGTCTTTTCTATATAACCTAATGTAGGAAGTGATATACTATAATTTTTGCTATATTCTGTGGTACACAGAGACCACCTTGGTACAAGATGGGGGAGGTGGAAAGGAGGCTTGTTCTAGGGGAAGAACAAAGTCAGTGATGGAATTTAGTCTCAGTGGAGTAGGCACTCTACAGGACAGAACTGAAGGGGCCAGTAGGGAGACTGGAAGGGGGAGAGTATGAGTCTGGACTAAGGGATGTGTCTGCAGACAGGGCACAGAGCCAAGTACTTTTGGGATGGGAACAGGAGAACATTATATTTTGGGAATATGTGTCTGGGCCGGGGGTTTAATTGGATTTTAGATAATGGATACTGTTTGTAGTCTGGTGGAACCTGTGGACTTCTTCTCAAAATACTGTTTTTAAATGTATAAAATAAAAAATAGGGTTACAAAGGAAATCAGTTATATTGAAATAGTTATCAGAATATTAAATATATGTGATGTAAAGAAAATGAATTTTAGGGCTTCCCTGGTGGCGCAGTGGTTGAGAGTGTGCCTGCTGATGCAGGGAACACGGGTTCGTGCCCCGGTCCAGGAAGATCCCACATGCCGCGGAGCGGCTAGGCCTGTGAGCCATGGCCGCTGAGCCTGTGCGTCCAGAGCAATGGGAGAGGCCACAACAGTGAGAGGCCCGCATACAGCAAAAAAAAAAGAAAAGAAAAGAAAAGAAAATGCATTTTAAATGTAGGCAAGAGGTTAGTGAAAATGAAGGATTTAAATTTGATTGAAATTCCTATTCTAATTCATGGTCCCTTCCCAAGTTCATGGACCCTAGGTTAACCAGTAGCTTAAGGAGATGGTTGAGACTCAGGTTAAAGAGGCTAGAACAGCGGTCCCCAACCTTTTTGGCACCAGGAACCGGTTTCGTTGAAGACAGTTTTTCCACAGACGGTGGGGAGGGGAGGCGGGAGTGGGGGATGGTTCAGGCGGTAATGAGAGCGATGGGGGCGACAGGTGAAGCATGGCTCGCTCGCTGCTCACCTCCTGCTGTGCGGCCCGGTTCCTAACAGGCCGCAGACCGGTACCGGTCCATGGCCCGGGGGTTGGGGACCCCTGGGCTAGAAGATGAGAGGCAGGCCTCAGGGACATATGCTTAAGGATGGTGGCGGGAGAAGGAAGCTTAGAGGCCAATCACCAGCTGTAAGGTTTCTCTTGGGGTGTTTGCAATATTCAGGTTTCAGTCCAAGTAGTTTTTGAAAAAAATCTTCCCAGGATTTTGGAAAGGGGCGGGGGGTTAGCACATTGAGATAAGCTATTTTTGAATTTACTTTTGAGATGCATTTTAATGCTTTGACTTGAGAAATAGTCCGTTATATTCTGAAAATATTTAATATTTGGTTTTCCACAGTTTTAGTGTTGCTTAGATTGGGCTTATGGAGATAAGATGTGGTGACAATTTCATTGTTACTGGTAATCCTGGCTAGTAAAGTTTAGGAGAATTGAATTTTTGTGTAGTTTTCAGAATAGGATGTCTAATGGTTGCGTTGGGTATGCAGGGTTTTTGAAATACTGTTTACTTACCTTAATAGTAATTACAATTAAGCTGTCCACGTGTGTTATGTAGATGACATTATCAGTAAAACTTATTCTTTGTGTGGCTTGTTGGAAGATCTGCTGCTCCAAGCCCCACTTGTGACTGGAAGTCTGCATTCAGGAAGGTCGTCCAGGTTAGTGGCTGCGTCTGTAGTGACAGCAGAGGACAGAGCTAACTGGCTCGCTCAGGGTCACACCAGACTCATTTCCTCTTTAGCAGATACTCACCTTGGATTTCAGAATTCTCTGTATATAGATTTCTTGAGCTCCACAAAAGGAGTACAAGTTAAATGTAAGATAATGTCTTTTCATCGTTTGTTGTTATTCATCATTTAAAAAGGACAGGAAAGTTCTAGCCGCCTCCTTGTTTAGAGGTTCTCTGTGGTAGTGCTCTCTACACCGGTGCTCAGATTTCATTCCCGTCGAATTGTACTACTGCAGAGATTGGTTGTCTGTTTTACACTCGGAGAAGCCAGATGCTTTTTTAAAAAATTAAGAATTATAGGGACTTCCCTGGCGGTCCAGTGGTTAAGATGCCGTGCTTCCACAGCAGGGGTTGCGGGTTTGATCCCTGGTCGGGGAACTAAGATCCCACATGCTGTGTGGTGCGGCCAAAAAACAGAAAAAAAAAAAAAAAATCAGAATTGTAACAAGTGGGGAGGGATTTGAAGTCATTGGGAACTAACCCTTTAAAGGTTGGGAATCCGCCTGCCAGTGCAGGGGACATGGATTTGATCCCTGGTCCAGGGAGATCCCACATGCCGTGGAGCAACTAAGCCCGTGCGCCACAACTGCTGAACCTGTGCTCTAGATCCCGCGCTACTGAAGACCGCGTGCCTAGAGCCCGTGCTCCGCAACAAGAGAAGCCACCGCAATGAGAAGCCCGCGCACTGCAATGAAGAGTAGCTCCCGTTCACCGCAACTAGAGAAAGCCCGTGCATAGCAATGAAGACCCAACACAGCCAAAAATAACTAAAAATAAATAAATTTATTTAAAAAAACCTGCTTTTCTTTACTCTAAGTCAAAGTACTTGAAATATTCTTAACAGAGCAGAAGAGTGTTTGTACTTTCCTCTTTCTCTGTGAGCTAGAATTCCCTGTTTTTTAATAAGAATGTTTTTATTAGGGGCATGATGGTTATTCTTACTTTGTTTTTTGTCCTCCCTCCCCCTCCTATGATGAACGTTTGCGAACAACTCCATTTTACATAAATTTTTATATGCATCTTTGTGTATTTCCTTGGGATAAACTCCACTAGAAAGTAGAACTGCTGAGTTGAGAGGGTAAAACATTTTTATCACTGTTTTCCAGGGAAGTTGTACTGATATATACTTACACTATTGAGGAAATAACACCCAGTACCTCATATATTTAAAACAAAAACAAAAACACCTTGAGTTACTGGGAATTTTTGGTAATTTCTTTTATACACTATTGTTTTCTGCTTCCACTGATGATAAATGAGATGTAGAGGAAAGTTTCTTTTGTATTTAAGGTGTCTCAACAAGCCGCAAAGTGTATTCCAGCAATGGTGTGTCCTGAACTGACAGAGCAAATCCGGCGTGAGATAGCTGCCTCTCTTCATCAGAGAAAGGGGGATTTTGCTTGCTATTTCCTAACTGACCTTGTAACATTTACGTTGCCAGCAGGTAACTCCAAATCTCTGTGTGAAAATAAATTTCAACTTTATTATAATTTTTTAATGTCTGAATGAAAATGTTTCTGTTAGAAAACAGATAACTTAGCTACTATATGTGGATCTTAAATTACTTGATTACCCTGTTTTACTGGAAGTGACCAGTACAAGGGCCATTTATAAACTAATGCCTTAGAGCTGATAGGAAGACAGCAGCTGATAATAAGTGACTTCTTTGTGGGCCTCAGATATTTTAAAAAGTCTGTTTTATCCATTTATTTTTCTCTTTGTTTTTATTTTAGAATATGATCAGTCTGCTTTTTTTCTTTTTCTTTTCATAGATAACTATTGGTTACCTGATATTAGGAGATAAGATCAGAACATGGGTTTTTGATGGGTAGAGTCAAGTTATTTGAGTCAAAGATACTGGCATTCTTTTGAAAGTGCCATTACTTTCTTCACTTACTACGTTAATTTCTACTATATTTGTGAAGCAACCTTTTATTTTTCAGTTCCATGACAAGTGGAAATGTCTTCCAGGCTGTTTTTTGTCAGTTGGCATTGAATAAATGCAGTAAACACCAAAAGGTTCTAAATAAAACTTATATTTTGGTTTTGAGTGTTTTGAGCTTTTTTTATATTGAGATATGAACAGAGGTATTTACAAAATGGTAGAAAATAACAACTAAGCTTTTAAAAATCAGATAAATTTCATTTGAAATGCACTCTGTATATTTAAACTTAGTACTTCAAGTGATGATTAGATTTTAAGTTGAAAATAGTTCTAAGGTTAAAACATTTTTGTAAGGGTAATGCTTCTTACTCTAGACTACTCAATTAGTAAACTGAACAGAGAGCATAGAGAATTTGAGAAGGTGAGGAAAACAGAAATCTGCGTGCCAAAGTGAATGGCTCAGTAACTTGTATAAGGAGATTCTGAAGTCTGAAAATCACAGTCCTGAGCAGAGGTTGAGAGTGTGGGGGAAAGAGAACAAACAAAAATTTGTTTGTTTGTAGTTGTTGTTATTTTAACTCGAATATTAGATAGCTCTGTTCTTTTTTCTTTTATTTCAACTTTATTAAATTATCATTGACATAGATGATTGTAAAATATTTAAAGTGTACTTTGTGGTGATTTGATTTATACATTGTGAAAGTTAACTGTTAATTAACTAGATTCCCCCCATCTAGTTAATTAACACATTCATCACCTCACATTTATTTATCTATCTATTTATTTATATTTTGGGTGAGAACATTAAGTTTTGTTGTCTTAGTGAATTTCAATTGTACAATACAGCGTTACTATTGTTACTATGTTTTGCATTTAATCCTAGCTGTCTTCATTTTATGGTTTATCGTTTGTACTCTTTTAGCAATTTCTCCCTAATCCCTTCCTGCCTTGCCTCTGGCAGCTGCTTTTCTACTCTCTGTTTCTATGAGTTTGACTTTTTTTTTTTAAGATCCCATATGTAAGTAATACCATACAATATTGGTCTTTCTCTGTTGAGCTTATTTCACTTAGCATAATGTCTCCAAGGTCCTTCTGTATGTTGCAAATGGCATGATTTTCTTCTTTCTCATGGCTTAATAATACTGCATTGTATAGATATATCACATCTACTTTATTTATTCACCCATTGATAGACACTTAGGTTGTTTTCATATATTGGCTATTGCGAGTAATGCTGCAACCAACATGGGTACAAATACCTTTTCGATACCCTGTTGTCATATCCTTTGGCTGTATACCCAGAAGTGAGATTGCCGGATCATATGATAGTTTTTGAGGATACTTCATACTGTTTTCCATAGTGACTGCACCAGTTTACATTCCCACCACTGGTGCACAAGGGTTCCCTTTTCTCCACATTCTCGTCAACATTTGTTATCTCTTGTTGTTTTGATAATAGCTGTATATAATTAGTGGTCCAAATGATTTTCTTTTTATTGTTTGTAGATAGATCACAGTTTTGATAATGAAGTACAGAAAGGAAATATTTTACACCTCATACACACACACACGAGATACATGCATGTTTTTTAAAAGAAGCTATTCGACAGCCTTCGGTGGAAAGGCAGTTATTTTAGAGGAGGTTACTGTTAGATGCTGGCATCGAATTTTTTCAGTTATGAGACATATAAAGATTTTTTAAATCTGGTTTTTCTTTGTAGATATTGAAGACTTGCCTCCAACAGTCCAAGAAAAATTATTTGATGAGGTGCTTGATAGAGATGTTCAAAAAGGTAAGCATGGAATTAATGAGTATATTTATCTTTTATTGATTTCAATAAACTTTTTGCTTTGTCAGGTTTGGAATAGTTTGGTGTATGGTCAACATAGTTTATTTCTACTTTAAATTGAAAATGTAAAGTCCTTAAGAACAGTGTTGTATTGTGCTGTTAGAAGTGCTCATTCATAGCTCTTAACTGTGGTAGAGTGAATAAAGGTATAAACATTTTTAAACCTTGGTTATCTGTTTCCTATTCTAGAATGAGTATATTTTCATATTAAAAATTTTTAGAAAATAAATCATGAAGAATTTAAAAATGGAGTAAATTATTCTAGAGCCTTAAGGTGATTATTCTAGAGCCTTAAGGTGTTTCAACTACTCAAAGGTTTATATTTCAATTGATCAGAATTTATTAGTAAATAAATTTATTAGTAAATTACATACTAAATCTATTAACTTCTAGAGAATAGGTTCTTTCTTCCACTGAATATTTCTTAATTGCAGAAGCATGAAAATGAACATTTTATTTATTTACTTATTTATATTGAAGTATAGTTGATTTACAATATTGTGTTAATTTCTGCTTCACAACAAAGTGATTCAGTTATACATACATTCTTTTTTATGTTCTTTTCCATTATGGTTTATCACAGGATATTGAATATAGTTCCCTGTGCTATACAGTAGGACCTTGTTATCTATCCGTCCTGTATATACTAGTTTGCATCTGCTTACCCCAAACTCCCACCCCCCCTTCCCCATTAGCAACCACAAGTCTGTTCTCTGTGTCTGTGAGTCTGTTTCTGTTTTGTAGATAAGTTCATTTGTGTCGTATTTTAGATTCCACGTATAAGTGGTATCATATGGTATTTGTATTTCTCTTTCTGACTTACTTCACTTAGTATGATAATCTCTAGGCCCATCCATGTTGCTGCAAATGACATTATTTCATTCTTTTTTATGGCTGAGTTGTATTCCATTGTACCACATCTTTTTATCCATTCATCTGTTGATGGACATTTAGGTTGTTTCCATGTCTTGGCTGTTGTGAGTAGTGCTGCTTTGAACATAGGGGAGCATTTATCTTTTTGAATTATAGTTTTGTCCGGATATGTGTCCAGGGGTGGGATTGCTGGATCATATGGCAACTCTATTTTTAGTTTTTTGAGGAATCTCCATACTGTTCTCCATAATGGCTGTACCAGCTTACATTTCCACCAACAGTATAACAGGGTTCCCTTTTCTCCACACCCTCTCCAGCATTTGTTATTTGTAGACTTTTTAATAATGGCCACTCTGACCAGTGTGAGGTGGTATCTCATTCTAGTTTTGATTTGCATTTCTCCAGTAATTAGTGATGTTGAGCACCTTTTCATGTGCCTGTTGGCCATGTGTATGTCTTTGGTGAAATGTCTGTTTAGGTCTTCTGCCCATTTTTCAATTGGGTTGTTTGTTTTTCTGTTGTTGAGTTGTATGAGCTGTTTGTATATTTTGGAAATTAAGCCCTTGTCAGTCAAATCATTTGCAAACATTTTCTCCCATTCCATAGGTTGTTTTTTTGTTTTGTTTATGGTTTCCTTTGCTGTGTAAAAGCTTATAAATTTGATTAGGTCCCATTTGTTTATTTTTGTTTTTATTTCTATTGCTTTGGGAGACTGACCTAAGGAAAAAAATGGTACGATTTATATCAGAGAATGTTTTGCCTGTGTCGTTTTCTAGAAGTTTTATGGTGTGATGTCTTGTATTTGAGTCTTTTAAGTCATTTTGAGTTTATTTTTGTGTGGTGTGAGAGTGTGTTCTAACTTTATTACATGCATCTGTCCAACTTTCCCAACACTACTTGCTGAAGAGACTGTCTTTTTCCCGTTGTATGTTCTTGCCTCCTTTGTTGAAGATTAATTGCCCATAGGTGTGTGGGTTTATTTCTGGACTTTCTGTCTGTTCCATTGATCCATATGTCTGTTTTTGTGCCAATACCATGCTGTTTTGATTAGTGTAGTAATTGTCTGAAGTTTGGGAAGGTTAGACCTCCTGCTTTATTCTTTTTCCTCAGGATTGCTTTGGCAATCCTGGGTCTTTTATGGTTCCATGTAAATTTTAGGATTATTTGTTTTAGTTCTGTGAAAAATGTCATGGGTAATTTGATAGGGATTGTGTTAAATCTGTAGATTGCTTTGGCTAGTGTGGCCATTTTAACAATATTAATTCTTTCCAATCCAAGAGCATGGGATATCTTCCCATTTCTTTGAATCATCTTCAATTTCCTTTATTAATGTTTTATATGAACATGTTATTTAAATTCTTCATATAGAGTTAGAAGAAGAATCTCCAATTATAAACTGGTCCTTGGAATTGGCTACACGTTTGGACAGTCGACTGTATGCACTTTGGAACCGGACTGCAGGAGACTGCTTACTTGATTCAGTACTACAAGCTACCTGGGGCATTTATGACAAGGACTCGGTGCTTCGGAAAGCCCTGCATGACAGCCTACATGACTGTTCACATTGGTGAGCTGACATCCTTCCCTTTTTGAGTGCACTGGCTGAATCATTTCCTTACAGTGGTGGGATACTTTTTGTTATATTTTCTGTGGAAGCTAGGGGGAAAAACCTTTGGTTTTCGGCACTGAGACACTTTGAACATCTCAGTGGTTTTTATATCTTTTTGCTAAGCTTTAAAATAGAAACATTGGAAGCTGTAGGAGTGTCTTAAATATAGAAAGGTCTTTGCTCATCTTTTAGTTTTCTGGTTTCACCTGTTTATTTATTTTTAGTGTGGCTAGTGGAAAATTTTAAACTACACGTACGCTGTATTTCGTGTCTTGGTCAGCTCTGGTGCTCATATTTTAAAGTAGCTTTGATTTCGTATTTCTGTTCAACTTTAAGAGATTATATTGATTGTGTATTACGAGTTTTTCTTCCTGAGACAGGTAGTCTTAAGACCATGTTTTATTTTGCAAATTTTCAAATCCACAGAAAAGTTAAAAAAAAAAAAAATCAGTGCAAGGGATCCCAACATCTCCTTCATTGGATTGGCCAGTTGTTAATTGTTAACATTTTGCCACAGGTGCTCCATCTCTGTGTACCTAAACACTCCCCTTTGCCAGTTAGTTGTAGGCATCCTGGTGCTTTACCCTTCAGGATTTCAGCATGCATCTTTTAAGAACAAGGATATTCTCCTACCCAACCACATCCTCATTACCACATCTAAGAAAATCAACATTGACTCAGTTATCTAGCATACAGTCCAAATCACACTTTCAGCTTGTCTCAAAAATATCCTTTTTTTAAAAAACATCCAATAGTCAATCAAGTATATGACTAGTCTTGAACTGTAAATTCAGATGGTAACCTGATTGGATAGCTAAAGAAAGAATGTGTCATTCAGAACTGATGGTTTAGACATTCAGCCCTTGTCCAGGGGAGAGGACTTTGTGCCTTTTAGTGGAGGGTGATTGCTCTGGATTGATCTGGTAGTGTGGGCAATACCATTCCTTTTGTGATGCGGATTCATCAGGCCTGGTGAGCCTGATGTCATTAAATGTTCAGTCTGTCTGACCTCTAGATTGGATTACGTGCTCATCAAACAACACCCTAATGATGAGTTGGCTGTTTGTGTGGGCCCGCCCTCACCGAGGGGATGAGTCGTTTTGGATATTGTGATTTTACAGGTTTGCCTTGTAGGTTTAGTTAATGTGACTCTGCCCTTGGAAAGATAGATCTGTCCTCTGGGTGTGGATGAGGTCTAGCTGCTCAGCCTGGAAACTAGATCTGGACCTTGGTAAGTCTACCATTTTACAAGTCCTTTTTAAAAGGCAGCTCTAGCCTTTCCTCTGACAGTAATATTCTGACCCTGTTGTAAGGTTGAAAGTGTACTGTAAATTTCAGCAGGTGATATCTACTTTTCCTAGCTGTGAAGGCTTTAAAAAGAAAAAGACATTGGTGGCTATTAATAGTTTGGGAACTTTATGCTACCCGTTTCTCAAAGCTGGCAGTAGGTAATCTTCTGGATTGGAGTTGTCACTTATATTTGTATTAGGACTGAAATTCTAGTTTTGAGTCATTTGAAGTCTCAAAAGTCTAATGTGAAAGTAGGGGGAAAAAGAAAAAGATTGCCATAATCTGAGGGGGAAAATGGGCTAGATGGCTATTGAGAGTGAGAAGGACCTAGGTTGTATGAGTGCAGCCACTGGTAAGTGCTGTTGTGGCAGGTCGTTTGGTAGTGGAGGCCTTGGTTCTAAAAGGATGCTTCGCTGGCGTATGAACGGGCTTTCTACAGTAAAGAGTGCCTTGGTGCCACCTCCTCCAGTCCCTGACATACAGGGTCTTCACCTGATGTTTTACAGTTAAGGCATAGGAAGCTGCAAGGATTGTAGTGATCACATAGACATCCCTTTCACTATCTTGGGGTGGAGAGGGGATGAAGATTATCAAATGAGGAGAGAGGAAGCATTGTTGCCGTAGATTCAAGGCATCAGTGATGTGGGTCAAATATATTAGCCTTACTGAATAACGATTAAATTGTTGACTATTTTGAGTTGTGACAAGTTTGTTGACTGGGCTCTTATATGACTATTAGAAGGTAGAATGAGAGGGCCCGTCCTAGGTCAGGAGAGGAGCAGCCAGTATATCACTTGTGCAGTCTCCTTTTAAATCAGCTTTTTGCTAGGGTTTCCTTTGCTCATAATCCAAATCAGGTGGGATGAGACTTTTTTTAAGTCATAAAATATCTAAATGAGAACTGAGAAAGTAATTTTCTTTTATTTAAACCCTTCCTCCTATCACTTAAAGATAGGACATTTTTTTTGTGGTGGTAGCCGTGCTCTTCTGTTGGGTGCCTATGATTTGATCCGGCTCAAGTGCTCAAGATGGAATATTGTACTTGCCTTTGATTGACATGTCAATCCAAATAGAGAGCCAAATGGGAGTAATTAATATAAATAGGGGGAAAAATCAGTGAAAAATCAGTTCTTTTAGAAGTATCAGCTTTGGATAACTTATTGTTATGCCTCTCTGTGTACATTTTTAGACCTTAATTGGTTGAGAGCAGTTTTAGTTCACAGCACAATGGAAAGGAAGGCACCGTTGTTTGCCATGTCCCCCCACGCATAACTGCCCATTACAAACATCCCCCACAAAGTGGTATGTTTGTGACAAGTGATGAACCGACACTGACAATATTCTTATCACCGAAAGCCCATAGCTCACATTAGGGTTCATCTTAGTATACATTTTGCGATTTTGGACAAATGTGTAATGACATGTGTCCACCATTATATAGACAGTATTGAACAGAGGATTACAATTATAGTATCAGAGAGAGTATTTTCAATGCCCCAAAATCCTCTGTGCTCTGCCACTGCATCCTTTCCTCCTGCCTAACTCTGGCAGCCACTGGTCTTTTTACTGTCTCTGTTGTTTTTGCCTTTTCCACACTGTCATGTGGTTGGAGTCATATAATATGTAGCCATTTCAGATCAGCTGCTTTCACTTCGTAATGTGCATTTAGGGTTCCTCTGTTTTTTCATGGCTTACATAGCTCATTTCCTTGTAATGCTGAAAAGTACTTCATTGTCTGGATGAATTTTATCCATTCTGAAGGACACTTTGCTTGCAAGTTTTGGCAGTTATGAATAAAGCTGCTGTGAACTTCCATATGCAGGGTTTTGTGTGTTCATAGATTTTCAGTTCCTTTGGGTAAACACCAAAGTTCATAATAGCTGGATTATCTAATAAGAGTATGTGTTTAGTTTTGTGAGAAACTGCCAATCAATCTTCCAAGGTAGCAGTACTGTTATGCATTCCCACCAGCAATGAATGAGAATTCTTGTTGCTCCATATCCTTGCCAGCATTTGATGTTGTCAGCATTATTACATTTAGATCATTGACATTCAAAGTGATTATTGATATAGTTGGATTCATAACTTCCATGTTTGTAACTGTTTTCTATTTGTTGCCCTGTTCTTTGTTCCTGTTTTTGTCTTTCATTCTTTTTCTTTCGTTTTTTTTTTTTTTTTTTTTTTTTTGCGGTACTTGGGCTTCTCACTGTTGTGGCCTGTCCTGTTGCGGAGCACAGACTCAGCGGCCATGGCTCACGGGCCCAGCCGCTCCGCGGCATGTGGGATCCTCCCGGACCCGGGGCACGAACCCGTGTCCCCTGCATCGGCAGGCGGACTTTCAACCACTGCGCCACCAGGGAAGCCCCTGTCTTTCATGTTTTTAGTTGAGCATTTTATGATTCTATTTTCTCTACTTTCTTAGCATATCAGTTATACTTATTTTTTTAACTTTTATTAGTGGTTGCCCTAGAGTTTGCAGTATATTTTTACAAATAATCCAAGTCCGCTTTCAAATAAAACTGTACCACTTCATGGGTTGTGTCATTACCTCATAATAACAAAATAATCCTAATTCCTCCTTTCTGTCCCTTGTATCTTTATTGTCATTCATTTCACTTATATGTAAGCATACATAAGCGCATACCTGCACACACGCTCGCACGTTCATACACACACACTATATATATATACATAAGTATGCATAATCAAATATTATTTTGAATAAACTATTATCTGTTAGATCAATTAAGAATAAAAAATAAAAGTTTTAATTTTATCTTCAATTTATTTCTTAATGCTCTTCCTTTTTTTTTTTTTTTTGCTGTACGCGGGCCTCTCACTGTTGTGGCCTCTCCCATTGCGGAGCACAGGCTCCGGACACACAGGCTCAGCGGCCATGGCTCACGGGCCCAGCCGCTCCGCGGCATGTGGGATCTTCCCGGACCGGGGCACGAACCCGTGTCCCCTGCATCGGCAGGTGGACTCTTAACCACTGTGCCACCAGGGAAGCCCTCTTCCTTTTTTTATGTAGATCAAAATTTTTGATCTATGTTATTTTCCTTCTTTCTAAAGAACTTCTTTTAACATTTCTTGTGAACCGGGTCTCTGGCAACAAATTCCCTCCATTTTTGTTTGTTTGAGAAAGACTTTATTTCTTTTTTACTTTTGAAGGATCATTTCACAGGATATAGAATTCTAGGTTGGTGTTTTTTTTGTCTCAACTTTTAAAATATTTCACTTCATTCTCTTCTTGCTTGCATGGTTTCTGAGAAGTCGGATATAATTCTTATCTTTTGTTTCTGCATAGGCAGGTGTTTTTTGGGTTTTTAAAAATAAATTTATTTATTTATTTACTTTTGGCTGCGTTGCTGTGCGTGGGCTTTCTCTAGTTGTGGCGAGCGGGAGCTACTCTTCATTGCATTGTGCAGGTTTCTCATTGCAGTGGCTTTTCTTTTGTGGAGCATGAACTCTAGGCACACGGGCTTCAGTAGTTGTAGCACACATGGTTCTGACTCATGGACTCTAGAGCTTAGGCTCAGTAGTTGTGGCGCACAGGCTTAGTTGCTCTGTGGCATGTGGGATCTTCCTGGATCAGGGCTTGAACCTGTGTTCCCTGCATTGCCAGGAAGATTCTTAACCACTGCACCACCAGGGAAGTCCCAGGTAGGTGTTTTTTATATTCTGTCTTCTTTCAGGACCTTTTTCTTTAATTTTCTGTTGTTTGAATATGATATGCCTAGGTGTAGGTTTTCTGGCATTTTTCCTTCTTGGTGTTCTCTGAGCTTCCTGGATCTGTGGTATGGTGTCTGACATTAATTTGGTGAGATTCTCAGTCATTGTTTCAAATATTTCTTCCGTTACTTTCTTTTTTCTCCCTCTATTATTGACATTTGTATGTTATACCTTTTGTAGTTGTCCCATGGTTATTTGAAATTCACTTTTTTTTTCTATGTGTGTTATATTTGCTTTTTAGATTTGGAGGTTTGTATTGATGTATCTTCATGAGGTTCTTTGCTTAGCTGTATCCAGTCCACTATAAGCCTATCAAAAATGTTCTTCATTTCTGTTGGTGTTTTTGATCTCTAGCATTTCATTTTGGCTCTTTCTTAGGATTTCCATCTCTCTTCTTACATTGCCCATCTGTTCTTGCATGCTCTCTTTTTCCATTAGATCCCTTAGCATACTTATTATAGTTGTTTACAGTTTTTAAATTTAAAATTTTAAAGTTTTATTCCTGTGTTTTCACCTAGGAATTCCATAGTTTTAGCTTTTACATTTAAAGTCTGTGACCCATTTTGAGCTAATTTTTATTGAAGGTGTGAGGTAAAGATCTAAAATCATCTGTTTTGCATGGATATCCAGTTGTCCCAGTACTGTTTATTTTTTTTTCCCATTCAAATGCCTTGGTACTTCTGTCAAAAAGTATTTTACCTTAAAAGTAAAAGTTTATTTCTGGACTCTCAGTTTTTTCCTGTTGATATGTATGTCTGTCCTTATGCTGACATTAGACTTTCTTGATGATTGTAGCTTTGTGGTAGGTTTTGAAATCTGGAGTATAAGTCTTCCAACTTTGTACTACTTCTTTCAAGATTCTTTTTGCTATTCTGAATTCTTTGGATTTCTAGATAAATTTTAGGTTCTAGCTTCTGCAGAAAAGTCCTCTGAGATTTTGATAGAGATTGCACTGAATGTGGAATTCATCCATGAATGTGGAATTGATTTTTTAAAAAATAAATTTATTTATTTTTGGCTGCATTGGTTCTTCGTTGCTGCTCGTGGACATTCTCTAGTTGTGGCGAGCGGGGGCTACGGGCTTCATTAGTTGTGGCACGCGGGCTCTAGAGCACAGGCTCAGTAGTTGTGGTGCACGGGCTTAGTTGCTCTGTGGCATGTGGGATCTTCCTGGATCAGGGCTCAAACCCGTGTCTCCTGCATTGGCAGGCAGATTCTTAATCACTGCACCACCAGGGAAGCCCCAAAGTGACTTCTCAGTGTTAAAGCCAAACTTGCTGTCCCGCTTGGCCTCGTATTCCTGGATTTGGTTTGCTTGTCTGTTCTCAGTGAGCCAGGTAGCTTGAGTGTTTAGGTCTTTGTGTGGTGGGTGTGATTATTTGAACATGCTTATTATTTTTTTTTTTTTGAACATGCTTATTTTTAAAATATATTTTGAACAGCCTTTTTCTGCAGTCTTCTTGAGTTTTGAGTGAAGTCATCATTTGATTTCTGGCACATTTAGGTGTCTCATTCAATAAAACGATCCTAGGCAGCAACCAAGAAATTTCTTAACTGCAGCAACTTTCTGTGTTTCATGATATTTTTCCTCGAATTTATTAAAACAATGTATTTTGTCATTGGTGCATTGAAATATATTTCTGTGTATCTTAGGTATTTTAAAAGAGGAATATCCATATTTTATTTTTAAACATTTGGCATTGAAACTTACATTCCTGATTTAAAAAGAGAAAACCTATGGTTCTCTGGCATAGAAAAGTTTTTTTTCTAATCAAACAAGAGTTAAGCCTCCATAACATTCTTTTTTAAATCTAAAATATATTAATTTACTTTTTACGGAGCCCTGCATTAAGTTACTCTAAAGAAACGTGTGACACTAAGACATTTAATACCTTAACATTTCAACAACAGCAAAAGAATGTTTTCTGATGTTTTGATTCTTTTACCTAGAATTCAAATACATAAAAGTATTGGGGATTTCTGATAGTTCACTACATGTGAGAGGAATGTAATGTTACAAACAGGTTAAATGTCTTCAGAGGTCTTTGCTGGTTTGTTTTGTAAGACAGTGGATCACAGTTTTGAGCATAATTATATCCGGCTTTATTTAATTGTATACTTGATCTAAAGAAAAAGAATGTTTTGCTTTTAGTAATTCAGTCTACCAGTGGCCTAGTTTGATTTTTAGTCTTCATAATTTATTAGGCCGAAGTATTTAAACAGGTATTAAGCATGAAGAAGGGATTGTTCTTGTAGTTACAGTGATTTTTTATTTCAATTGTCATGTGATAATCAAATAATTTTATTTAATGAATGAAATCTCAAGGAAGTGATTTTGATATTCTTGTAAACACATGGGCTATTTCTAGTCTGTGACCAAGTAGTGGATAACTATTCATTAATGGAGAAATGTAGTGTCTTTGATTTTTATCCAACCTCTCAGATGATTTTGAGTGTTTTTAGTTTTTATTTGTAAACCAATAGTAGACAATTGAAATCAACCGTTCTCATCACTAGTGTTCGTAGTTTTGATGAAAATTTGGTGGGTGGTGAATCAGATTATGTCTGAGGATATGTTAAAAGATGTCTGCTAGCAGAAAGGAGGCATTTTTAATTGGAAAAATATACTGCAAGCCAGGTAAAATTAATTATTAATCTCTGCATTTGAATTGCTTAAAGACTACATTAAATAAATGATCGGAACATTAAATGAACTGTTTATAGAAAGGCTTCTGTTTTACTCTGTTGCTTTTAGGTTTTATACACGTTGGAAAGATTGGGAGTCCTGGTATTCTCAGAGCTTTGGTTTACATTTTTCCTTGAGAGAAGAACAGTGGCAAGAAGACTGGGCATTTATACTCTCTCTTGCTAGTCAGGTAAGAATGCTTCAGGGCATGTTGCTCCTATGAGAAAAGTGAGGCAGCTGGTCTAAATGCCTTGGTTTACACTAAGACCATGTTGGAGGCAGTGTGGCATGAAGGGAAGAGCGCTTGACTTGGCAGCAGGTGACTTGGGTTCTAGTGACTGCTGTTTATCAGCTCTGGGACCATAGGCAAGTCCTCGCTGCAGCACAGGGAGGGCAACATGTTTCTTATATTAAGTGATTAAAAAACTGTCCAAATAAAAGTTGTACTTGGTGATTCTAACCTCTTAAATATTTCCTCAGATTACTCTTCAGTTATATTGTCCTCTCAGGTGACTTTTTGGGATTGACATATACACGCTATTATATATAAAATAGATAGCTAATAAGGACCTACTGTGTAGCACAGGGAACTCTACTCAATACTCTGTAATGACCTATATGGGAAAAGAATCTAAAAAAGAGTGGATATAGGTATATGTATAACAATTCTCATTGCTGTACAGCAGAAACTAACACAACATTGTAAATCAACTATACTCCAATAAAAATTTAAAAAAATAATAAAAATTTTAAGAAGTGGTGGCTTTATGCCTGTTTTACCTACCTACGGGTTAGCTCCCATTCTGTGTCCGAGGGGACACTTCCCCAAGATCTCTGTGCTCGTGGTGGGTGCTGATGCTGAGCTGCCAGGCCCCTGAGGATCAAGTTGTGATCTTCACAAGGCTCCCCAGGTGAGGAGCCTCCGTCCACGTGACGTAGGCCAAGGAGAAGGTGCCGTGGACAGGAATGATTAACTAACTTGGGAGTGAACTTTTATAGATGTATTGTGTAGGGCTGTCCCTCACACTCATGCTAGTTTTATTTTATGAAGCATATTAATATACTTAACTATAAACTTCAAATACATGCACAACAAACCACTTCTTTTCTTTGCAGAAAGCATCATAATTCATTAGTACCCTCTGAGGGAAGTGCCTTCTGTCTTTGGGTCATTTGGGCAGGGTTCACAGTGACTGTTTTACATCTGAGACATGTACCTCCTGTAAAGGTGCTGTCAGAATCATTATGGGGGGAAGGGAGACCTGTTGCATATTCTTGCCTTAGGTGATGCAGCCATTTGCAGCCATTTATGTTTGTGTGAAATAACGAAGTTCTTTTTACTTCGGGTGGACCTTGTTGTAGGTAGTACTTTCACAAGTAACTTAACCAGAAGGCAGTTATATAAATCAAGCTTCCTTTGCTGTCTGAATCTCTTGTTTCTGAAATCAGTATTTAAACAAATCTGTTCAGTTCTTGAGTTTGGATAATGAAGGATACCTGTGCATAAACTTTGCAGATTTCTTTTATTGGACTTTGCTGTTTGAGGAATCGAACTCTTTAGTTGGACAGTAGTATTACTATATTTTTTAAATGAATTGAGATAGTGTAATAATGAAGGAGGGTAGCATTGTGTTATACACATCAGTTTTCCGGGGTGGTAATAAATGTTTTAAAGAGAATTTGCTTTCTTTTATTTTGTTCTGTACAGCCTGGAGCAAGTTTGGAACAGACCCACATTTTTGTACTTGCACATATTCTTAGACGACCAATTATAGTTTATGGAGTAAAATATTATAAAAGTTTCCGGGGAGAAACTTTGGGATATACTCGGTTTCAAGGTAAGCCATTATCATGAGTATTTTGGAGCTTTCTTGTTTATTATTTTAATGCACATTGCAGTCACATCCTGAAAATCTCATTGTGACTTTCTTCCCTCTTTCCAGGTGTGTATTTGCCTTTGTTGTGGGAACAGAGTTTTTGTTGGAAAAGTCCGATTGCTCTGGGCTATACAAGGGGCCACTTCTCTGCTTTGGTTGCCATGGAAAATGATGGCTATGGTAACCGAGGTGCTGGTGCTAACCTGAACACCGATGACGATGTCACCATTACATTTCTGCCTCTGGTTGACAGTGAAAGGAAGTTACTCCATGTGCACTTCCTTTCTGCTCAGGAGGTAAGAAGCCTGTTTCTTGTATTAATTACTTAAAGTAGCAGCACTGTACCAGAACCCAGCCTAGTGTGTCTTTCAGGTGTGGTATTATCTGTACTACCACTTACAATTTTGAACTAGGTCGTAGTAATTGTCACTTTCTATAAATCCTGGTCAGACAGACTTTGAAATTTATCTTTTCAGAATTGCTGTGTAGGATGTGTTCTGCAGAGATAAAGCAGTGAAGACCAAAGTCCTAGCCCTCAGGTAGTGCTGAGTGCTGAGGAGATAAAAAGATGGGGTGAGGGGGAAAGGGGGGGATGAGGGGGCCACCGGGGGCCCAAGGTAAGGCATCACTGAGGAGGTGACGCCTGAATTGAGACCTGAAAGAGGAAGGAGTCTTGCAGAATCTGGGGGAAGAGAGTTGTAGGTAGAGGGAAGTTCAAGCCAGTGTGGTTTGTGGGGATTGGGCAGGCGGGGAGAGACGAGGCTGAGAGGTTAAGGGGTGGCATGGGGTCATCAACGGTCTTTTAAATCTTTGGCTTTATTCTGGGTAAGCTGGGGAGCCAACAGCCAGTTTGCCCAGAAGAGGAATACTGGCAACTCGGTTGAGACTCGATACCTGGGCAGTGGTGGGAACAGGAGCAGGTGGGAGGTCACTGGAGCTGCGGGGGAGCAGGTGGTGCACGCCAGGCAGGGGAGGTGGCGAGAATGTGTAAAAGAGCGCTCCAGCCCAAATTCTTATAAAATTATTGGTCTTTTATTTCATGTACTAGTAATAAACTTTTTATAACCATGATATTAAGAAAAAAGTTCAGATAATTTTTGTTCCTTGAGCCTATATACATAACTTTCTGAGTAAACTTACCTTGTTCTGTTTGAAGCTGCAAGGATCAGCTTATTAGATAACATTTGCTTTTTGCTATTATATCAAACAAATTAACTTATTACTAGGCTGTTCTTCCCTCTAGGTTTTTCTGTGAATTTTCCCATAGATTTTTTTTCTATTTAACCACAGGAAACTGGGTTTTAAACATAAAATTGATGAGAGGTGGAAACCATGTTGAAACACTTCGTTGCTCTGGCCTTTTTCATTAATCATACCAGCTGTAGGTTTCTGTTAAATTTTTCCTGTCAAGTCTGTGATCTGTTGTGTTATTTTCCCTCTTCTTCGCATTCCTCTAAAAGCTAGGTAATGAGGAACAGCAAGAAAAGCTGCTCAGGGAGTGGCTGGACTGCTGTGTGACTGAGGGAGGAGTTCTCGTGGCCATGCAGAAGAGCTCTCGGCGGCGAAATCACCCTCTGGTCACGCAAATGGTAGAAAAATGGCTTGACCGCTACCGACAGATCCGGCCTTGTACATCCCTGTCTGATGGGGAGGAAGACGAAGATGATGAAGATGAATGAAAATAATCAAAGAGCAGAAGAGCAAGGTACCAGCTCTGTAGTGACCTCCACGCTGCTGCGGTGCTCCAGGCAGAGTGCACGGCATGGAATGAAGCAGATCTGGCAGGATCTGCTTGGAAGGGTTTTTCTGATCCACACCCCGTGGAGATGATGCATCTGCTGTGAGGAGACAGAACTTTGGACTACAGTTTGTAAAAAATGAATTTTATTAAGACAGAACTTTTTTCCTTTCAAATTGTAAATCTGTCTATAAATGTAACGCATGTGGTTGTGTAAGAAGTTGTGTAATAGGAAAAGTTGTACCAGCATCTTCATATTATTGAGAAGTTTTTTCCAGCATGGGCACCTCCAAAAGCACATGGCAGATCACTCTTTGTTCCTTTGAGATAATTCTTTTTTAAGTAGAACCTGGCATTCTACTTGCATCTTAAAAGATCCGTTTTACATTATATCTCACTAGAGCTCGTTAGAGATTTGGAAACTTTTTGTACAAATTACCCACAGCAAAACATAAAAACAAGCTTTTATTTTTATTAATAATTTAGTTCCTGTTGTGCCCAATAAAATAAAATAAAATCTTTAAGGAACAAACTGTAAGAAAAGTAAGGATTTTTTATTGAGTGAACTTTGCATAGACATCGTTCCCTTGTTTTGGAAAGGGTTTTGGTTTCTATTATTTTGTCTTTTTAAAAGTTTCTGATAATGCCCCTTTTCAGTGTTTAGGTATTTATTTGTTTGGAAGAGTGCCCTTAAGATGGGGCTTCTTCTACCAGACTCTGGGCAGCAGTCTCTTTGTGAATAGTTATTCGGTGGATGTAAGTGAGCGGAGTGCTGGCGGGGGAGTGCTCGGGGGAGCCGGCCCACTCGTATGTAACTGAATGAATTGTGTGAAATTCGCCCACTTGACTCTGTTGACAATGTTATACTCTCCCAGGTTGCCATGCATAGAGTCTGTGGATTCTTAACTGTCTTTTATCATCAACTCTGCTTTAAGCAAATTGTGTTAGAAAGGCATGCCTTTGCTTGGGCTAATTGGGAATATCAGTTCAGTATAAAGATTTAAGAACGCAGTAAGGTGGTAAATGCATTGTATAATGAATTTCTCAGTGAGTAGTCTGAGAATTTTTGCATGTTGGTTAATTGTGGCCATTCTTATTTAAAGTTAAGACTATAATCTTAGGTAGGAAAACTTTCTACAAAAAGTATTATTTGACCACTTCAGGTATACATTCAAAACTGGGTAAAAATTTCAGACCTATCTCAGGAACACAAAAAGACTTAGTGTCCTGGTAAGCACTTTGTAGACTATTGATGTGGCAAGGAATTTGGCAAGAAGCCCTACACACACACACACACACACACTCACACTCACTCACTCACTCACACTTTTCCTTCCCTTTGATGAAAAGGCTGTGAAAACCTTGAAATATTTACTTCTTGTTTTCTTCTAAGTTCTGTTTAGATGCTATTGAAATGTGTACAACCTCAGATTTGATGCTGGAATACTAAAAATAGAAAATTACCTATGAGATGTCATCTCTCTAGTTCTTTCTTCCCTCTCTGAACACTCCTTGAAACGTGTTCCCAGGATGATCGCTTTTGCTGCATGCTACAACTTGCAGGAAAAATATTTGCAATTTGATTCCATATGAATGAATTTTGATGTAATGTGTATGTTAGTTTCAAATGGTTAATGTTTTCTTACAAATTGACTCTATGGTTTGCTTTCATTTTGGACAGAATTAATTTTTTAGAAGGCTGCCATTCTAATTACATAGCACAGCATCCCTATAAACTTTTCTCCATATATAGGGAGAGAATTCTTTAGTGGCCAGACATCCTGTTCTAGTTGCTGTTAAGCAAAAACTGCTCTCCCAGTTGAAGAATCCGAAGAGAAATGTTTGAGGGAAAAGCATCTAGTTGCTACGGTCTACATTACAGTCAGTGCTGTTCAGAAAACTGCAGGCTCGGTCTTTAGCCTTAGCCTCCGTGTGTTGTGTTTGCTGCGTGGTGTGTCCCCTGAGGTGCCTCTTTATTTATTTATTTATAGATCAGTGACCCTGACCACATCTAGTTTAACAGGTACAGCATTCTTCCCTGTGGGAAAGAATTATATATATATATATGACTCCATTTCTTAGGCTCCAGACAGGGATGGGGCTTTAAATGGTTTTCACAGCAGATTGGCTGGTAAAGGCCAACATTTTGGTGAATCAATGCTATGTTAAGCTCTTGAACTATCAAACAGCCATAACTTGTCCCAAGATAGAGTTTGCAGTCCTTTCTCAGATTATATATGGCAGGGTGACAGATATTGTATGTCTTTTGGTTGACTCTGGACAGTAATACCTTTAACTGTATGGACTTTATGGTTCTTTTTCTAGGGAGAATACAGTGTGGTGTTTTCTGTCAAAACCCAAGTACACCATGGATTTGGACCTTTTTATGTTTTTGGTTTTTAGGCTCATCGTGTCACAGACTTAGTCTGTGTTAAGGGACTATTGCTGTGCATAGTCGGTTGGGGGTCTCCTTTTTGTGCATACATCACCCCCTCACTGATTGCCTGTTTGACAAGTGGTCGTGAAGATGATCTTGAGCTGCCACTTTGCTCCCCGGAGTGATAGGTCAGTAACCATTTGCTGTATCTCTGTCCAGGATCTCTCTATCCGTGTCAGGTGGTTTCAGTGTAATTTTTCATGGGAGAGTTGGGATGGGACCACCACCTTAAAATGAGTGAGGAGGTTGATGCTTTAAGTTGTCATGACTTCTTTTTTTAAATGGGAAAGGGTGGGGGGAGGCGGCTGAAAAGGAGTTCGGTACCTGGAATTGTTGGACGTGACTGACATTTGCAGATACTGCTAGTAGTAAGGGGTTTAATGCTATTTGAGAAGGAAGACCCATAAAATCAATGGAAAGTTCCTAACCTATGGAAATGGCTGATGTTAATTAATTTGCAACATTTCTTTGTAAATATCATTAAAAAAATTTTTTTTTGAGATTCACCTCCCTTCCTGCATTAATGCTTGAGCCAGATAATTTTGCTTTTGGGTAAATTAAAATCAAAATTCTAAAACTTGACCAATTTTGTTTCTTGAATTGACTTAGTTCTAACCCACTATTTCATCTTAGGGATGGCATGATTTGATAAGGATGGACTTATGTGAAGTTTTGATTTTTTCAATTAAACTATCACATGAAGTAATTGTCAACATTCTTGCGTCTGGTTATGGAATAGGTAGATGACAGAAAAGTACTGTAAATCTTTGACCCTCGGAATAACAAGAGTTGGGAAACTGGCTACTTGAAAATGCAGTTGCCTTTAAACATCTCAAGGAGAGAACTTTTACACTGGTGAGTTGTACTTGAATTTCAGAGCTTAACAGAAATTTTTATTACTTTTTATTGAAAACTGCACTGAACGCTAAATGTCCACCTTTACAATAAACAAATACAGTAACGGTAACTCACACTAAAACAAAACATATTTCTGATAGCCATTATTTTTCTGTTTGGGACAGTTTTAAAGGTTTTTTTGTCACAAAAACAGGAATGTACCTATACAAAGGCTCAAAATAGGCCATCTTTTAAACAAAAAGGCGATGATTCACAAAAGACTATGAATATAACATGTAACTAGTTGATACAAATCTAATAGGATTTGTTAAAATCAGTCACATCTAATAACACACCTGAAGTGTTCTTGTATAAAATATCACGTGAAGAAAAGAAGACTTTATCAATGTCTAAAAAAGTGGGTTTGTTCATAGACAATCTGACAAGTTACCATAAAAAGTGTTTCCTGAGACATAAGGAAATGCAACATTATTCTTCTTGAACCCTTTTAGTTCAAGACTTTCCACTCAATAAAATAGCTGAGGATCTGAAACTGAGAAAATATATTTGAGTACAAACAGCTTGTGAAACTTAATACTTTTTTTTTTTTTTTTTTTTTTTGCATCATCAGAGGGTTTTTACTGAACTCACAACCAACTTGCCCGCTCAGTATGCAGTTCAGATGGGAGAGACTTCTCTGTACGGGAGCCTGTACTGTCTTCAATCCTATGCTCGCGGTTGTCTAACACAGGCAAACAGTTTTCTCCCCATTTTGTAGTAATTTAATCTTCCTATTAGCAAAAGAGGTAACCAGCCCCCGTGGACCGAAGGGACTAGAGTCATAGGATGGGGATTTCCTCTTAATATTTTTTATTTTGATGTTTGGAACTCCTGATGCAACATTCTAGAGCAAGGTGTTCAGGACCTGCTGTGTCCAAGGGACTGATAAAGGAAAAAGATCTATTTATTCTTTGTGATTTGATGCACAGATGAAAAACTTAACACACAATAACAGAAGTTGGTCGTTAATAAATCACGTCCTAGTCTTTTTCAGCGCTTCCACAAGCAGACGACATCTTCAGTTTTCCCACGTCTCGGCTTCGAGCTCCTTTGTAGTTTTAACACTGCAACGTCAATGATGCGTATGTCCAGAATCAGTTAAAAAGACTGTCAGATTCCTTTTCTCTTAGTTCATCTATTTTTCACTGTCTCTTGGTCCCAGGTGTATCTGAATGGTTACCTTCCGTCACTCTCTGCTATTGCTCGTTGGGGTGCTCTCGACTGTCCCCGTGTTTTGTGGGCTGGTTGGGAGAGGGAGCTTGGGAAGGGTGTGCCACCGTGGGGAGGTTGTGGGTTACCGGGATGCCTCCGGGGATGATCCCTTCCATGGCTGCAGGAAGTCCTCCCGGAGCCACACCCACGATGCCTGGCGGGTATCTAGGGAGGGCGGGCACAAGAGAAAGGGCCGGTTAAGTTCAGGCCCCAGAAGCTGCCAAGCTCTTGCTCTGTTTATGGGATGGGTTGTCATACCTCCTACCTCCAAAGCAAGGAGAAGTCTACATGGTAAAGTTAAACATGGACATCTAATTCATAAACAACAAAGTTAGTCCAATCAAAGCACTAATTTTGTAGCTTTTAGGCAACAGCAATAGACTATACTAATTAATCGTGTGTGGGGAAACCGTGTCGCATTTGGAAAACGTTTTGGACAAAATAAATTCCAAGTTTTCCGGCTGCGTTAGAAAGTATTCATCAGTTATATCAAAGGCTTTAATGATTTCCTAACAGAGGGCATGAAGTACGCTTGCGAAGTGTGACTTCCTAGGCTGGTTAGTTACCGGCTCCCGTAACCTGAGATGTGGGTGGGGACAGGGCAGCAGCAGGGGAGATGGTGAGCTGATGATGGGCAGGATGCCTGCCCTCTGAGGGTACCTGGAGGGCACCTGAACGTGGCCTCATCTTATCCTGCAGGCACAGGAATGGCTGTGTGCGCGCGCACGCCCGAGCACATGGACATTATGCACAGGTGTGACTCGTGTATTTAAACACTGAGGACAAAACATACTTATGAAGCAGGGGCTTTAGAATTAGTCTTCCTCTCCAAGTTATCAAACCCTTCACACTTGTGGTAAAGGGGACGGGGTCTCGGCCTGTTACAGTGACGGTGGTCAGGGACTGTCCAGGAGGACTCTGATGAACAGGACCCTGTGAGCTGCAACCCTCCAGCACAAGCAGTTTTCCAAGGGGCCAAGGAGCCTTGCTCTGTCTAGAGGAATAATTAGGACGTGACCCTTAAAGGGTAGGCCACCAACATGGACAAACAGGGGAATCCAATCTGGTGCTGGGCTGGGCCCAAGTGATGCTTGAAAATGCTTATGAGGGTACAACACAAGTGGGCCTTTAATAGAACATGCTGCGTGTAAATAAAGCCACGTGACTTGGGAAGAAACCGCTTAGCTTCCTTGCCCAGAGTAGGAGCTTCCATGTATGGGTCCTTTTACACAGACTATATTTAATCGCCCCCTAGAGCAGTGGTTCAAAACCAGGGATCTCAGGCAGTGTCTGGGGGGCGTTTTTAGTTGTCACCGTTGGGAGTGGGAGGTGCTATTGGCTTCTAGCGGGTGGGGGCCAGGGCTGCCACTATACATCCTATAATGCACGGGCCATCTGGCCCAGTACTGCCAAGGTGGGGCAGTCCTGGGTCAGAGTAAGCAGAACAAAAGGTCCCTTCTGGCATTCCACGCTGCAGCTTCTCTCCTTTATGGGGGAGGAGCTATTTCCCTGCAACCGGCCATGCTGGGGGAAGAGAACCATGGAAAACTACCACAGACAAAACCCCTGGTCCCTTCCAAGGGTCCTGGCTCGTGTCCCCAGTGCAGGCTCTCCTGCCTCAGTCCCACCCAAACTCTGTCACTGTCACGTGCCCCTGGGGTCAAACTTCCTGCTTCACGGAGAAACAAAGACCCCCCCCCACCCCCGTCAAATGGACTGGGCTTTGGCCAGAATGCTCTCCTTGGACAGAAAGTTCAAGTTAGAAAACAAAATCAGGCCCTGTTCCTTGATGGCCTTTTCCGTACCTTTTCACCTAGAAACCCTCTGGTTTTCAAGTGGCTTCGGAATGAACAGTGATTCAGACCCGCTGGGGAATGCACAACCCACCCGTACCCCGCACCCCCTTTAAAATAGGAATTCCAATTCTCGGCTCTGTCCCCAAACTATGTTTGTTCCACGAAATGAGGAATGGAAGAACTGAGAGGAGGGGACAGTGTGTAATTCTTACTAGCGCTCAGGTTGGCTTAACGTCCCCAGGTCCCCCGTCTCCGCCCTCCCCCAGGGAGCAGGGCTCAGCCCATTCCTCTCCTCACCTGTATGTGGCACCATTGAGCTCTGGATGAATTGCTTGCTGATCTATTACTGACCAGGGAGCTGTTGTGACAAAGAATTCCTTGTTCACACAGTTTCTTAAGCTCTCTGGGATGCGACCTGGAATAAGATGATTAAAAGTAATCATATGTATTTTTCAAGGTCACAGTGACTTAAATGTTATACTTCTCTGTTATGCGGGGACAAGCTACAATGCAAGTCTCTTACTCTTTGATAGGAAGGGCCGGCCCTTGTATTTCCACAACATATGACTTGTTCCAGGGCCTGAACCACACTGGGCTCCAGCCAAACAGAAGGGAGCTGCCCACGGCTCCCCCTGGGGCTCCCTCCCCTTCCAGGTTTGCGAGACTTGCACTGGCTAATACAAAAGGGAATTGGTTTCCCCTGAAAGAAACGGGGCCCAACTCATTACGAATTTCTTCAACTTGATGCCTAGAGACCACCTCTGCCAGCAGCAAAGCCCCATGCCCCCTTCCGCGTGTCCGTCACTGGGATCGGAGGCAGCCAGCGTGGCGGAGGGCTCACCTGTGATGGCCCGGCGGATCTCGGTGGCGGCCGCCTCCCTCATCTCCAGGGAGGCTTGCTCACTGTACCAGGCCGTGTGGGGTGTACAAATGAGATTCGGTGCGTCCTTCAGGGGACCCTGAGCAAAGCTAGATGAGTATACAAAAAACACAGCAGATGAGGAAAACAACGCACGTCACTCTCACTCCCCGCCCTGCTCGTCAAAAGGGAGCCCTTGGCCGTGTGGAATGCTAGCCACACAGATAAAACCACGGGGCGGGGGGGGGGGCGGGGCGGCGGGATTCTGCAGTCTGTTTCCTAAGGGTTGGGAGTGTAAGAACATACTCATAAAACTAATTAGCGTCAGGCATCACGAGGGACTTGGAAAGAAGGGACAATTCTAGGGAGGGCCGACTAGCCTGCCTCCAACCAGAGCAATCCAGAGTACGGGGAAAGCCTGCTCTTCACCGCCATTTGTCTTCCTGCCTGTCCCCTTTCTGATCATCTTTGGGGGAACTTCTGGCCCTTTTATACTTGGTGAGAATACAGCACAGACCTTAGAAGAGCAGAAACTGTAAACCTGGTCTCCAGGTGCCCACCCAGGACCCGTCTGGGAAGCTGCCCCGAGGTCACAGTGGGGCTCCTGCGAGTTCCTGTGCGAGCCCTGAGCTACCAAACCTGCCTGAAAGGCTCCGATTCGTGCACGTCGAGGGCCGCCCCTCGTATCCTGCCTTCCTTGAGGGCTTGGGCTAAGGCTTTCTCATCCACCAGTCCGCCGCGGGCCGCGTTCACTAGGAATGCTCCTTGCCTCATCTGCGAGGGGGAGGGAAAAGCTGGTAAACGGGTGCCGCCGCTGCCGCCTTGGGAGGAGCCTGCACCCAGGTTTGAAGAAGGGAGCCGCGGCAGTGGATGGTAGTGGGTCTGGGTGTTTGATGCGCGCACAGCGGCTGCGGGGGAAGGGAGCGCAGAGCCTCGGTGACAGCGGGGGGCCGGGGGGGCCGCTCCCGCTGACCCCGAGAGAGAGGGCTGCAAGCTGGGGCAGCGGGAGCCGTGACCTGTCAACTGGCTGTCTTGGAGGCCAGGCCTGGTCAGAGCTGGGTCCTGGGCCAGGTCCTGCCCCTCCCCGCTCACCACGGCCCATCTCACGGAGGGGGCCCCGCCCAGCTCCTTGCTGATGCCTCGGGGGACTTTCTTCTCCGCTCACTGGTGTGTCCACTGGACCGTTTCCCATTCCCCCTTTGGTTTTGACAGACGTTTCCAGGGTCTGAGACCATTTATTTCAATTTACCTGCTTTATAGTAAAGTCATTGATGAGGTGGTGGTTATGTTCGTTGAGATTACAGTGCAAGGAGACGCAGTCGCTCTGATACAGTAAGTCCTGCAGGGTGTAGACCCTCTGCACGCCCAGGGACCGCTCTATCCCATCCTGCAAGTAGGGGTCATAAAATATGACGCTGAATCCAAAGGCCTTGGCTCGAACGGCAACCGCCTGCCCCGTGCGACCTGTGCAGAAAGAGAGCGTCCAGGTGAGCGAGGCCCCCGCGCCTCCTGCCGACGCTCGTCCCGAGGCGGGGACCTTGCGTGGTGCCCAGCCGCAGCTCTGCTGCCTCCAGCACTTCTGGCAGTTGGACCCAGTCTGTGGTGGTGCTGGGAGAACCGAACGCCCAGGGCTTGGTGCCACCTGAGGCCAGCACTTCTCCCCAGGTCACTGGGGCCGGAGCCGGGCCAACGCTTCTGGGTGAGCAGGGCAGCGCTTATCACCTGTACTTGCTACCAGAGTAGTTGTTTTGTTTTCAGGTTCCTATTAGGCACATTTTCAAACATAGACATAACTAGAGAGAACAATCTAGGGAACTCCACGTGCCAGCTCCCAACCATCACCGATATCATCTCCTTCGTATTTCTCTTTCCCCTACTTGTTTGCTGATATAGTGGGCTTCTTAACCTGAGCTTCATCTCTTTATTGTACTCAGTGTCGAACAGGGACTGTTCTCTTGTGTAATTGCCACCAGGTTTGCTCATGAACAGTGATCGAAACTGACCACTGCAGTCTGGCCTGAGCACCGATGGATGTGGGGAAGTGCTCTGGTTGAGAGGTGGGGCTCTGAGCACACGTGGAGCGTGGGTCAGGCCTCCAGCAAGTTAGACAGCAACGTCGCCTAACAGGACGCGAAGGCTTCCCTGACTCCTGAGTGGCCGTCATTTGCGCAAACCCGCTGACCCCCATAGACGGCACCTCTTGCTTCCCAGAGCAGTTTTCAGCTTGAACACAAAATGGTGTGAATGATACCTGGAGGAGCTGATTTGGGGAGAGCACAGAATAAATCTGGCTCGAAAACCATTACTCAAATGTGCAGGAGGAAGAAGGGAAGCCCGTGGGAGGGCAGTGGGGTGGCGGACCGCCACCGCCTCCTGCTGAAACTGCAATCCAAATGGGCGGCAGTTCCACCACCGCCATGGTCTGGAGGCAAAGCTCTGATAAGGCCGTTCTGATCAGGAGGGACAGCTGCGGGGTCGCCCGTGGTCACACCCCTCGTGCCATCCCTCTTCAGTGTCACCACTTGGACACGGCGAGCCAGGAAGTACAGCCACACTGCAGAGGAGCCAGCACGACGGCAGGGGCGGGAAGGGCAGCAGTGACCCGAAGACCCCCCTCTGACGTACCCGAGGTTCGGAACCAAGCGCCCCCACCACGCGGCGGCTGGGGCTCACGGCCAACGCCAGCACACCCGCCACCCCCCGCTTTGCCGGCCTTTAGCTGCCCTCCTTCCCCCCCCGCGTCCTAACACACTTTCACAGGAGATGGGGTCCCGGCGGCAGTGCCCGGGGCGGAGTCACGGCCGGTCACCAGAGCCTTCCCCATGGCTCTGCTTTTCATAAATTCACGAACCCTCATCTTTCCACTGGCTCTACTTCAGCCATGGGGTTTTCCTGACTAAATTTTGCAAGACCTGATGATAAATACTCTTACTGACTTGATCAAAACCCAGCCTCAGAGAGGAGAACCTAATTGCCTTGGCCTTAAAAAGACAAAATAGGGCTTCCCTGGTGGCGCAGTGGTTGAGAGTCCGCCTGCCGATGCAGGGGACACGGGTTCGTGCCCCGGTCCGGGAGGATCCCACATGCTGGGGAGCGGCTGGGCCCGTGAGCTATGGCCGCTGAGCCTGTGCGTCTGGAGCCTGTGCCCTGCAACGGGAGAGGCCCACGTACCGCAAAATAAACAAACCAAAAAACAAACAAAAACATAAAATAAAAATACTGTCACTGTTGGCACGCTTTCCCTTCAGATTTTTCATGCTTATTCCCAACTCGGAGGCTGGCCTGGAGCAGTACCCACCACCAGCCCGGGCTGGGGTCAAGCTCGCGACAGCGCCCCGTCCAGGCCCCTGCGCAGCGGCATGAACTGGGTTTGGAGGAACTTGCTCCACACTCCGGGCTCTGCTGCTGCTTCTCGGCCGACTCTTAGGCAAGCGGAGGCTTTCAGCCCCAAACAGTCAGGGCGGCAGCAGAGGCGTGAGGCCGCGTATGACCATGCCGCCTCCTGCCTCAGCTCTGCCTACAGTTCTGGGAGGCTCCAGAGAGACCAGGAAAGGTAGCAAGGAAAAACCTAGTGTGCAGGGGGGCTCCGGGACTGTGGCAGTGCTTGGCTTACGGTCTTGAGTAAACAGGGCTGGAGTTCACGGGACCGGCCTTCAAAAGATGGATGGCAAAGGGTACAGCCGAAGAAACGTCCCCCGTAAGAACTTGCTGGGATGGCTGCGGTCAGACGCCCTGGAAACAAGTGGTCTACCACGTGGCCGGGCCACTCGCAAGGTGAGGCTCTGCACCCTGGCCGGAGCCCACCTGAGGCCTGTGCGTCGGCTTAAGAATGCACGTTGTTCTAAGAACCGTCTCCAAGACCCACTTCCCAGAGCGGTGGGAAGCCCCGCGGGCACCAGCAGAGGGCGCTGCGGCTCACAGAGCACCGGCATTTGAGTCATATTGTATCTTCCACTCCAGAAAAATGAAGACAGACTCTTTGGCGAAAGGATTAGCTCCCTGAGTGTGATCACCCCTGAAACCTGGGCTCTTAGCACCCACACCCGGGTGCTGGAAAGATGTACGCTCCTGGAAGAAGCCCAGCTCCTTCTACTTGTTCCAGCCGGTACCCGGGCCTCCTGGACAGGAACTTGCGGCACAAGGAGGCACTGTGGCCGTCCCAGAGGTCCTGCCCTCAGTTATTCGGGAACACAGAGCTCCAAGCTGACGGCTGACCGGCAGCTTGGGGGGCCTTCTGGAAGCCAAGCCCTGCAGTCACAACACACCCGTGTGCTTCCAGGCAGCAACCGTGTTGCTAACACTCGTTCCCAATTGACAGATCAGAAACTGACGCAGAGAGGTCGAGCTCTGTCCTCAAGGTCGCAGAGCGGGTGAGCAACGAGCAAGCCCACCCGCCCGGTCGGCTCCTGTTTGCCGAGTCGGGGCTCGACTTGGGGCCCAGTGCTGCCAACAGCTGTGGCAGCCAGGCTGCTTTCCACCGCGGCGCACCTCCTCCTGAGGAACCTGCCCCAGGCGCTCCCAGGGCCGCCCACCGTGTCACCGCAGAGGGAGGCCTTACCATGCCCCCTCTCTTGGGGGAGCTTTCCAAGCTGCTGACCTGACCCCGCCACCTTCTGGCGCAAAAATCCTTCAGCGACTCCACTGCCACCCCCGCCTGGCGCCTGCAGGTGGGCCTTGCCCACTGCCTGGGTCTCCACTCAGCCACCAGCTCCTCACCCTCTACCCAGGGCAGTTAGGGAGCACGGCGCCTTCCTGGGGGCGCCCTCCCGCCGACGTCAGACCCATTCTTCCAGAAGCAGCCCAGATCTTACCTCTGGGCGAGTTCCCTGGTCAGTCTTGACCTCTGACCTCCCACCCCAGGCAGCTCGGCGAAGGGCAAGGGCCTTCCTCCGGCCCAAGCGAGCTCCTCCCACAGGCACAGCTGCAGCGCACCCCGACTTCCAGGGCCAGGCCTGCCTCCCCCAGGTGGTCCCTGCGGAGCAGGCGCACGTACCGAAGCCAATGAGGCCCAGCGTCTCCCCGCGGATGCGGGCTGCCCCCGAGGCAACCTCCCGGATCTGCTCGACGCTCTGCACCCGCGTGCCTTCCCGCAGCGCCTGGTACAGCCACGTGTTCCGCCGGTACAGGTTCAGAATGTGGCAGATGGTGGAGTCGGCCGTCTCTTCCACTGCCGCGGACGGGATGTTGCATACGGCGATCCCTGGAAACGACAAGAGCCAGGCGCTGGGATGAGAACCCCAAGTTCTGTGGGGAAGCGCCAGGGCTCCCAGTCCACCCAGCTGAGGGGCAGGGGTGGCAAAGGTGGCCCATTCAGCCACGGACTATGTGTGTGGCCCCGGGCAGGTGTGGGTCTCTGAGGCCTGCTTGTCACCTAGAGGACACAGACCGTCTGGCTCTGAGGCCCAGGGACCTCCAGCCCCATAGCCGTCCCAGGAGGACTTCTGTCCGGGGCTTGGCTCACCCCCCAGCCCCCTGCTGACCCCATGTCCGGCCCACCCAGTGCTTCCAGGCCCCACGTCCCTGGGAAGCGAGTGGTGGTCCAGCTCCGTCCACCATCCCCGTCCAGCGCCAGGAAGCTAGCGTGTAGGGCCCCCTCCTGATGGTCTCTGGGATCCAGGAAACCAGAGGCTCTTTGCAATGCAACCTCCTGGATCCTCCCCCCAGGCCGGGGCTGGGGTAATGGAGAGCGGCCTTTTGTTTTATGGTATTTTAAGAGTCTAATGCAATGAACATATTACTTCTTCTTTTTTTTTTTAAAGGCAAGACAGAAGAATTAGAAAGTTAACACCTTCCAGGCCCGTGGGCTGGGACAGGATGGAGCTGATGTCTGAATCCAGCCCCACATTTGCTCAGTGGACCCTAGTCACCCTCCCGCTCTGACAGAAAGACAACAGAGCAGACAGGTGCCCGCCCTGCTTTCTGAAAGAGCTTTCAGGGCTGAGAGCAGCTGGTGAAGATGATCCCTCAGACTCTGTGTGAGGAATAGAGATGAAGGGCTAGCGTTTCCCAGCACCAGGAGGCCGGCAGCTGAGGACTGCAGGGAGAACTGCCCCAAGTCTCAGGCAGGAAGGGCCCTGGCACTGACCTTCCTCAGTGGGAGGGTGTTTTGGGGAAGAATGTTTGCCAGATGTGGGAGGGGCAGGCACACAGAGGGCCAGCGGGCCTAGATCCAGCCCCGTTCCCCTGGTGAGGCCTGGGGTCTGCCAGTCCAGCCACTTTCCAAGGAGGGACACGTAGGTGTCCAGGGAGCATATGCTGGCCCAGCTCAAAACGTCCCTTTTGGGACCCCCGGAGTCACAGCCAGGGATGCAGGGCCAGGCCACCTGTAAGGCGCCTGCATTCCTCTATCTTCTCGGGTCAGGAGCCTGGGCAGAGAGCACCTGCAGCTCCACCGGACAGAAACCAGGACCAAATGCGTGGAGCACCCCTTCCTAGCAGCTGTGTCACCACCCCACGAGGGCTGCCCTGAGGTCCAGGGTCTCAGTGACCCCTTGGAGGACACACAGCCCCCAGGGTGAAAGCATCCATGTGCTGCCCCACCTGCCAGGGGATGAGGTTTTGAGATCCAGGCTGACAAACCTTCCACGAGCTGCAAGTCAGTCGTCTTGCAGCACCCACTTCATTTGAAATGACCAAGCACAGGATCTGCGGCTAGACTAGAAGTCAGGATTACTACAGTCTGGATAGACGGAGGCAGATGCCAGTGGTATAAGAAAATCTTTTGGCAGCTGGGACAATTTCCATTCCTCGTGGGGCTTGATCTGTTCTGCCTGAAGCCCAGGGGGAAGGTCCAGCAGCAGAACAGCCCAGTGTGGACCTTCTGCTGCAGACGCAGCCACTGCCCAGGCCCAGGGGCCCCCCTGCACCCTGGGAGGTGGGACGAGATGTGATGAGGTTGGAGGAGAGAATCTGCGTCCACGAGAGATAAAGCACCGCACCAGCCCGCCCAGGGGACGAGGGACCGCAGTGGGGCCATGTCTCCGCCTTCGCACTAGAACTTTGAAATTTAGCTCCTTGGCTCTTGTGCCTGTGTGGAGAGCCCAAGACCAAGGTCTGGGAAAGCGGATACATGGGCTTGGGGTGCCCCAAGGCCTGGGAAAGCGGATACATGGGCTTGGGGTGCCCCAAGGCCTGGGAGGAGGTGCTGCTGGCATCCCCTGAGACGTCCTGCCCTGATGGCTGAAACTCTATAGCCCTGACCACCCTCTTGAGGGGAAACTCCTAATCTGTTCTTCATACCTTAAGGGTGATTCTCCAAATGCCATGAGGACAAGCTGCTGGCACCCACAGAGCAAGGCTGCAGCCCCTGTGGACCCGAAGTCCGAGCCCAAGAGCTGAGCTGCTTTTCCCCTCAGCTGACGCTTTTGCTCTTTGCTCTAACGCCTTCTGAACTGGACCAGGCTGGACGCCAGATTAACGAGCTTGGCCAGAAAGGCTCACGGAATGACAGTGCGCGGCGCTCAGTCTGGGCCCTAGCTCTCTCCAACAACCTTCCAACTTCCCACTGCTTCCTCCTGGATCTTGGGGTGACACTACAGATGGGGAGGACCCCTCTACTTGCCCAGGTGCTGTCCTCGCCTGCGGCCGGCGGCCCACAGCCCCTCCCTGCTCTGAACAGGAAGCACCTCGCCCATCATGTCAGGGCCGGAGGCGAGGTGCCCTGGGCCCCGAAGCCTTCAGGACGGGGCTCCAGGGAATGCTGGAGGGGAGCTGCCCTCCCAGGAACACACGCCGTGGGCCCGGACGTCATCAGGAGGGGCAGAGACCTGAGCCACCTGCTCTTCTGTCCTCATTACAGGTCAGCTGACCGAATGAGCTGTGAAGTGCATTTGGAGACAAAGGACGGCTGGACAGGGGCCCATTTTCCTTCTGCAGAGCCCACATTTGAAAACTGCCTTCAAAACGGCCCAGCAGATGTCCCCGAAGCAGCTCCCTTATCAAACTGGACCAGGATCAACGAAAAGGCCACCGCGGACATGCCATTTACATCTTTCAACATCGCAGGCCCCTGGCGGGCCTCTGTGGGGGACTCTGGGGACACGGCCGCCCCACCCGGGTCCCGAGTCTGCCCGCGAGGCAGCTTCTACAACTGCGGAGATGGGACGTTCCCTCGCGGGCACCTCCCCCCGCATCCCCCCTTCCCTGGCCCCCCAAGAGAGGTGGCCAGGTCCTGGCAAGGAAGCCCAACGTCACACACATTGCGGGTGGCGGTGTCACGAGGGGCAGATGCTGCAGAGACGGGAGGTAGGTGAAGGGAAAGGATCGCGAGCCCCCCGGGGTGTCGAGCCACATTCTCTGTCACCACTCGAACTTGAGATTTCAGCTCTATCAAGAGCACAAAGAACATTTGTTTTCAAAAAACATTCCTCTCAGTGCCAGGGAAAACTGGAGAATTTGAGTTTACAGTAGACACGCCTCTGAAGACTCGCATCCTCCCAAGGTTCTCCGTGGCGACAGAGAGGGGCTCAGAGTGATGCTGAGGTGGAAGCAAAGGCTTGGGGTGCACGTGGGAAGCCACCGCTGTCATAACCCCTTCTCCTCTTGTACAGGGTCAAGCGACCCCCCCCCCAAGGAAGGGGGTGAGACGATGGAGACCAGCCAGGGGTGACCCAGAAAAACCAGGATCAATCTTCTGAACCACGACTGCACAGCACCCCACTCGGGACAGGGGAGGGTTAGAACAGCACCTGCGGGGCAACGACCACCTCCTGCCTTATCCGTGGGCTTCACCTGGGAGGCGAGCCCAACCTGCCGTAGCCACAACTCCCAGGCCACCCGCCACCATCACGAAGAATCAGACCAGACCCAGCGCTACTCAGAACAGGCCCCCCGAGGCCTGCCCCCGCCCCCCGCCCGCCGCCACGCGCACCCACAAGACTTACCCCGTGGTTCAGGAACTGGGTGCAGCCCCGATGCAAGCAGGGGAACTAACTGCTAAAACAAATCCGCAGCCCTCACTCAAGCCCCCAGGCTAGGACCTCAAGGGGTGGGGGAAAGGCTGCAGCCCACTGGGGTGCCCTGGGCTGCGGCCGGAACCGTCACACCACATGCTTGTGGGTGTTCACAGTCAGGTACGGTGCTGAGCTGCCCAGGCAGGGCACTGCACACACTGGGCCTGCCTTTGGAGCACTGGCTCCGTGGGGCTGAGAGGCTGGCTTGGGGCGGGAGCAGGCAGGGGCATAAAGGCCTGGGTTCCTGACTGTTTTGAGGTACCCCTTCTCAGCCTCATGGCTGCAGGGCACCAGGCAGATCACAGCCCCACACACTGGCTGCAGGGCCGGCATGTTTCAAAAACACCAGGACAGTCACCAGAGAGGGGTTAGTCTAGAAGGACCCTTCTGGCCCCTCCAAAGACAGCAGGGCAGCCTGGGGACTCCTGCTGTCAAAGCGTGGCCCCTTGAGCCTCTGCAAACGGTCCACACACTCAGAGCCCACGCCAGGTGCCGGGACAGGGAGGCCGCCACGCCAAGCCCCCCCGCCTCAGGGCGCCTGCGGCCCGGGGTCTGGAAAGTGGCCAGGAGCCCCGCCTTTGGGTGTCCATCTGCTGCCTCTGCTCTTCTCTGGAAACCCCTAATGGCAAGGGATGGGCAGGAGGGGCTGTGCAGTGGTCCACCTGCACTGGCCCTGACCTAGGAAGATTCCTGTGTGGACAGCAGCCCTTGGGGAGACAGCACCATCCCAGGATTGGAGGAGACCCAGAAACCCTGAGCTGTGCACCCAGCACAAGTTCATTTCAGGTTGATGGGTCCTGCCGCAGAGGTGCGGCAACTCACTGTCCCCTCTGCAGGGAAGGGCCTGGGGCTGGTCTGGCTCAGCATCCTTCCCAAGCGACACAGCCCGGCCCAGCCCCGCAGGTCCCAAGGTGAGGGCTCTGAACCCAGCAGGACGCTTCTACCTGTGTATTCGGAGGCGTGCCTGGCTCGGTTCCCTTTGAAACCAACCCCCTTCCTCCAGCTGGAAGCAGGCACTGTGTGCTCTGCTGCCTCTGCCCCAGCACGCACTCACTGGGCACTCACTGGGCACCCGCCAGGCACTTACCGAGCTCGCCTGCAGCCTTGATGTCGACGTTGTCGTAGCCGCTGCCTATCCGCACGATCACTCTCAGGGCCTTGAACTTCTCCAGGTCCTCCCTGGTGAGGGTGATGGTGTGGTACATCATGGCGCCGACAGCCTCATTTAAAACCTGTGACGGGGTGAGCGGAGCACAGGTTGGAGGCCCCCATTGCCCTTGAACACGCAACAGAGGATTCCAGCGGGAAAACAGCCAGCTAGGACGCGGCCTGGGTGTTGACAGCTTCCCGCAGGCGAGGGCACCCCGGCTGTGCTCGGGGGCCTGCTCGGTGACGCCAGGGGAGTGGGGGGAGTGGAGGCGTGGTCAGGGAGGCCCACGGAGGTGATAGGGACTGGCGAGCGGGGACCTGAGGGTGGAAAGGCGGGGGGCCATCAGGGCAGCAGCGGCACCAAGCACTTGCTCGCGGAATGCCAGCTGCTGCCACCCGACCTGGGGGACCAGACCGGCGGGCGGGGTGAGGAGGGGACCCACCTTCTCGTGGATCTCCTGTGTGGACTGTGCGTCACAGAAGGCCACGGTGGCCAGGTCCTTCAGGATGGGCATCTCCACGGTGCAGTCTCTGCCGTCGAGCAGCGCCACCAGGGGGCGCGGGTGCAGGGGGCCGTTCATGATCTGGGGGCGGATACCTGGGAGGTGGGGACAGGACGGGAGGGGTGGGTTAGGGAAGCGGCCGTCCCACACACGGCGGGGCAGCACAGCGCAGCAAGGGGCCGGGCCTCCCGCACCGGCTGTGCTTCCCAGTGAGGTACCGCACCCCACCGTCCGTGTGCCTCCCCCTCCGGGGAGGATGCTGGGACAAGCCAAGGAGACTGAGCGGCAACATCTGTGCGGCTCCCTCGCCGCAGGAGCTGAGATGCCTCCATCCGCGAGCACACATGGAGCTAACAGGCAGCGCTGCGGCGCAAGCTCTACCGCCACATGGAACTCGGGCCCAGGGACCCGGTCAGGCCCACACCTGCCTCTGCCACCACGGACAGCACCACCTGTGTGCCCCTAGACCACCAAGGCCCAGAGGCCTTTGGGACACAGGTGGGGCCTGGCCCACGGCTCCCCAGGCTGGAGCAGGCTCCACCTCTCGGCCCCTCCCTCCGCTGTGCCTCCCTGTTCCCACTGCCCTTCCGCACAGGCACCAGAGGGTCCAAAATGAAACGGGACAACTGAGGCACCAGCATCCCATGGGAGCTTCCTGGAGGAGACCCCTGGGGGGACAGGCGCCCTGGGCACGGCTCAGGGGTCCTCTCACCTGGGCCAGGTGAGGAGAGGAAGCCAGTCCAAGATGCTAGAGAAGGTGTGCGTGTGAGGCCAAGCGGCTTGCCAGGGACTCAAAAGACCAAACGGAATTTCTCAAAGGCCCAGAGAGTAAGCATGGTTTGCCGGCAGCCTGGACCAGCCAGAGCCGTCTCACGTCTCGGTGCTTCTGATGGAGACAAAGGATGCTCGACCCCATAGCTCGGTGGGGAAAGGCCGGGGGTGGGCCTCCCTACACGCTGCCTAAGTGCTGGCTCTCCAGCCCAGCGCAGTTGCAGCGCCTCCAACCCAGACGAGGGAGGAGTGCCCGCCCTCCGCCGTGGGGACCCGTCACAAGGGGCACACGAGCGGCACACGCACCAGCCCAGGGCAATTCCTCCTCCACTAAACCATTCCTTTCAAGTTCACACGGGAAGGCCTTGGAGTTTGGCCCCCATGTTGAATCACCATGACCCCCCGCCCTGGGCACGGGAGAAACACCCCTGGGCTTCGGGAGAAACCGCAGCACTGAGGTAGCCAGGACAGGGCACCTCCCGTTTTCTCATCAAATCACAAATGTTTGATGTCACAGAGCACAAGTCACAAGAAGACGGCTTTCCATGCACGGGAGGTTTTCAGATGTTCAGATAAACTCTGACCGTGGCCACTGCACCAGGCCCGGCTCAGCCCATTGTGTCTCCTTCCCCACACACGGAATCTACTTATCCTCTCCCCTCTGGGGGCCACCTCGGCCACTGGGCTTGAGCGCGCTCCTGAGGCCAGAGCGGGAGCCGCCGGCACGCTCATCTGCGGGACCTCTGCCTCCCAGCTCAGAACGGCTGGCAAGGAGGGCTCCCCACGTGGCAGCCCTGAGACTGGGTGGGGCACCTCCTTAGCCACCAGGGCTCGGGACCCAGTCAGCCACACGCTTGGGCTAGATGCTGAAAGAGGAGCCCCCCGGTCTGGTGCTGTGGCCACAGTGCCACTGGAGCCCGCACTCAGTGCCGCATGCCCGCACGACTGCTGCCCCAGACGGCGCGCTCCCACGCCACAGCTGCAGCATCGGGGGACAAGCATCTCTTTGAATGCGGAGCAGAGAAGAGGCTTTTGTCCTGGCCTCAGTAGAACAGGCTGGGGCAGCCGGGGGCGGGCAGGCCACCTCTGGGCGGCCCCAGGCTGGGCCTTGCAAGTGCTCATGGGCCCTCCCAGCCCGCGAGTGACAGCCAAAGCCCCACTGCCGCCTCAGGACCTGGATCCCCAATGAAGCTGAGCCTCAACATTCTCTGTCCTGAGTGGGAACAGGGATCCCCTACCCCGCATCCTCACCAGCCCTCAACTCACACAGCAGGCGGGGCGCAGGCACCAAGGCTGGCGGGCTGCTGGGGGGCTGGCGAGCGCCCTGCTAGCATCCTGCTTTACCCGACAGGTCCACAGGAGCTGAGGTGCTGTGTGCACAGGAGGAGAAGGTTCCCCCAAAGACCAAGGCTGACAGCTTCAGACAGGAGCCCCGGAGACCCCACGGAGGGAGAAGGGGGGAGCAGTAATTTTGCACGGGTCCCACCTTCTCACTTCACCCTTGAGACAGCACCACCGTCCCCCTCAGAGAAGAGGAAATGGAGGCACAAGGTGGAAAGTACGTCACCGGAGGAAGCAGCAGGAAGGTGGGGCGGCTGGTGCCAACTCGGGGTCGACGCACTAAAGTTCCTACGCCTGCCCTCTCGGTCAAGTGAGATGACCACACCCCAAGGACCCTTTCTCCCCCTCTGGATTCTGCCCCCGCCCCACACACCTCCTACGGAGCCCAAGGTGGGGCCCCTGCAGGACACCGTGAGCAGATGTGCTCACTTGCCCCGGGCTGCCCCTCCCACAGGGTGACAACACCCTGACTTCACTCTGGGGGTTGCTGGCAGGAGGGTTAATCAGACAACGTTTCTAAAGTTCATGATCACGACTGGAAATCCGAGTTGTTAATTAAAAAGCAACCACATGGGAAAACGACAGTGGGCACAAGGCAGGCGTCTGGAGAGGCTGAGGGGCCGTCACCACAACATGTCCATCCACAGCATCAATGCATGCATCCCGTTACCTGGGAAACAAACTCCGGGTTGCCTAGCGATCGTCTCCCTCCCCGACTTGGGTCGCCTTTCTCTTTGGTGAAACCCACCCTTTGCCCTCGTTCAGGCTGGGCATGCAGAATGCAGCTGAGGCTGGTCCACAAGACGCCAAGGTTCCTGAGGCCTGAGGCTTGGATGCCGGCTGCAAGCTCTTTATGGTAAGGCAGGAGATGGAGAAACAACGGGTATCACTCTGCTCAGAGGTGCTCAGGCTGGGGAAGGATGCTGAGTGGGGACAGCTCGGTGGGTGGTGGGAGTGGGCGAGATTCGCAGGTGTTTTGCATGAGGTGCAGGGACTATAGTGTGGGGCTGCTGAGGACCGGGCTTTACGGGGACCACGTGAGACCCCCAGCCCTGAGGATGAGAGACAGCTTAGCCAGGTCACTGCCAAGGTCTGCTTCTACAAAGAAAGAGGCCATACCGTATATACATGCTCCTTCAGTTCTAGAAGGGACTCAGCCACCTGCACACCTTGGAATCCAATTACTTTCAAGCCACTGTGCCCAGCACCCTCTGTCCCTACAGTCTTGCTGGAGTCGGGGACAGAGGTACCCAGAAGACCCCAGGAAATGCTGGGAAGATGAAGTTGCAATTCGACTTTTTATCTCACCTCACGTTAATCAACATCCTTCAGTGCTTCTAACAATTTGAAAACATTTTAGGGTATTAGAACAGAATTGACACATTATGGATTAAGAGCTGTAGGTATTAAGATGGCAAATGACCCTTTCAGAGACTATGGAAAATGGGGTACCAACTCAGGGGCTGGCTCTCAGGCTGGAGGGAGAAGGCCTATTTCCTCTACGGTCAAGGGAATTTAGGGGAGAAAAGCAAGGCACAACGTTTAATGAGAAGTCATGCAAAACGAGTCTGTGATCAAAAGCGAGGCTGCCAACTACTAGACACTGCTAGGACCCCAAGAAACAAGACCCACAAACTCCAAGGCTGGTAAGAATCACACAATGCTGATCTTATTCCCATTTTACAGTCAAGGAGACAAGCTAAGGGAACAAGGAGAACTGCCTCAAACAGCACCAGGGACCCCGCAGAGTCCGAGGAAACACCTGCCAATGAGGGCCAGAGGGTCCTGGTGGCCCTGTAGTCAAAATGACCGTTCCCTTTCTACAGTCCCCTTTCCGTTGATGAACTCGGTCTATCCATTTCAGAATAATTCCAGCTGCAACTAGACACACCTAGGAAAGTGTGCCAGTGCACTGCTTTCAACAACTTGTCCAGCATTAACTTTGCAGGGCAGAGAGCTTAGCCGACTCCCCTGGTGTCAATTACTTGCTGGTTTCAGGCTCCCTTTGGCACAAGCAGGGACGCAGAGCCCCAGCTCCAGGCCAGCTCTGACGTCTGCCCCGGACCTGGTATTGCTTAGAGCTGCAGCTGCACACAAATAATTGTGCAATTAGACACACTCAGTGGAAAACAAAGACGACGCCGGGCTGAGATGCCGGAGTTTTGTTAAGAGTGGCCAGCGGTCCGGTGAATGCCAAGTGCAAAGGCCTCATGAATTCCAAGGTGGAAAGGGGTGGGCCCCAGGGAGGACTTCGGTAACTTTTTGGCCACCCAGCCTTGATGCCACCTTATCTGGATAACAGCACCAGATTTCTTCTTGGAACTGCTCCTTCCCTAGGCGACAGGCTGAAAGGGCTGCTGTTGGCTAAAAGGGATGACGTACTCCTGCCACGCAAAGCTGCCCTGTGGTGTTTCTGAGACCCATTTTCTGGCCTTTCTGGACACCGTGTGAGTTCAGCTGACATCCTTGCTACAGAACCACGCATCATTTTCTAAGGTCTGAGTCGGTTTCCGTTGCTTGCAACTCAAGAACCGAACTGTCTCAGGGACATGATTTTGCTGCTTTCAGATTTCAGTTATTGAGCAGTTTTACGCCAAGGGGAAGTGGCTGCAATAACTGTGTCTGACCCAGCAGGCAGAAAGGCCTCTTTGGTTTTTTGTGGGTTTTTGTTTTTAAGATTTTTTTAACGTGGACCATTTTTGAAGTCTTTATTGAATGTGTTACAATATTGCTTCTGTTTTGGGTTTTTGGCCACGAGACATGTGGGATCTTAGCTCACTGACCAGGGATCGAACCGGCACCCCCTGTGCATTGGAAGGCAAAGTCTTAACTACTGGACCGCCAGGGAAGTCCCCAGAGAGCCCTCTTTTAACAATGGACCAGATTTTATGAAGCATCCCAACACCACAGCAGCCTCTAAACCCCCATGCTAGGCTGGCTGCGCTAACGGGATGACGGTCACATGTACGGATGGCCACACCTGTGCAGGGTCACCTCCTTGCTCACCTGACTGGGGCTGGCCAAGTACAGCGGGACTACCCCTTGAGGCCCCCGAAGGACACACACGTGGGGCTGGAACCAGTGAGGGAAAAGGACCTCCCACCACACAGCCCAAGTCCACCCAAAGATCTTCACTGCTGCCCGAAGGCAGCTGCCAGGATCCTCTGGGCGGCACCAGTCGTCTGGACAGCTGACGCCAGAACAAGTACCTGGAAAGGTCCACAGATGGGAGAGCCGTGCAGGCCTTAGAAGACCTGAGACAAACGGCGAACTGCCCGGCACACTTAGCACGAGGCTCTGGACGCAATCAATCAAACGGATTCTCAGCTCCCAGGACCAGCGCGGTGGCCTGGAAGGCAGCGTGCACAGCTCCCATCCTCACGTGCAGGCGGCCACGCGGGGAGAAGGAGACGCAGCCACACAAGGCCCGGTGTGGTCCGGAGTGGGCAGGGAAGGACACACCAGGCCCGCAGCGGCAGCCCTCTAGCCTGAACCACTTCCCAAGGGTCTGCTCGTGTCTCCTGCCACCCAAAGAACAGCTTCCCCTCGAATACAGCTGCTCCCCCAATTCAAAGGCCACTTCCTGCAAAGCAGCACAGCTCAGCCCTTACTGGCTGGGCTCAGCAGTCTGATCCCCAGAAGGCCAGACACAGAACCAGATCTAGGGTCCGATAAGCGGCATATTTCACAGGCTTGCATTTCCATGACCTAGAGCTGCAACTCGTGACTGGGGCCAAACCGGGAACCAGATGCTGACCTTGGGACATAAATGAGCCCCTGTCTGAGACTCGGCTTTCAACTCGGAAACGTGGCTGTGTTGAGGGGTCTACCCAACCACCCAGGGCCTGCGGTGGCAGAATCCCGCCTGGGAAAGGAGGCTGCGGAGCCTCATGTTGGGGTGAGACAGCTCCCTTGCTTTGTAAACATGTTTATCCATGTTGTAAAAACTGCTCTAAACTGTCAACAACAAATGTTCTGCAGTTGGCTGGAGTTGATTCAGAAAGCAGTTCTGCAAAGTGAGGGAAGGCAACGACTGTCCCAGACACCCCGGGGAGGTGCCCACCCCACAGCAGCTCCCCTCGCCTTTCACAGGAGGGACGATGTGAGCAGGTGAAGGGGAATGCGTGGTCTAGAGGCGGCCGCAAGGCAGTGATTCGCACTAAGATGTGTGCTGCTCACACACATGTGGAATCTTAAAAAAAACAGTACTGATGAACCTAGTGGCAGGGCAGGAATAAAGAGGGAGATGTAGAGAACGGACGTGAGGACATGGGGTGCGGGGGGCGGGGGGGGAAGAGGAAGCTGGGACGAAGTGAGAGAGTGGCATGAACATATATACACTACCAAATATAAAATAGATAGCTAGTGGGAAGCAGCCGCATGGCACAGGGAGATCAGCTCGGTGCTCTGTGACCACCTAGAGGGGTGGGATAGGGAGGGTGGGAGGGAGATGCAAGAGGGAAGGGATATGGGGATGTATGTATATGTATAGCTGATTGGCTTTGTTATACAGCAGAAACTAACACACCATTGTAAAGCAATTAAGCTCCAATAAAGATATTTAAAAAAAAATGTGTGCTAAGTGTGGCACTATTTTAAGGTTAAAAAAAAAAATGCAGTTACCGTTGGAAATCTCATCTTTGTTCCCACACTGCTATCTGCCTTTTCATTTGACAAACTCTCTCCTCTCTGCGGTGTCCCTGGGCAGCTCTCCCAGGCCGAGAGAGCTGCGTCCACTTCCCTCCCACACCTCCGGGCCAATCTGGGATGTGGCCAGGCCGCAGTTTGGTTTTGAAAACTCGGTCAAGTGCAGATATGCTCTCCTCGCACAGCAGAGAACCCGATTTTTCTCAGGTTGCCTCGCTTTTCACGTCTTGTTTTGCACCCAATAGCTCCCCGCTCCAGGAGGTGTCCTCCTGCCTGTGCCCTGCCTGGCCCGAGGGGGACTGAGCCTTTTCTTGCTGGCCCAGGATCTTGGGCAGAAACGTCTTGGGATGGAGGTGATGACCAAGGAACAGTGTACCTCCAGCCCGGAGGCTGAGGACCCAGAGCAGTTTCTGGCTTTAGGACCTGATAGAATCACAGCGTGCTTCCTGGCCAGGGCGGAAGTAAAGGGCAGTTACTGATGCGGACGTCGGCCCACGGGCTTCCAGCTGCTCGTCAGCTGTGTAGGCCGAGGCTGCCCTCTCCAAGTGGACCCTGAGACCCCATCCATCCTCATTCCTTCCCAATTCCTTACCTCCAAGCTCTGACATGTGAGAGCCTGGCCTGGTTCTAGGGACCCAAAGAGGAACCAGACGTGGATGCTCCCTCAGGGACCTCTAAACACACAGGGAATCTGGCTTATGGAAGAAACAGCTCTCCTCAAAGGGGACTTCAAATCTGGAACATGAAGGAATACCCCGGCGGTCCAGTGGTTAGGACTCCGCACTTTCACTGTCGGGGGCCCAGGTTCAATCCCTGGTCAGGGAACTAAGATCTCACAAACCACGCGGCACAGCCAAAAAATAAAATTAAATTAAAATTAAAACAGAATCAGCGTGAAGTCCGTTTCAATCAGGGCCGAGATGTGGAAATCAACTTGTCTAATACAGTCCAGGTGAAATCGGAACATCCTGAAATTCAATGCAGGCTGGAGCTGAACGGCCATGATGAACCTTGGTGTGTTCAGGGCTGAGGAAGAGGAGGAAGTAAAGCAAACCTGGACGAGGGATGCAGATACACAACCACTCTTCTTCTGTGCTCATGGCAGGCATCACTAATTGATCCCAGCATTCTTGGCCTCAGAGTCCCTGTTGACCACAATGCCCTGAGGGCTGCCCTGCAAGGCTAGCTGACATCTGCTGGCCAAGCTTAATTAAGTGCGCTCAACCTCCTCTTGGAATGGGTAAAGGTCAATGTTCCACACATTCCACCAATACTGTGAGCATGGGAAGAAGCAGGGAGACATAGGGAGGCCCCAGGGGAAGGACGCAAGGTCCCCGCAGCCAGGAGCAGACCGCAGACCTCCTCAGTCACTCCGGGACAGCCCTCTGTTCTGCTGAGAAGGGTGGGCTTCTGGAGAGGAAGGGGAGAGGGACCCCAGAGTGGGGCTCGGCTCTGTGGCAGGTGCCTGGGTTTGCACCCACCCCCTCACAGCAAGGACCTCACCTGTACCTGGCACTGTTCCCGATGGCCTGTGACACCTGCCCCCTTCCCAATGTGACTCTGCTGCTCCCCCCGCCAAGAGGGGGATCCACCTCCCCAGCCCCAGGAAATGTGCTGGCCTCGTACTTCAGTCTGACCTACACAGAGTGACAGAGGTGCTGCAGCACCTCTTCCAAGACTGGGCCTCCGGGGTCAGCGTCACACCGTCCAAATTCACACAGGAGCCTGAGACTAGCTGGGAGCTGGGAGGCACTGGGAGGAAGGACCCTGGGGCTGCGGCCCAGCCGTCCCAGCTGAGGTGGGGAGGCCAGTCCCAGCTGAGCTCAGCTGCCTAGAAGCCAGGAAGTTCCGGAGTGATCGGCCACAAAGCAATAGCTAGCTGACGTACCCAGCAAGGCCAGGCCAAGGCGGTGAGCCCACCTGTCCTCCACCAGCAGGGACCCATCGCCAGTGCTGCAGAAACCCCCCGAGGCCTGGCCCCAGGCCTTGCCAGGACAGATCAAGGTGAGCGATCCCAGAGGGGATGGACTTGTGCAGGGTAGGTGCCCCAAGCAGGGATCAAGCTGCGGGCAGTTCAGTAATGATGAATTCACTGTCACAGGCACCCTTATGTCAGGGCTGGAGCCCCTCTCTCCTTCCCCCAGTGATGGGTTAGGCTGCTTCTTCCCCACGACACTCGCAAGGGCCCTTCTCCAAGGCCTGGGCAACTGTGGTTTCAGGATTCTGGTGTGGCCTTTTGAAACAGCTCTCTCCTCACTTTCCTGAATGAACCCCCAGCTCTTCTCCCCCGGAACACCCTAGAAGCCCTACCTCATGCTGAATCATACGGCCTGGTCACTGGGAGTCTCGTGTCAGTCTCTCCCTCTCTGGAAGGAAGTTTTCTGTTCTTCGCTCCGCACGTAGGGCACCAAGGCCTGGGAAGGTGACAGGGTTCCTGAGGCGCCCGAGGGGTGGGCACAGGCCAGCTAACCTTAGCGCTGCAGTGCCAACACACCCAGCCATCTAGAACCTTGCCCAGCAGGAAACTTTCACTCGACCCTGACTGAGCGCTAGCCCCAAGTCAAGTACTAGAAAAACAGCGGGATTAAAGGTTGAAGACAGAACAACCTGGCTTAAAACCAGCACTGGGGAATAAAAAGGAGTGAAATATTTTTCAACGGAAGTGCAGATGGCCGTGCCGTCACTGTGTGTGTCAGCAACTCTTGGCACATCTCGCTTCATTGCACTTTGCAGATACCGCGTTGTTTTGTTTTTTTAAAACAAACTGAAGGTTTGTGGTAACCCCGTGTTGAGTAAGTCTACTGTCACCATTTCCTGCATATTTTTAAATTAAGGTGCGAACACTGTTTTTAAAGACAACACTGGTGCACACTTTACAGACTACAGTATAGTGTGGACATAACTTGTGTACGCACCTGGAAACCAAGAAGTGCGTATAACTTGCTTTATTTGTGACATCTGCTTTATCGTGGTGGTCTGGAGCAGAACCCAAGTTATCTCTTAAGTATTCCTGTGCAGGCACTGCCCACAGGCCCCCGTGATGAGTGTTACAGCCAGGTAGGAAGGAGGCCCAGTGGTCACTGCACACGCAGCCCTCTGCTCACTACGACTATCGCAACTTGAATGCTACTTGGTCTTCGGAAGCCGGGCTCCTCTACTCCGCTGTGAATATACTAATCACCACGACACTGGCACGTTGAGTGAATGGTAGAGGCGTTGAGTTATACGTCTCAACAAAGCTATTAAGAAAGAACACAAGTGTGGGGAAATGTGGCCTCACCAGGCCCTCTGAGCACCCAGGGGCTGGGCTGTTGGGGGTGACCCACGCTAAGGGGGCTCCCGGAAGGCTGGGTGTGCTCCATGGGGGCAGGGGCGGGGGGGCAGCTGGTTTGAAGCCACTCCTCAGCCCTGATTTTAGTGTTCTCTGCAAAAGCAGCTGGAGGCTCGGCCCACAGATGGCTACAGAGTGCCCCGACAAGTAGATTAGTTTCCTAAATACAACATGGCTCTTAACGAGCCACAGCCTCCAAGTGAGATGCTCAGGTAAGAGCTGGGCAGAGAGCCGGCCGAGCAGGCAGCTGGCTCCCAGGCTCCCAAGAGCCCCGGCCGCTGCCCCCTCCCCACTCAAGGCTTGCTGGGTGAACACTGCTAACCCAGCGTGCACGCACGAGGTGTGTCCTTTAAGCAGAGGTCTAGACTTGTGGGACACACATCATCTAGTTAAAAAAAAAAAAAAAGTACAACTTCTGTACCTCCAGAAAGACAAGCATTTGTTGTACTTTAACTGACTCCTTAGAGCTGCCCAGGGAAACTGTCCCGGCAGCCTGAACGGTGCAGGGTCCGTACCACACCGGGGAACCGGAACAGAGAAAAGCGAGCGATACTTTTCCTTTGCCCAGCAGAGCTTAAAAACAAAACCAGAACCCTTTATCACTCGATTAAACCCGTTCTCTTAGACACCTGCACGCTGGCCGGGCGGGCTTGCCTGGAGCCCACGCGCCCCCCGAGCCGCGCGGATGCGCCCTTTCCAGGGTGGCTCCTGGTCGTCAGTGTTTGGGCTCCTTCACCCTCCCGAGTCCCAAGGGAGCCTCTTGTGTTCCTGGTGAACCCCTCTGCCCTGAAGAAGCGCCTGATGTTGTCTGGAAAGCTGGTGCTTCCCACTGGGGGCAGGGCAAACAGCACCCACTCAGACCAGGTTCTTTCCCTCCCAACTGACCGGGCCAGAAAGAACCATGCAGGGCGTCACCGAAAAGCAAATACGCCGCCAAGGAACACGTTTCAAAGCAGCTGAGGACGCTCGGCCCTGCTTCTACTTTGGGGGAAACGTGATATATGGTCTGCTTTCCCTCAAAGGCCCAGCCTCACATGGGTGGCCCTGCAGAACCGGAGGAGGGATGAAGGGACGTGGCCTGGGTGCAAGGGCTGGAGGCTCTGGGCTTGGGGAACAGCAGATCCCCAGGTGCGAGGACCCACTGGCTTCCCGTCCAGGTGAGGCCACACCTCTGCATGCTTCTCAACACAGGGGGACAGTCCCTGGAGGGGCAAGTGACCGGTAGCTTATGCCTGGGGCGGGGGACAACCTTGGCTGCCCCTTCTGGCCGGGAGCACACATGCTCTGCACCTCCTTTCCAACAAACAGCTCCGATAGAATCCCCTGGCACTCATTCTCTTACGGGACTGCCCTGTCTCCACCGGGACTGCCAGGAGTCAGAAGGCACCCCAGTGGCCTGTGCCTCCCCCAGGCCCTCCTTCCTTATGGCAGCTCCTCTGAGCCTGTCCAAGAGAGGAGCCTCAGGCCCTCGCCCTAGACCACAGCTAATAGGCCATGAACTTCTCAAGGGCAAAAGGGGGCTCCCAGGCCACTCACTGACAGGATCCTCAGCGTTGTGTGTCTCAGTGTTCCTCAAGGGCACTGACCCGAAGATAGGGCTCAGCCAGCCAAGCTCACCCACTGCTCCTTGGTCAGGGCCCACCTTTACCCCCAGCCACTGGCCACTAGCGCCACAGCAGGAGGCAGAGACTGGCCGTGAGGTGGGCGTCCAGGGCCTGCCCTTCCCCCGTGGTGGCGGCTCCACTCTGGTCCCAGCTTACGAGCCAGGAACCCTGAGATTCTGAACTCTAGGGCAGCTTTCCAAGTCCTGAGCTGCTCTGGAGCTCACTGGAGAGACCCCCCCCCACCCCGCCCATGGCTCAGCGTCACCTGCAGATTAAAGCAGCTCTCTGCAGCCCAGGGGTCCCTCCACCACAGTAATCAGACCAGAATGAACAGGGACGTGCCTGGGAGCTGGGAAACACCGAGACCAGCCTCAGGCTGTAAAGTAGTAGGTCACGCGGCTGGCTCCGCTGCCCTCAGACATTTCTCCTTAATTGACTTGCAATCTTTCATTGCAGCAATAAAATCACCTACACACCCCAAACCCGCCCACGCAGGCAACCCCAGGTTTGGGTAGCTGGGAGACGGCAAGCAGGTATGAGGATACTGTCCACGGGGCACCAGGACGAAGAGGTAAAGCCAGTCCCGTGGGTTCTCCTGTTTAGAAGCGCTGCTGCGTTGGGTGCTTCTCTTGCACTTATTCAAACCCCGTGTTAGACAGACTCCTTGAGAGCTGTTGCTGTACTGCCAACGAGGAAGCAGAGACTGTGCGGTGAGAGCAGCTCATCCAAGGTCACAGAGTGACCACGTGGTGGGCCAGGTCCGTCTCACCTCAGCGGCTCAGCCTCAACCCCAGGGCTCACCGCGGACGATCACATGTCACTCCTACATCTCCCTGGGGATCAAACTGCACACGCCTGACACTGACAGAGCGACAGATGCCACCTGCCCGGCCCTGGGACCCACCCACTGTGATGACAGACAGGTGCTCTCACCTCAGTAGGCTGAGGCAGGTCTTCAGGTGCCCCCTCTGACCCCAGCACTGGCTTGCCTACCAATTACAGATGCTCGGCTGGGAATTCATAAATCATAAGTCAAGAAGCATCGTTTGCTGTCTCTCGTGGTAGAGACGGACCTTCCCCCTTGGGGGTCACTCTGGATTTTGAGGCCTTAAGGGTCAATCACTGGGGTGGTAACTGCCATGCAATGTAACCCTGTGGCGCCAGGGAAGAAACAAAGGCCCTCCACCCTCCACTCGTTCCTCCCAAGCTGAGCCGCGCCCAGGGCCCACCCCAAGCCCCTCCGGTCTGCTGCTCGCCTCTGGAGCCCGCAGAACCATGGAGACGGGAAGGCTACATGCAGGCAAGTCAAAGCCCCCACAGGGGGAAAGTGACCCCTGAGTACACGGCCCCTCCCCCAGCCACTCTCGGGGACACACACTCACTTTGTAAAGTCCTAAGACCCAGCTGATAAGAAACCTGGTCCAGAAGATGTCAGCTTGGCCCTTGACCTCTGCTCTGCCCCTAAAAGGATTAAGCCAGGACTCCACGTGCCCTCCGGGACCGTCCTTACGAGGAGCAACCTGGAGGTGGCCTCTGGCCAGGCAGGGCTGCGGCACTGGAGCCTCAGGGCCTCGGGGCTGGATGAGCTCGGAGGACTGAGCTTTGACCAGCTCTGGGCCATGTGGACAAGACAGAGCCGGGGCCCAGGTGACTCACAGCTGTTCGGTGTCGTGGGCCTCTCACACCCAGTCACCACCTTAGATAGAGGGAGGACACGGTCTGTCCCTTCTAAACAGTAACTGCAGAGACGGTCGGGCCATCAGGCCTCGTCAGAGGACAGAGCTCCTCACGGCAGCATCTTGCTAGAAAACACCCGCAGTGTGTAGCGAGTTACCATGTTTGTTTCCTTGAGGTTTCAGTCAGCCTGGGGAAAAACCCGGTCCACGCCCTTTGCCACAAGTGCTGGGCAATCTCGCTAGGCCTGCGCGCAGAGCCCTGCCCAGACAGCCTCCTCGGCCGCCTTCTTCCGTTACTGCGCAGAGATTCATTTAACAATTAGCTCATTAATGGTGCCGGACGCCAGGGCATCGCGGTGGGAGACCATCCTCGTGAGTGTGTGGCCAACACCAAAGGAAAAGCCACCCGTGCTGGCACTGCTGGGTCACTGTCTCCTCTCGGAAGAGGAGACGGTGCTTTGCCGCCCTGAGAGCATCGTCCTGGATGGGGGAGCAATCGCTGGTTCTCTTATCAACGCCAAACTCAGCAGCAACTCCAAGGACCACATGCGAGGCCCACAAAGTCTGTTCTCCACCCATAGCCTCCCCCAAGCAGGAGGTGTTCAGAAATCCGCGCCCTGCCCGGAGCCCCGACACTGGGTGGGGAAGCCGAGCAGCCCAGACCAGTGTCTCCCCCTGGCCGGGGGCTGAGAAGGGATGCGCTGAGCCTCTGAGCCTCGGGGACTTCCAGGAAGGCCTTGCCCACGGCATGGGGACCGCCAGCGGAGGCCACTGGGTATTTCACTTATTTCTCAAGTTCTAAAAATGTGTCCATGGCAACAACAGAAGGGGATGTTTAAGACAAATAAAGTGAACTAAAGATGAGAAAAGAACAAACGGATGCCAGGAGTCTGGCAGACGCAGGTGCTGCAGGCCCACAAGCTGGCCTGGGCGCCACCAGCTTGTTTGTGATGGGCTCATGCCGGGCTGGTGGGACCAGTGGAGGCTGCAGTCAACCCACTAACAGCATAAATCACCTGCCCCAACCCCTCTCCAGGTGAGCATTTGGAGGGGCCTGGCACCCAGCAGGTGGGCTTCAGCACTGTCGGGACAGACCGGGGCCAGGGAACCCCTTGGAGGGGGTGCCAACCAAGCCAGGACACCCCACTATTCTTGGTGCCTGGAAGGGCCCTTCCTTCCAAAGCACAGGAAGCAGCAGTGGAACAACACTGGCCCTCCAGGCTCGCCGGGCCAAGGTCGACAGGGGGCCGCAGCACACGCGTCACTAGGAGAGCAGGTAGGCCTACGCGTGCTCCACGCCCTGAGCCCTCCTGGGCTGCTGCCTCTCTGGTTGGCTAGCCACCTGGAATCAGATGGACCGACTCCACCAGGGCCCCTACGGAACAGACAAGATGCCCTTCTCCCTAGAGGCCACTGGAAGAGCCTAGCAGACTCAGGCTTATTTTTCTAACTGTACTGCCTGGACCAAGGGCCCATAAGAACAAAATGCCGCCCTGCTTCTTAGCTACGGCAGCCAGCAGGCCGGGATGGAGACGGAAGAAGCGCAAGGCTTTCAGATAACTTAGTTTTTCCTGTGGCTCTAAAACCCAAAAGGAAAGTGACTCCTAAGGACCCTTTAACAGGCTTGCTGTCCGGCGGGCCAGAGGCCAAGCGTGCTGCCCTTAGGCCCCAGAGCAGCCAGGAAGCCAATTCTCCCAAGTGCAACAGCTGGTTGGACGTCCCCGCCCTGCTCTTTTCCTCTATAACTTTATGTCTAAAGCGATCCAGGCTCAAAGCCCAGTACGTAGGAAAACACTAGAACCCATCACGAAGTCATATTTATTCCTTCAAATATAAAGCATTTAATAGACGACTCCCCAGCAGAAAAGCCGGTTAGGTTGAGAGGTGAGCTTTACGCACCGTAGATGGAGGGGGAAGGGACCAGCTCAGGCTGGGCTGCTGGCGAGAGCATTCAGCTCCCCAGGCAGAGCCCCCTCAACTGAGAAGAATCGCCACTTCCCTGTGGACTTGGCAATGCCCACCAAGGGCTGGGCCAAGGAAGCAGCAGACACCCTGGAAAGGCAGTCAGCTGTCTGCTGCAGGAGAAGCCCAGCCAGGCCCCAAGCCTGCACCCGTGAGCTTATCAACTTCGACTGGACAAGGCCCTGGTAAAAAATTTAACAAAATTTTTAGATGAGATGCAGGAAGTTGTCACAAGGTAGTAGAGCCTGTGAATGGGAGGGTGTAGGTTGAGGCATGATGGGGAGGGAACACTGCACATCTATAGCGGGTGCTGAATCTTTGGACATGTTGTTGAGGGCGGGAGAAATTCAGCTCGTGATTGCTCAGAAAAAGGATTTTTTTGAGCAAAGGGCTCATTGGTCCCATCTTAGGAGCAATGTGAATCTTTCAAGAGATCTCATTTCCCTCTTTACTTTGGTTGCTAGGAAGCTCAGAGTGAAATTCTCACCTGTCCTTGTACACAGGACTGCAGAGAGTGCCGAGCTCTGGCCTTATCACCCAGCTTCATCTTTTCCTGTTCTTATTTTTCCATCCACTCAGTTTTACCCTTGTGTGTGTTAGAGCTCTTCCTGATAGCCAGGCTTAAATCCTCTTAGGACCAAAGAACATTTTACATTCCATTTAATCACACAGAAGAATTAATTTCCTTGACTCTCCCAGAGGGCAGCACAGTACAGAGGAAAGGGGCTTGGCTCCGCAAAAGAACAGCATGGATCCAAGTGCAGTCCTGCAGGGCACCAGCTAGGGACAGGCAAGCACCAGTAGGTGCCCCTGGGGCCACACAAGCACTGAGCTTACCCATGTGCAAAGCCTGGGCCAGCCCATGGGATGTGGTCCTCAGAGCTCTCTGAGGGGGTAAGTAGGTCCATCTTCCCAATGTCACACTTGGGGAAGTGAGCTTCAGAGCACCTTGGGACGCCTACTCTGGAATCACCCTCTTCACTTCCTCTTGCTGACATGGACCCTGGTTTCCAGCATGGGCTGGTGTCCCCCGCCCTTCCCTGACTTCATACCACTGCTGAATCTCCCATGCTGTCCTAACGTGCTGTGCTTAGTGGTTCATCATGACACAGCGACCAAGCACAAGTTTGGAGTCAGACAGGCTGGCTCCAAATCCCTGTCCTGCTGTGTGACCTGGGGAAGAGTGCTAACCTCTCTGAGCCTCCGAATTTTCATCTTGAAAGGGGAAATGCCTACAGTCTTCCTGGGAATTCAGATGAGACAACTGTGGTCAAATGCTGCAGAATGGTGACATTTACTCTTCTTATTTATTGGGCTGGTTAAGCCCTAGATGCGCTCAAGGCTGGCTTCTCCAGCCCCAGTCCCGGTAGAGAGCAAGAGGCGTATCAGGGGCAACTTGGGGCCAGGGGCTCCCTCTGAGCCCTGCGGGGGGCGACCTTTTCCTACCAAGCCAGTATCGGGAGGACTCGCTCCCTGTCGGCCTCACCAGCACTGCACACAGCTGTGCTTGGAACACAGGCATCAGAGTGAGTTCGGGCTCTCCTCCCGTCCCCGGGAGCACAGCCCAGAGACCTCATTTACTAGTACAAACTCTGCACCAGAGTTTTCTCACCCAGCTCTCCCACGTTTAAACAAGAAGCTGTTCCGCTCACATTTGCAAACTCTTCCTGGGATCAGTTCTCAACCGCACTCAGATCGCATCCCCAGGAACCGCCCACCCTCTCAGTGGGGACGAGTGTTTGCAGGTTTGATTTTATGCTCTCCTAACAATTTGGCAAAGGGTGTTTTATTCATATGCTGAGCACCACTGTTTGGCTAAATTTAACTGCCATGTACCTTCCTGTTCCTTGAGCAGGAGGGAGCAAGTAAAAGTCCACAGTCTTGGGTTTTTTTCCCCCTTTACATGAAAAACAACTAAAAAAGTCCTTTGTGGAAGCCAGCCTCAGAGGTGGGTAAAACACACCCAGCAGCACATTAACTTAAGCAGCACTTAAGTTAATATAGCTTCTATATTGCTAACGAGGGCTAATCAGTTACGGTTAAAGCATTATTTCCCTTTCCTAAACTTAAAAAAACCCATGTACTAGCAAAGAGCCTGTCAAATAGCTTCAGAATTCTTGCCTTGTATAATCTTAGGGACAAGAAATAGGTTCCAAACACCTGAAAATCTTCCATGTTAGTATATGTTGGTTTTTCTCTTTTAAAAACGGTGTTGGGACAACTGAGTATCCGCGGGCAGCAGAATGCGGTGGGACCCCTACCTTACTCCAGATTCAAGTCGACTCAGGATGGTTCAAAAGGACCTAAATGTAAGAGCTAACACTACACAAAACTCTTAGCAAGAAAACTGAGGCACAAATCTTCATGACCTTGGATGATGACGCCAAAACCACAGCAACCAGCGGGGGAAAAAAAATAAACTGGACTTCACGATAATGAAAACTTCTGTGCTTCAAGGACAATATCAAGAAAGTAGAAAGACAACTGCAGAATGGGAGAAAATATTTGCTAACCAGGTGTCTGATACCAAAAGCCAGTGAGGACTTCGGGTTTTGCTTCCTGGGCCCCATGGCCCACCCAGGTCCACCCAGGTCCACCCAGTAGAATGTAAGTTAGAGCAGCCCAGTGTCCAGTGGACACTGGACACTCAAGGGCAAGGGTCATGTGAAGAAGTAATGTGGCAAGGGGGTCTGTTGCCTTTGCCTTTTCTTGGGCAGATAAACGCACCGACGCTCGCCCCACCTGTGCATCGGGCCCGGGCACTTGTGTCCCCTGGAAAATCTAACTGGCGCTGTGGACGAGACTGCCACCTCTTCTAAGCATTTCAGAGAGGCAATCATCCCTGGAGGAGTTGGGGTTGGAAAGAGATACTAATACACAGAACTGTTACCTAGAGACCAATGTCACATCCGACAGTCACTTCCTGAAGGCAGAGGCCAGTGCGGCCCCGCTCTCTATTACTCAGAGCCACTCTGTAAAACTGGGAGACCCAACGCCCATCTAGAGATGAGAGGGCATGGCCGGCCTGTGCCGGGCAACTTGGTGCTGCTCAGGCCACACGAAGACAGTCTGGTGACGGGGGCTCGGGCAGAGCTGGCCGGTGTCCAGCAACAGTCTTAGCCCCATCTTCCTCTGAGAGAACACAGATCAGTTCCTTTAAACTAACTCGCAGGAAAGCACAGCAAGGACAACACCTCTTCATTTAACCACCTTCTCTGCATCTCACATCACATTAGGCAGAAAACCTACAATGACCTCAGAGCCTCCGAGTGGCCGGGAGCCCATTTCACCCGTAAGGGGCGGGGTATTCCCAGATTATTAGGCAGAGAACTGGGATCCAAACACAAGTCCCAAAGATCACACTCCTTGTACGATCACTGATACACACCCCTGCAGAGGGGGTCTGAGCCATCAGGGTTAGGGGTGGGGTGCCACAGAAGAGGCGAATTGACCAAAGGGGCCAGATACCCAGGTCTGTGAAAGGCCCGTTAAGCTTTTCTGTGACTCAGGCCTGGCAGCGTGGCCCTCTGCCCTGGCACAGATAGCAGCTGGGACGCCTCCAGGCCACCAGGCTACAGCTTACCTAGATGCTGTCCTCCATGGACAGAAGGACCAAGTCCACACCCAAAAGGTCAGAGCAGGCCGCTTTGAGGAACAGATCGCTGTGGGATAAGCCCAGAGTCTCTGAGCCGAGTGCGCCAAAGCCAGAGTCCTGCCTCCCGGCCTGAGAAGTAACCAAGGAACAATGACAGTGATAAAAGCACCACTTTCAAAGCTGGCCCAGCAAAGGGGGGCACCCTGAGTGAGGAAGGGAAGAAGCGTGAACCAAGCAAAGGGCGACCTTGGACTCTAAACCCGCACCCAGCGACCAGCCCGAAAGACCCTCCAAGTGCAAAAGCAAACCAGAAGCCTGTCGATTTTATCGACCTTGGACTTCTTTCAGGTGTTTTACTTGGAATGGCCTAGCTGTCAGCACCTTGGAAGTACGTGGCTCCTTCCCGGGCTCCATCTGGAAGGGAGACTGCTGGGGAGAGGGGCCCCGGACAGAGGAGGCGGCGAGTCCTGCTGGGTGACCCTGGACGAGTCCCCTGCCAGCTCCACGTGGCTAGGATTTCCTGACCGTGGAGGTACATCACTCTTCAAGAAAGCCCGCTCCAGGGAGTCACTGGGCAACAGCCAGGACCGCGACAGCCTTCTCGGGCTACACCTACACGTACAACCACCCTCGGGCTGGTTTGGGCAGCGTCCTCTCCCTTCGCCCCACCGCAACGCTTGCAGTTTGACGGTCACTCTGGAGTTTGAGCTCTGCCCTCAGCCTCAACTTGGTTCACACTGCAGTAACTGTTCTCTTATGTATTAACTGGGTGGAGGGTGGGGGGATGCACCTGAAGCCCAGGCTGGGGTGCATCCACTTGTGAGCACCAAACATCTGACCCCAAGCCCAGAACACGGCAGGGGCTGGAGCAGTGCTGAGGGGACCAGCCCCCAGGGGTCTGTGCTCAGGAACCCTGCCCTGGACCGCAGCCCGGGAGAGGTATACTTCCTTTACACATCTCCCTGGGCAGGCTGCAGGATCCTGACAACGGAAGAGCTGGTGTCACCATCCCGTTGCTCTGCAGGGCCAGCTCAGGGGCACGGTCCCCACATACTGACAGGCAGGGGTCTGGCTGAGCCCACCCTTCTGGGGCGGGCTCTGCTTTGGGGGTGGGGAATGGGTGTGATCAGGTGGCTTGGCGGGAGGGTGTCTTTGGGGCCTCATGGTGGCCTCCTCCAGGCTGATGGTTTGAGGGTCATGACCCTCAGAACCAGTGAATCGTCTGGACCCCATTCCCCAGCACAGATCTTCGTTGCAGAGGGACCTTCAAAACCAAAGGCAAGGACACGGGCAGAATCACCAGGCGTGCGTGGGCCCGACAGGAACAATCCTCCTTCTGATTCTGATGGGACTTCCTACCCAGGAGACCCAGCATGCGCTCCCACGGTGCTGGAAACCAGTGCCAAGATATCAGTATCACATCCAACACTGCCACGCAAGTGACCAGCTCTGGTGACAGATAACGCTGTGACACCACCAGCCTCTCTCCCACACCCCCAGTATAAATGGGCTGCAGACACCCCTGTCCTGTCCTGTCCTGAAGGGTCTTTGGGCAGTGCCCCCGGCAACTAGATGGGGGTCACGGATGCACTTAATCGAGAAAAATGCCTGGAGGGAAACTGAAAAGGGCCAGAAAGAGAGCGGGCTGGGGCTGCATCTCTCACGTTGGAAGCTCTGAGGCCCCTGCAGCCCGTGTGGGGCGCTGTGTTCGCGGAGGACAAAACCGTGAAGATGGCTGCAGCACTGTTCACGCGATGCACCCGGCTGCACCCGGCACAGGGGGGACTCGGGCGACGGCAAATCCTTGGCCGAGGTCAACACCATGTGACATGGGGGGGAGGGGGCATCGCTGGGTTAGAGCCGCTGCCAGAAGGTTCCGCAGCTTGTGCCCCAGTCGAGCAGGCCAGTGTGTAAACGACAGCAGGTCCACTGGGTACCGATACTCCCGTGGGTCTGACATGCGGCCCCACTCATCCCGCATCACGGGGGCTGGGGGCTGCCCTGGGGCCCGTCCTCACCTGGTCACCCTCCACTGCCCGGTCCATGGACTAGCAAACAGGAGCCTGGTATTTATAGCAACAACGCCAACCAAGACGAAGCAGGTAGTTCATGGACCGAGAAAAGCAGATATAAATTAAAATATCTACTCCAGGATGTGCTGTACAACACAGGGAATAGAGCCAATATTCTGTAATAACTGTAAACGGAAAGTCACTTTTAAGAATGTACAAAAGATGAAAAAATTAAAATACCCAAAGCATATAAAAATAAAACCAAGCACTTAAAAACAAACAACCCGCCCACTGCAAACACTCAGCTCACCACTCCAAAGGGAGAGAGGAGATAAGCCCAACTCCTGGCATCCCCTGCCCCTCCGGATCAGAGGGAAACACGTGAGTTAAGCGTAAACCAGAATGAAGATTTATTCATGCTGGTTGTGCCGCAAATGTCCAAGTCGGCTCGATCTGGATTTAAAGATCGCAGTCTCCCGTTTCAGCTCAGCAGCCGCAGCGGTAGGGCTGCCCCTGTGAGCTTCAGGTTTCTAGACCCGAGGTCTGCAGTGGTTTCCTTAACCGTGAATGTTATGGACTGTAGGTTCCGACAGATCCCAATCTGGCTATTGACTTCAGGAAATCTGCCACACAAACTGCCATGTACCCAGGCTCAAAGCTCCCGGGGAAGCCAAGCTCCTACCCCGGTCGCTGACACACTGTTTTCGGGGGAGGGCTATGATGACACACTGAACGTTCGAGAAGGAATGAGAGGAACCACTGCTACGGGACAGATCATCTGACAGAGAAATTTTGTTGCTGGCAGACTTCCGACTGCAGACTTCTTGGCACTGGCTTGCTGCCATGCAAATGAAACAAAAATCAATATCCCTTGGTCTGCAAAACCGTGTGTTAACAATCACACTCCAAACAACTTAAATAAGATCCCTCACCCCCGTACCCAAATAACAGCGACTGTTTTTGTTAGAAGGCAGTGCAAAATAAACAGAAAAAGAGAAGAAAAGAAGGCAATTTAACAGGTCCTCCTTAAGCAAAACCTTTCCAGGACTTCAGTGTGGAGATAATCTTTCTGTGATTATGACCAAACCCTCCCGTTGCTTAGCAACACATAATTAAGGAATATGTTTTCAGATCCGCTTTGCAAGCCCAGCCATTATCAGATGAAATTACTGAAGCAACAAATGTCATCGCCATGCAAATTAGTTGGTTGCAAAGAAAGAATGTTTGACTGTGAAGGGGAAGACACAGGGCCTGGGAAATATTGTCTGACTTTCCTCCTGTCACACACTGATTAAAAAAAAAAAAAGTCAAATAAATTTTATGATAAGACTTAAAAAGAAAATCCACACATGAGACAAAACCACAATCTACAGGGAGAGACAACAGAAAAATCCAACCAGCGTCCCTTTGGAAATAAGAAAGAAACGTGTGCGGAGGTCAGCATGTAAAGCAACAGCCATTTCAGTCTATGAGTCGCCAAATCATCAGCGGCTTCACCAGTGTAACAGATAAGCCTAATGCAGTATCTCAGAGCTGCAGGATCAGGCTCCCAGCCCCCACCCATGGCTATTTAAGGGGTATTTTCAAAAAGGTACATCTTATTTTTACCACGATTTTCGTCCCACCGTCTCCACCCTATAATGCTAGTTATTCAGGGAAAAAAAAATTCATTTAAAAAAGATTCAGTTTTCTAAACTATGTTGGGGAGGACAGGGGAAAGAAAGGAAGAAAGTTGATTTACAGCTTAAATGGCCAGGAAAGATTCCAGAGTCGAAATAAAAATTCTTAAGTGTTGTTCGGAGGATGCCCACCTGGAACTTTATCCAGACGCCCAGGGAAACACATGCATTCAATCACACTCGTCTCGTGTTTTGAAGAGAACAGCTAGGATCCTTCTCTCTTTCCTCAACTTGGAAATATATTCTTCCCTACAAGTAAGCAGAATTCCCAACCGTGTTTTCCAATATGTGAGGCTAAGTCTGTTTCTGAAACAGGGAGTTCTAAGGGCTTTCAACATCTTGCTTTGTTTAACACACAATTCTGGAAGCACACCCGTTTTTAGCTCTGCAGCGATTAATTCTACCTCTGATACTGTGTAGACCCTTCAGAGGTGCGTTTCCATGCTATAATGCACTTCTAACGGCAAGCGAACGATGAACGATTTATGGGAGGTGTTGGACAAATATGCCACCTTCTCCAAAGCCACTGAACGTGAACTGGAGAAACTGCCACCGCTCGTGAGCTGAGGCTTTCATCCTGTTCTGAATGATTTCTGGGTTTCTCCCATAAACACAGTTGTGTTTCTTACTGTAAAGGGAAATCCACAAATCAGCTTGAGCTCAACTAGAGAAAAGGGGAGGCAATGCCATCCCAGTGGGTCAGCCTGAACCACAAATCTATTTCACCCAAGAGAACGCTCGCCGGTTGGCGAGCTGGCCGTGGCGCCCGGTTCGGCGGAGTGTGTGTGTAAGCGAGAGCAAGTCCAGGGGAGGGTTGGTCTCTCCGGGCTTGTCCAGAGAGCAACAGGAACACGAGGACCTACTGTCCCGTGCTCAAATCTCTGCCCCCACTGTCCCCCCCACGTCCCAAATGAGGAAAGGCAGGGAGGGGGTGCATTACTTGGTTCTGGTGCAAGCATGGTGGACACGATGATGGGGGCCCCCGTCCGCCGGGCCACCTTCTGGTAGGGCGAGTGGGGCGTGTGGAGGCTCTGGCTGGCCGGCAGCAGGGTGGAGGGCTCCGGGGGGAGGTTGGGCTTCCGCAGGAGCTGGGGGCTGCTGTGGGAGCTAGGCAGGGGAGACGCCACCGCCCCACGCTCCCGCTTCAGCAGCTCCATGGGCACCGTGTACGCTGTGGAGTAGGCAGTTCTGGGGCCCGGGTTAGTCAAGGCCACCCCGGCCTGCAGGGGATACGTAGGGCCCAGCCGCGCTGTCAGGGCGCAAGGGGTGGGAGAGCTGTACCCAGAGTTGGAGGGAAGGTGGGGGACTTGGGCGCCCACCCCCGGGGCAGAGTAGGTAGCCGCGGTCTCCAGGAGATGCTGGGATGGCGCGCTGGAGGGGCGGCGAGTGGGGTCTGCAGCTTGCGGGGAGGTCGCCTGCAGGGGCCCCGCCGGCTGGGGCCGCAGGGCCGAGGCGTCCAGACCAGACAAGTCACCGTGGAGCTCGCTTCGGTGGCTCAAGCTGCTGGAGCGCGTCCGGGGCAGGGAGCCTCCCCGGCCCTGCCTGCGCAGCTGCATCTCCGTCCTGCAGCTGCTGGCCAGACGGCTCAGGACGCGGGCCTGGCCCAGGTTGGGCGCCACACACTTGATGTCTGCATCCTCCATTGTGGACAGGACGGCCGGGGAGTCGAAGCCCTGCTGCAGCAGGGCCACCAGCGTGGCCTCGGCCACGCCCTCCGCCCTCAGGAAGGCCAGGAACTCGGGCATCGCACTCCTCTTGCTGCCGCCGGGCCCCCGGTAGGCGGACAGGTCGGCCTCGCAATTCTCATAAGGCGTCCTGGGGTAGACGCTTTCCCGGGCAGGTCCGTAGCCTCGGTTCAGGGTGCCCGGGGCTGTTCGCAGGCTGGCATCGGAAGCAGCAGCCGCTCCAGGGTCCACGACCAGGCACGTGGGGGCCGCCTGCCTGGCAGCGGTGGCGGAATCCATAGGCCTCTCGCCCACATCGCTGTAGACCTGGCTGGCAGGGTAGGCGGGCGCCTCCGCCCCAAACCTGCTGTCGGCCAGCTCCCCCGAGTACCGCGCAGGCAATGGGGCCTCGCTCTGCGATCGCTGTCCCTGAGGGATCATTTTACCTCCGGGATCCCGGTACAGGTGACCGGCGTCCTGCAGGACAGGGGCCCGGCCTTGCACTGGCTCCCATGTCATCCTGCTGCCCAGCGCTCCATAACCGGGCAGCGGCTGGCCAGCTCCCGGGTCGTGATGGTGCTGAGGCTCTCTGGGGGCCCGGGCGGCTCCGGCCGGGTCGCTGTAGTAATCCCGCGGCAGCAGGGCCCTGCGAGCTGACATCACTGCCTGTCTGCTGTCGTAAAAGGCAAAGTCGGGAGCAGAGCTCTTCCTTCCGGCCACCGAGTTGTAGAAGGCCTCCCGGTAGCGGCAGGGCTCGGCGGCCCCGGGCATGGTGACATCCTGCAGCCCAGGGTTCGGTCGCTCGTACCAAGGTCCCTCTCCGCCTCTGTCCGTCAGGGAGCTTCTCCTCCCCAGAGCCTCAGCGATCTCCCAGGGGCCCTCGTACCACCCGGCAGCATCCCAGCTCTGAGATCGACTGATATTTATATGCCTGCTGGGAACCGGCATTGGAAAAAAAAAATGACTACGGCCAAGGCAGAGGAGGAAGCCTTTCTTTACGAATCTTCAATTACATACATCAAACCCAGACCCGGCTGTATTCTATCCCTTCCAAGACAGCAGGGACAACCAACTGTGGGTTTTCTATTTCAAAGTATGGCCTAAATTATTAATCCTCCGAAACCTTAGTAGACAAAACACAACACTCACGGTAACTTTGCCTCACTCTCCAATGGTAGCGCCAGAGGTCTTTTCTTTACGGCTCAGTCCCAGAAAGGAGGCTGCCTCCAGCCCGCCGGGCCCCCCTCCCGGCTGGTGCGCTCACATGGACCTCGGCTCTCTCAGCGTGCGGATTAGGAGCTAAATAAAACCCCGAAAGCTTTTGTTCCATGTGACATCTCGTTAGACTGATGAAACCGGCTGCGGGCTCCAACCAGGCCTCTCGACCCGCAACTGGGACTTATGTTCACACTGAAGCTCCGGCTTATCTCCCCCGTCCTCACCAGGGCACTTTTTGGACGAGTACTCCCTCCCCCTCCCGAAGGTGCCCCCACCGCCTCTGATCGCCTGACAGTGACAGGAGGAAAATAGAAAAAGACTGCTTTAATGTCGATTCACTCTTAATCTACCCTGATGAAACGTTAATCCATTGCACACGGCTAAGAACAAATTAAATGTGAACAGGCAGGCGGGATAAAAAGAAAAAGTCCTGCACAGTTCTAGAGCATGAGATTCCCCAAGAGATGGGCCAGGTCTGCAGCCCGACGCTTTGCCAATATTGAAATCTGGCTCTGAGATGACTCTGGTTACGAATCAAACGAGTTATTACATTGCTCGAGTCCAAATGGATTCTTTACCGTATTATCGTAAAACACGGATCCTTTCATACTGCCCAGAAAAACAACAACTGTGACGGAAAAACAACCCATGCGTGTAATCTAGAATTTATCATTGTAAGACTGCAACAGAGGTCAACAACTAGACCCCAACATTATGAAGCAAAGCTGGGAGGGAGGAGGCTGCATTTGAGGCGTGTCTTCGTTTAAATCTGTCTGCAAGGAAAGCAGAATTCTAGCAAGCTTGGCCTGGCTCAGATCTCGCGGATCATTTTCCATGTTCCCATAGATTAAGACTTTACATAGCCCTCCGGGGACTTCAGGTGCAATAATGCAAAGAACAGCAGGTATTTAGATAAAGGGAAGCTCCACACAGGAGCATTAAAATATTTTCTTAAACATACAGGCAGGTCCCCAAGAAGCACCACCACAGACTGGACCGGGATCTTCCACCTGCAGGTTCCACGACAAAGAATTCACAACGGAAACGAAAGCTGGGAATCGTGAGGCTACAAGGGCTGTGTGCAGTGAGAACGTTAAAAAAATGGGACAGTGTGCATATTTGCAGCCATTAAACTTGAGTGTTTCGTCTTCACCCATACGTCCCTCAACCTAAGATGCAACTATAGAATCTTTAGCTAAAGAGAATTAACTGTTTAAAAAAGAAAATTTTTTTTTTGAATGAGCAATACTGAAAATTTACTGTGAAGAGGAAAGTGGGTAGAAATCCATTTCTGGGAACTAGAGGCACACGGTAACGCAAGACAGTTTAAAAGGGCAGTGCCCCCTCATCCTGAGCAGTACATATATTAAACTTTGGGACAAGCTCTGTTTAAACCAATGTTACTCCCCAAAGAGCACTGGTCCCCAAAAGCCAGAGCTGACTGGCTACTGACTGACTACTGACTGACTACTGAGGAAATGGTCCAGGCGCTGCCTGGGGACACAGCACAGGGACCCCAGTCTGCTGCTTGAACACAAACCATGGCCTCTATTTCTGACCCAAAAATGCCAATAGGGCCTCAAGTGAACTGGGAAAAAGCCCTGGCAGATGGCAAAGAGACTCAAATCCTCCCCCAGTCCCCTCCGTCTCCTAGGATGCATGACAGGAAAAAAAGAGAAAAATGAACGAGCCGCACTGCAAAACGCTGGGTTTCCATGTATGAAAGCAGCCTGCTGGTGCCAATTCCTCTAATTCCTCTGCTGGCACATTTGCCATCATAGGCTGAAAGGCCCGGGCAGAGGAGACAGAGGCAACGGGCCTGGCCACAAACAAGACAATATTTACACATCCCACCAAGAGCCTGAGGATGTGTCCACTTAGAAGATACATCAAAAAAGGACAGGAAAACGTTAGAGCCCCAAACTCAATGGAAACCGCACTATCTGGTTACAGCAGATCCCTTCCAGGCTCTGTTGGGCAGACGGGTTTTCTCTTTGGGGCACTGTTCAGAGCCAGGCGCAGCTTCCTCCGCTCCGGAAAAGGGAGGGTGGAGAAAGATGGGGCAGTCTCGGCGGTAACCCTTCTAAGAAGGACAACAAGCAGACAAGACTGTGTGAAAACAAGCCTGGTGTACGCATCAGGCGGGACACACCTTCACCCCAGAAAGACACTAACCTGATGACCCCTCCGGCAGCTCCAGCCCACGCTGCCTTGTCACCCCCTCTCCGGGTCTTGGCTCTTTTGGCCAAGAGGGGCCTTTGAGGCCTCCTAGTGGGGGTTCCATCCCATTGTCGCTTTCCCTGCCACCTCCCTCCTTCCACCACTGGTCAGAGAACACGGCTAGCTGGGCAGGAAGGGCTGCAGCGGTCCTGCCTGACCCTTCGAGGTGACCAGAAAACAGGGCATCTTTGACATCCTCTTTTCCTTACAGGACCCTCATTAGAGGGCTTCAACATTTGTTCAGTCTGTACCCAGCCTTGTGCTGGGTGTTTTGCCCATAAACGATTCTACAGGCAGGAGTGATTATGTCACATCCCAGGTGCTGGGATGCAGAGCTTGGGTACCCGGCCCAGGGCCACGGTGCACAGGACCCAGCTCAAACTCCAAAAGCCAACGCTCTGCTTTCTGGAATTCCCTGCACCGACCTGGGGTAACAGTCCTGCTGCTGCTGGACAAGGGGAACCTCTTTAACAAAGTAATTCTGTTATTTTCCTAAGGTTCCCCAAAACCCCAAATATAAATGTCACTTATAAAATTGGCCACTTGAGTATCAGAAAGTAACTCCTAAACAGACAACTGCCTCAACTTCTCGAAACGAGGCGCAGTGGGCCCTCGCCAGAGTCAGGGCCCCCAGACTTGAGCCAACAGACGGCACCAGCCTAAGGCGTCATCAGTATTATACCATCTCGATGCTTCCTTCTTCTTCCTTCCTGTCATAAAGAAACACAACATGGGGTGGCGTTAATGCCACAGAACGCCACTTGTGGTGCAGACATGTCCCTTCAGAAGTTATCTGTGCCGAATCTTTTTGCCGCGGGGTAGCTGTTGGTAACTCACCCAGATTACGGATGACCTGAAGCAGTTCGAGCCCTCCACTTCAGCAGGACTACCTAAGAGCATGCATACCCCATGGCCCCCAAGAAACAAGGAGCAGGTTTTTGAGAAGGTGCGAAGGTGTAATGCCAGGGGCAGAACAGCAGTGAGCAGAAGAAGCTTCAGGGAGGCGTCACCCTCCACCCCAGAACGAGGAAGCCCAGGTTCGTTTCCATCAGTTTCCGACCCATTCTGCTTGGAAGCCACCCAAACTCACGCAGCCTCAGCTTTGCAATCTGCCAAATATTATGACAGGTGTTTTCCTGTGTTAGGTAAAAACACCTGTAACTGGACTTGCACTTTTCTAAACACTCTGGCGGATTTTTTTTTATTTTTTAAAGCTTATGCACAGTCTTTAGGAAAGGGCTGATTTTCTGAAAAATCTCATGTTGACTAAATAAAGCGAGATGGGACCAATATCTGAAAGATTAATGAGTCTCTCAGACTTAACTTTTTAATCCTGCAAAGAGTCTCACTACAGAAAATTGCATAAAGGAAAGAGCCACCTTCTGAAAACTGAGGAACAGGCGAATCCAAATTCTCTTGCAGACAAAATAAACCCAAGGTAAAGCTGACCCTATAGAATCGTCTGAACAGGAACCTCAAGGCTATAAGCAACACCCCCCAGAGCCGACTGTCGAATTCCCCGGGCAACATGAGGCATCAGTTCACGACTGTAGAGACCTGAAAACTCTGAGATGACCTAGACAGTTCCAGAAAAGCAGGGAAGGAAATCCAGGAGGCAGACGACCATCCGTCCCTTCCACCGAGCAGTCCTCGGGCAGACTGCCCACAAGCATGTCATGTTCTGATCAACACGACGACCTGGGAAATTGCTTGAAAAGAATGGGAACTAGAAGGACTGCTCTGGGGTCTAGTCCTCACTTCTTTCTTTAAAACAAAGAAAATAACAACAACAACAACAACAACCATCAGGCATATGGTGGACTCAGCGAATCTCAAGGCCAGACTCCCATGAAGGTCACTGGGTCTGACTGCCTGGCCCCTGACAGCTGTGCCGTTTCCGCCGGCCTGGCGGCAAGGGATGCTCACCCCTTCTTAGGAGGAGACTCTGCAGCATTACTTGGCCAGCCTTCCCCGTGCCGGACCAACACTAGCCTGAGGCTTTCCATCCCCTGGCTCTTCAGTCCTTGGGGCCAGGAGCCCAAGGCAGCTCTGAAAGCAAAGGCGGAAATAAGAAAGCCCCCGAGATGGCTCCCTGCGCCTGCTGTTTGCCAGGACGAGGCCGCTGCAGCGCGCTCGCCCTCTGCCCTCCACGGGGCAGCATCTCCTGGGGGACACTGCTGAGGTTAGTGGGTTACACTCTGCTTTCCGGCAGAGATGGCCAAAAATAGGCCCATGACATCCCACTTCCTACTTTTAAATATGTACAGGCTGTGTTGGGTTTTTGTTTCTGTCAAGTGCTTTAGAATTTATGTTTAAAAACAGCTTTCTGCCTTTAAAAAAGTTTTCTTTCCTTCTGTCTCCACAGTGTCCCCTACCAAAGCAACTTACTTGGCTAGTCTGAATCAGAGAGGGGGACACAAACCCCAAGTACACTAGTAAAACAGCAAATAGGGTCTGGCAGGCCTTTAAGACAGCCTCCGTCTAAGTGACGTGAGCACAGAGACATTACCGGAACCGACCAGACATTTCAGGCATCCCAGGATCGACGCGGCATCACAGGCTCTCGGATGCAGGATTTGGGCTCCTAATTTCCAACCTGGAGCGGGAGGCTTTACATTATCAGCACAGCCCTCCAGAGAAAACCCAAGCTGCGAGGTGGGGCCATGCAACCCAATGAGCTGCCCTCTGAACAGCCCCGGCCTCCCGTAACTCACGATTTAGCCATTTTCAGTGAAAACAAAGGCTTGCGCATCGCTCCTGACTTGATTTCTTGACTGGATGATAAAACTTAGTGAGAGCCGCATTATGAAAATCAGGCTGGATTTCCACATGTTATGGGATTAAAAAGTCTCTTTTATGGCATGTTTTGAATGTGCCGGTGAAGCAGAAGGTGTGAGCTGAGACCCCAGGTCGGACGCAGGGCCTGGGAAAAGCACAGGGCAGAATCTACCTGCAAAGGCTTTCCTGGATCCTTGATAGCACCTGGCGCAAAGTCCGCCTCAGGCTGGTGCTCAGTGACCTCTGCTTCCCTCCAATAACAGCTCTTCCTGCAAAGTCTCAGCATCTCAGGTGACCCGACTCCCCTTGACGTTGCCACTCTCACCCCAACACGCTCCTGTGTTATGACTCCTCATCTCTGTTGGGTTCTGAGTATCAGGAATGGCTTCCTCTCACCTTGGTTGAGGTCCCAGTCATTTCCACCCGCCAGGGTCCAGCTCAAATAACCCACCTCCAGGAAGCTTCCTCAGTCCCCCCCCGCTGTCACTCTGTTCCCCAGTCCAAAGAAATCTGCCACCTATCAAAGGCGAGAGTACCAGATAATCCAGGGAATGAATCCACCTGCAGAGACATCCCATGGTTTTCTCACTAAGGTGGCAGAGCCCTGTCCCCTCCTGACATGTCCTTCTTGCATTCATCATGAGCTCATTTGTTTGACTCACGGGTTGTAAAAACTGACCTGTTGAACAGGACTCTGTACGAGGAACAGGACTTGGTGGCAACAGCCAGTCTTCGCCCTCAAGGAGAGTATGTTGTGATGGAGAAAAGGACAGAGAGGTGCACACGATCACCAGGGAGCCCCGACCCACGGCCGCCCCAGCCTCTGAGCCCAGGTCCAGGCTGAAGCAAGCACAGCCCCTCACTTGCAAGGACTTGGGCACAGTGGGCATTGAGCAGAGACAGCAGAGGAAGACAACAGCCCCCAACGTCCGACACTGCCTGGCAGGGACCCATACTGTCCCGGCCCGCAGCGCTGTTTCTCACCCGGGGCCCTGATTGTACAGTAAGAAGACAGGCTTTAAAGACCTTCTGAGGACAAGAAAGGACTGATCGTCCACGCTGTTTCACCCATTCCAGAGTGCGAACAGGAAGGGAGGACCCTCTTGTTTCCCAGGACTTGAGAAACAAGCTGATGGGTGTTCCAGCCCCTCTGCTGTCCACGCAAGAAGGACAGAAAGTGTGGAGACGGCGGCGAGCAGGTGCACAGCGATGTCCAGAACATGCTCCCCCGGCTACTGCACAGCCCCACTACTGGTACCCAGGAGGTCATTCCCCGGACCTGGAAGGGGAGCCCGCCTTTCAAAAGGGCCACCCGAGGTCTCTCTGGAGACGGAGGGCATGCCTGAGCTCTAGAGCAAGGGAGTCCATCAATGTTCAGGACGCTCATCAAATAACGGTTTGGTGAGCTGAGTGTAAGTCAGTCAGGACAGGAGGCTCACTCCACGCCTGTCATTTGTAAGGTTCTGGAAAAGGGCTCAGAGGGCGGGAAGCTGGCAGCAAAGCGCATCTTGGAGTTCTGGCATCACGGTCACCCCAAACACTTGTGATTAGGTTGAGCTGTGTGGGACAGCCTCTGAATGCATGTGGGGCACCATTTGCGGGCCTCCAGCTCTGCAAAGCCAGGTCACTTTGCTGTCCTCAGACCTACTCTGACAAAGGAGGCTTGGCCTGGAGGTGCTGGCACCCCGTGAGGCGTTTGTTAGGCCTGGAGCAGACCTCTTTCCTCAAAGTTGCAAATGACCAAAATGAAACGCACCCTGAGCAAAGCAGACGAGGCAGGCAGCTCACACTCGGGAGGTGTGATCCCCAGGGGCACAAAGACAGGTGTCGCCCACCTGGGGGAGAGCGTGACCCTCCCCGGTGGGCGCGAGAGCCAGAGCAACAGCTGCAAAACAAAACCCAGACACTGACAAACACCCACACCCGGCCATGGACTAAAGTCACCACACCCCAAACCCCAAAGTGGAAACAGAGCTGCCTTAACAGGCCGCTTTTAAAAATGTGGGGAGTTTAAAAAAATCCACCAACCGAGGTGAGAGCCCATCGGCAAGTCAACAAGTGCAAAGAGTAGCTTAAATCTGCATTTCACAGATGAGGAACAATGGAGAAATAATACAACCTGGAACCTGACTCTCATCTGCAGAAAGCTGAGGGCCGGGTGTGGGTGCTCGATGGGCCCAGTCCTTAGGTGACAGCGGGAACCCCAGGGGAGGTGCCGCTCTCCAGATTTATCTTAAAACCAGGGCCTGATATTTCTCCCTCACAAACAATGTCCACAAAGTTTCAACGTGACTGTCCCCCGCCTTTTCTGATCCTTTACCTGAGCACGACGTGGCTTCATTATATTCGTTTATACTACAGAGTTTTAAGTCATGTCTGGTTGACTATTGTATATTTACATAGCTAATGTAATTATCACTAATCACGTAATTACTGGAAATGTACATAATTGCCTCATCCAAACATATAATTATAATGTATAGCAACATCATGAATCCCATTTTTAAGATCTACATTTTGGGGCTATTTAAAGACATTTATTAGAAATAATTGTGGACTGCCTATAGATGGTCTCGACGCCGTTTCATGGTAAGGTGCTCCGAGTGCTTTAAAAAACAAAACAAGTAGTGATTCTATAATGCATTTTCTTTTAAGACGGGTGAAACAAAAAGCACACAAATAAAAGACAAAATGATCCTGGCCTGAGTCTACAGATTATGCTCTTCCCGTGGGGAAATACAGGTCAGTCCTGCCCTGTGGGCTCTGATGGGTGTGAGCCAGGCAATGAGATCCGCCCCTCACCCCAGTCCTCCCTGCAGGGAGCACACAGCTGGCCTGGACACCCTCACCACTTCCACCACCTCGACGACCTAGAAGCTCTTAGACAACATCTTTGCTTCTTGAATATTCTGGGACCATGAATGAACTTTCTTGGGGGAACGGTCCACTGAGATGTACTTTCACAATGGCGAGCTCATCCCACTAAGAAGAGCACAGTGACACTGGGAAAAAAGTTTTCTTCCACCTCATCCCTGCAGCATTTTCTGACTTTTCTCGTCCTCTTGGGGACAAAGATTCCCGGGATTTATAACTACGTGTTTAATAGACACCGGTTTATTAGACAATTTAATAGACAATAGAGGTTGGCCTCTATTTCTCCCACATCCATCCAACCAACCCACCCATCTTCCTCACCGCCTTTTATTCTCTGTTCTCATAAGAACATCCCAAAGGTAAGGAATGTTGAATTCGACTGTTTATTTAAGAGGAGGTTCATACCATTTCTTTTTTTCCTGCAGAGGAAAGAAGTCCTCTCCTGAATTATGTGATGAAGGGGACTGACTACAGCTCAGCTGATATAATCCTCAGGACCATTTTTCCACACATATAAGACATTCAAGCAAAATGAAGATGAAATATCTACTTTTTTTCCAAATTACATTTTCAAAAGCAACAGGAAAGAACGGTGTTTAGTGATTTATTGTACCATAACACACAATAAGGTGTTGTAACAAAAAGTCATCAGCAAGCCCATTGTGGTATATTACAGTTCTACAAACCTAGGCTCCAGAAAATGCTTTTCTGGGTTACTTTCGCAGTGATGAGGGATAGCAAGCCCTCTTCTCTGGCCAACAAATACTTGGGGCAAATCAAACCAGCTCTGCCATGATGCAGTTACGTATTAAAACTCTCTGTCTGGTGCATTTCATAAATGCAATATTTCAATTATGCCAGCAAACTAAACACAGGGGAAAAACAAGACCTACATTATACAACAAAAAGAAGAGACTGCAATTTGGTCTGACCAGTCTATCCGCAGACTCTGCTCCACAAAACCTTCACACAACAGCACTCTAGGATTATTTGATATTAGGCATCAGGAAAGATCAGAGAACAAATTACAAATATCAAAACAGAAGGATTGCTTTAAGAAAAAAATCTGGCTTTTAAGTCAGCTTGAAAGACCATTATTCTAACGGAGTTGGATGGAGTCCCGAAGACTTTGGGTGGAGAGAAGCGAAGCTATCCTCTATACTTTGCTTAATCTCGAGCAGAAACATCCCCTTAGAGGCGCAAAGGTGCAGACAGATTCTGGGCACATGAAGATTGATGGACCGGGTCACAAGGGGACTGCGGTTCAGAAGGAAGAGACCCCAAGGGCTGCTGTGGAAGGTTTCAGGGAGGAAGGGACTGGGCCTTGGGAGGCAGGTAGGGATTCTGGAAGCAGTACTGGCACAGGGGTGATGCTCAGATCCCACCAGACTGGCTCAGCTGGAGAAAAAAGGTCCATTCGAGGGGTGGGGGTTGGGGGGGTAGACCCTGGAGGGCATCAGAAGCCTTGTCTGGCTTGGGACCCAAAGCCAGGGATTTGCACTGGGGTTGGCAGCAGGCGGGAGGGAAGAATTTGAAGGAATATGTGTTCCCACAGACCCAAGAGCATGAAGAAAAATCTCCTACAAGCCTGCAGCGGAGCAGGGCAGCTTCATGGCTTTAATCATAAAACAAAAACAGAGAGAGAGCGGGGTGGGGGGGGCAGGGGGGGAGGGAGAGAGAGAGAGAGAGAGAGAGAGAGAGAGAGAGAGAGAGAGAGAGAGACATACAGGAAGTCCCTGGGGTGTGGGCGGCGGGAAGGAGAGAACTGTTTGCTGAGCCTGCTGGACTTCCAAGGAGAACATTCAAGAACAGTTAGTTCAGGTTTACAGAACAGAGACTGCTGGGCATCCAAAGCCAGGGACGGAGGTGCGTGAGGCTTTCAGGAGGAAGAAATAATGGAATCCACGTGCCGATTCAAGGGCAAAAGCCCAAATACAGAATAGCAGACTGCCTGGGCGCAAATCACCGACTGCTCTGTACCTCGCTGGTAGCACCTGGGAAACGGATGTCCTGACCACCTGTCCTGACCATTAACGGCACTAAACCAGCTTACAAATACAAGGAGCACCAATGAAGCATCTTGGAGCAGCTGTTAAACTTCATGGGACACCAAGTGACTGTTCGGGATCATGGATTGTAAATTACACTTGAGTAACTCTATGTCATGCATGTATCTTGATAGTGGCTATTGAGAAATTAAAGATAAACCACTGCAACTGTCTCAGGAACACCGTTCGTGGATAAAGGAGATGCTGGAATTTGTTATAAAAAATACGCTGGGGACTGGTGAACCAGGCCTGGGAGAGAGGGTGCGAAAGAACCGCCAATGGTGTTGCTGTCACCGACCACCCTGGACAAGGAGAGCAAAGGCCCCTGGTGCTTCCATCCCATTCTTGTCTCAGATGTGCTACCTCTAGATAAATACTGGGGTTGGGGTTGGGGGTGGGGGGTGGAATCGGCCCCATAGACATTCCTGATACTAACCTTGGAAAGTTGATCCACTAGGGCTTTCTGGACTGGGGGCTCAGTACCAAAAATGAAGCACCTTTCCACAGGAGGGCAGAAGTACAATTTAAAAACCCCTAAACAATCAGGTGAACCCAGATTGTGGGACATTGTACAAACCTACTGGCTTGGGCTCTTCAATAATGTCAATGCTTCTGAAAGTCAAAAGGACCAGGGAATTATTTTAGACTAAGGAGACCAAAGAGACATGACAACTAAATGCCACCTATGTCCCTTGATAGGTTTCTGCACACAGGCAAACAAACCGGCTAAAACAGACGTGTGGGGGAGATGTGCATGTGCCGTCTATGTTAGATAATATGCTGTAATGAGGCCCAGTTTCCTGGGGGTGATGACGGTGGTGTGTTTATGCAGGAAAGGAGCCTCTAATACATGCCATAGGTACTTAGGGATAAACTGCTGCACTACACATTTCTCTCAGATGGTTCTGGGCAAGTCCATCCATCCATCCTCCATCCATTCATACACACGTATCTCTATAAGGAGAAAGCAAGCGATAACAAATGTTATCAACTGGTAAATACAGCTGATGGGAATACCAGTGTCCGTTGTACTATTCTATCAGGCTTTCTGTAGGTTTGAAAAATTTTTTAATATTTAAAAAAAAAAAAAAATCCTTGAATCCCAAACCCCTTACACTGCAGCAGAATCCCAGGGATGTGGAGGGACAGTCAGTGCTCCTAAATTCTTTTAGGTCGGAGCTGTTGCAGGGCAGACAGTCACACAGTAGAACACGCCTTTAATGCCTCCACACCGCTAGCCTGAGCCACATCTACAAACAATTCCATATGGACGGCTCCTGGGAGATGCTTTCCTGGGCCTGAGTGAACTGGCCAACTGGTGTGCTAGCATATTCGGGGGTCGGGGGCAGGCTGCTGAGCCCACCCCGCCCAGCGGCTCCCCTCCTGAGAGAAACCCTGCAGTGAGGTCACGGGTAACCACGCCAAGCCAAACCCAGCCGACAGCACAGACACCAGCCGGCTAGGAGCACTTCACGCCAAGCCCAGGTCCACTGGCGCTGGATTTCTAACCACTCCCTAAGGAGGAGAGGACGGTGCTCAATCCACATCTCAGAGTTTTGTCCCCGGGTTTCCACTAGATTTTAATCCTGTTTATTTTTCCTTTCATGAATAAAAAACTTCCAGACATTTTTCAAAGATACCAGGGACGTGAACAGATCATGAGGGGCTATGCTGGGCTCCTGAGGAATATCTCAGAATTTGTGCTGGTAAATCTTTTAATTCAAAACAGATAAAGTCCAGAAACTTCCGCAAGTTTAAAAAAAAAAAAAAAGATGGTCCTAATACGCAGTGTCTTTCTTGTGCAAAATGATCTTGGGACAAAATGGACCTCAGGGCCTGCTTCCCCCAACTTCTGTCCTAGCCCCACCCCTGCCCTGGAAGCGGGCCTCAGCCTACTTGAAGGTCAGGCCTACTGACCACGCCAAGGACACCACCAAGGACACGGGCAGAGCGTGTGGGACGGTGGGAGGTGCTGGGGGTGGGGTGTGGGTCGCAGCCAGGCTAGGAGACCAGCTGCAGGATTCCAGGGCGGGTCTACGCGACTTTGGTGAAAAACCGCCAATCACGCTGGCTCTTACCTTCACAAATTCTGTCCAATCGCTGTCGCTTGACTTTGTGCTTATCCACAAGGGCCATTCTTTATCGAACTTTGCACCTCTCTGATTCAAAAGGCAAAGCGGTCCTCTAAGAACTTAGGGGCCCTCGCAGGAGTCTGCGGGCATTACGCCACTACGCGCCCTGAAACAAGGAGAAAAGAAGCCTTACTCGCTGGACACCCTGGGGGCAAGGACGACAGGTCATTCGGGTGTGGCTGCCACTTGCTACAAGGGGACCTGCCCTCGGGCGCTTGCTCTCCTCCTCAAATGCTGGAGCTGGATTTGCTCCAAGTCCATGGGACAGTCTCCCGCCTCTGAGGGAAGCACACGAACACGCACAACTGTCTTTGGATCCTGAAAGTGGTAAATGGCAGCATCTGGATCTCTTGCTTTTGACTTCGGGGCTGTAAACACCAATTACTGACCAGCCTGAGTCATAATACTTTGTACTCGAATGCCAGAGACCAAGCTATAGCCAGTGGGGCTGGTCCTGTACTTCTGTGAACCGCAGAGGGGCGGAGTCACAGATCAACCCACACCACCTAGGAACACATCCCAGGGGCCTCTGGACCGAGATGCAGACACCCAGCTGCCACTACTCTCTCAAGGCCTTCTGCCAGGAGGTTCACAAAACCTTTCAAAACTGCCCTTTGGCCACCGCTCAGCACCACACAAGCCCCTTGCCCCACCGCCTGAGAACGGGGCAGGAAGGCATGCACCACCTAACCAAGGTTTGACCAGTGCCACAGCTGGCATCGGCTGCCCCACACCCGTGGCGTCTCAGGCAGAGGAGGAAGGGTCTCCCATTGGGGCTGGGGTATTTGGGCCTCTCTAGAGGGAAATCCACATGCCACGCCGCCTGAGGAATGGGGAGCCCATTTCGCAGATAAAGTCGGGGCTGTGTGTTTGGGAGACCCTGACCTTCATTTCCTGCTCAGCCAATGTACCAGTTGAGGCCACAAATCATCACCTGTAACCCCCCAAAGTCCCACAGCTTTTGACTCATTACTGCAGTTATTCTAACAACAACTACTAGCGCGCGCGCGCACACACACACACACACACACACACACACACACAGTTGTCCTCAGTTACCCAGCAAATGAGGAGGAGGTTAGGAGACAAGCGTGAGGCTCCAGGGTTAATAATGAGGATTATTACGTATGATCATCAGTTACGCAAAACGCTGGGAGTTACTTTCTCAAAGGCCGGAATGCAGGTCTGACTATGAAAAGGTAGGCGACTTCCCGGAAGTTAAAGACTAATTTCTCAGCAATGAGGCTGAAAAGATTTATGGCAATAATTATGTGATTTTTTAAAAAAGAGCTAGGGAAAAAGAAAAAGCACAATTTCTACTCACAGAAATAATTAATGCGACATCCAAGAGACACCAAACCCTTTCCAAACCTGGGACGTTCCCCACACCTGGAATGACCCTATTGGACAAGCGAGGAGATGAAGCCGTCCTGAAGCAAGCCAGAGCGGCACCGGGTTGACGGGGCAGGCAGCTTTCTAAAATTCTGGTTTCACTTTTGCTGGGCTGTATGAAAGGTAATCACGCAAAGGGGGGAAGGTGATTTCTTACTGGTCAACTTGAGACAGACAGGCAGAGGAGCAGGACCTCTGATCCAAGGGTTTCTGTCCAAGAGAGACCCTCAGAGGCTGGCTGGCAAATTTGATTTGCTCGGGTCCCGGGCTCTGATCAGCGGACAGCCCCTCCTTGGCTCTGGTGTGGAGACACACCCTGTGTTAGCCGCCACATCCAGGGTGAGAGAATTAATTAGTTAATATTTGTAAAGTGCCTTGGAGATGAGAAATGACAGCATTATCATCCGAGGCAAGACGGGCTTCACACCCTCCTCCTCCAATTCCCCGAGTGAGGAGGCATAATCATTCTTTTTGCTTTCCTTTGAATTTTAATTTGTATAATTAGATGGCTTCCTGAAAAATTGATAAGTAGAATCTCGATTATGCAATCAAAGGAAAGATCAGGCATCAGCTTACACAAATTGTCTGCGTCCTTTAAAAAAAAAAAAGGCAACTGACTTGTGTGGCTTTGGGGGGTGGGGTGGGGTCTCTCTGTGGCTGGCCCTTCCACGGGGTCCCCTCCAGCTGCGGCACCCACCCCTGTCTCAGACTGAACATGCTGACAGCATCCAGAGTCGTGAGGACACCGGGCGAGTCTGGTCTGGACTTTAGAGCAGTGACCATGGACTAATTCACGTAGTGTCAAACCCCTCCCCTCAATCGATCCCTCCCCCCCTCCGTCCAATATTTCTTTTTAAGCAAGAATGTATGACATTCTTGCTTAAAAAGAAAGCAAGAATGTGTCAGTGTATGTGACATTTTCCTCCTTGGTCCTCTGAAGGAGCGAGCTATTTACCAGGACTTAATTAACATGACCCTCTTCCTAAGGACAGGGACAGGCCCTCCTCAGAGCCGAGCTGTGAGCAGCGTCCCTGGCTGGTGTCCACGCCGAGAATGCCGGCACCCTGCTATCCGCACTGGCCCTGGGAGCCCTCGGCGGGGCCCCCCAATGGAAGCCCACCTCTGTCTTTACTTTACACCAGTCTCCACTCACAAATCACGAACTTTTTGCCACTGAAGTTATCACTACTGTCATCCATTGACACTATCTGGTCAATGTTCAACCGCAAATAGATAAAGGTCCACATAGGGAAGAAAAAGCAGAGGGGGATGTATTACATGGTCTCACTTTGGCTGAACCTGTAAACCTCCACACCGTATTTGTGGGTGGCAAGAGAGTTCTAGAACCTCCATGTTTGTACAATGCAGATGATGTTGCTTTGCGTTCCAAAGCGGCCGTGAGGGTCAGGTGAGAACACGCAGGAGAACATCTGGTGCCCAACGGCAGGCCTCGTGCCCTCCTCCGGCGAGAGGCCCCCCTGGATGCGGGCGCCAGTCACACAGGAGCATCCCTCCTGCTGAGGCTGGAGGTAAACCTCGGGGGGAACTCAGGAACGGTCAAAAGGCAGTTCAGGTCTTTTCACAAGTAGGAAGGGTGTACCGCTGTCAAACCTGACAAGAAAAAAAACACTACCTTCTCTCCCAAAAGAGAGATACTAAAATCACAGGGCAAACCACAGAAAGGTCTACCTAAAGTTTTGTTAGCTTGAAATGAGGGGTGTGAGCTAGGGCTGAAAGATTTGGTGTCAGGGAATTCAACTTACTTCAGAAGGGGAAAGATGCTTGCATAAGAAAGCTACTTAGAGATTCTTGATTACTAGAAAGAAGATACAGGTATGGAAGATTTGTCCACTTGTGGGCTTCAAAAAGAAGCATGAGAGTTAAGAAAAGGGAGAACAAAAAGGAAGACTTCATTTTACAAACAAATGCAAAACACCCAAAGTGAGGTCGTGAAAAACAAAAGGTTAGCCCTCATCAATCATGGTCTAGGTCTACCGTTAGCAGCCCTGCCTGCCAGGACCAAAGCACTGCAGTGCACAGAAACTCAGTCGTCACTAATTTACATGCTTAACATCTCAGGTAAGTTTTTAAGACCCCCTCAGTTTCTTTATTCTGGTTCCTAGTCTTTGTAAAGATTAGGCAGACGAAGGAATTTACACAAAGTAAACGATGTCTTCAACGGTGTCTTTCAAAATGAAAATTCCCCTAAAACCAGTTAAAGGTGAGGAGAGCCTTCAATTCTTTTAAGGAAATCTACTTAAACACTATGTCAATAGAGAAACTAAGTTTTACGATATGATAATAAATTAATATTATTGTAGTTAAGCAAGTATTGCCGAAGTTCTCCGAGTGAACCCCAGGAGTCTTCAGAATACGTTCCATTGTTAAACCTGCAAGTGGGGGTCAGGGGGAGATTTAAAGTCTGAGAGGTTGCCCCGTGACCCACGGCAAGTAGAAGAAGCTCCTGCAGCCCCAGTAGCATTGGTGCACGAGGTCTCCCAACTTTCCAAGCCTGGGATCCCTAAAGGAATGACATAACTCCTCGGGTCTCCTCTACCACAGCCTACAAGGCTCTCCTGATGTGGCAACAGGGCCATTTACCAACTTCTGAATGACCCAGCAGGGAGGCACCATCCAGGTTAAGGCAACACCAAGCACCTGTTACCACGGGGTTAGTGCGTTTGCATAGTGCCTTGAGAACGCTGGCCCACCAATGACCACAAAACCCTCTCGATTCCTCATCTCGTCCCAAATAAAGCCACAGGGCTTCAGGCTACCTGAAAAGAACTTCTTCCAGAATCTTCAGAAGCCAAACAAAGGTGAACAACAGATGACAAGCTGGGTAGAATCCTCTGAACAGGTGGATGTGGGTTTTGTTTTGTCAACCATACCTGAAGGACCAATTAAAATCCAGATGGAACAAAAGAAACCTTCTACAGGGGGGAGGCATCGGTGGGAAAAACACAGGCTTAGCCTTTGGTTAAATGGTTGACATAATACCCCAGTTAATAACAAAATAATTAAAACTACACTTTAAGGAAGAAAAAGAAGCTTTGGGGGAAGATCTGTTATGGGAAATGTACTGAAGTCAATTTTGTCAATGTCCCAAAACAACTACTGCTCCCTAATTATAGCTCAGTAGCTTTGGGGCATATTTAGGTTTCGGAGGGAGGAGGAGAAACATATGGTTCAGGCATCTAGTGGCATTAAAAAGTGCACAGGGACGGCTCCCCTCCCCCACCCCAGGGGTTACCAGCAAGACCCTTCAATACACACCGGAGCTTCACTCTGGTTCCTGGAGCCTCCCCCATTGGGCAAGGCGGCTCATATTTCCCCAGGGAATGCCCAGCAGCCCAACCCTAGGGTGACAAGGTCACACCCTGGTCACATGCCCTCCATCTGATCCATGGGCCCCACCCTCTGATCCCCTGGGGCTGACGCAACACCAATGTCCCAGTGAAAAGTGCAGATAGCTCAAGAGCTATTAGCACCGGGCCACCGCCCTTTCCAACAGCAGAGGTCAGGCAGGCTTCACAACTCAGATGGAATTTGAAAAGGGCAAGCCAGTGTTTACACCATGTTATGATGGACCCCGAAACCAAGCAATGACATTTCTATACTAGGACATATGAACATGCTTACCCAACTGGATTAATATACAGAAGATTAAAAATAATTATACATACACACACACACACAAATATACAATTCAACAATTCAGGCCAGGTCAAAATCTGCCACCAATCTGAAGGAGACAGAGAAATGAAAAATGAAGACTCTGTAATCTCTGTTGAGCTTGTGACAGCCATGAAACACAGAAAGCAAGTCTTTTAGCAGGTGGAATCCCAGTGCTGGGGTGAGGTTGGAGGCTGCCTATGTGAAAACCACGCTTCCTGGGACGATCTCCTCGGCCAGCAAACAATTTCTGAGTGAATCCTTCTGCCCGGTTTAGATTTAGAAAATACATCTCCTGGTGTTAAATGCAAAACTCAAGAATTCTAAATATTTTCGCTTGCTAAAAGCTTTCATCAAGAACAGAGGGCTTGGGCAGAAACAATTCATGATTTTCCTAATTGGCTGTTTTATTTGTGTCATAATGAAAATTAAGTGTTGGTGAAGAAAATAAGATGCTTCTGTGGTAAGGATTTTCACACATTTTTAAAGCACCTGACTTACAAATATGCTTTAAAAATAAATATATTCGTTCTAACACTAAAGTGTTCTTTAAAAATAAAAGCAAAACGAAATGAAAAAAAGAGGTAAAAGGCAAATAAGCAAACTCTCGTCCCGATTAAGAGGTGTTACGTGACCCCTTTATTTCCATTGTGCTGAGACTGAGGAATCACAGAAACACGGATGAAATTTCTCCTTTCCCAATTTTCTGACCCTTTCTTCCTTTGGCACTTTTGATCTGTAGCTAAGTTTGGTTGAACAGGGTGAAGGGATGAGCATCCTCAATTTCTCTGCGGACAGAGGAAGTTCCATCCTGACCAGATGACTCATCCGTTTTTACATATCACATGCAAGAAATTATTATAACAAGTTTATATCTGAGCAAGTAAAAGTGAACACCATACAGAGGAAGAATCCAGAACGTCGGAAAGTTTGGGAAGGTCTCATAAAATGCCTGCAGAGGAGCGCTGGCCGTGGTGAGGATTTTGGGGTGGCCACTCTGTGCCCCAAAGGTCACCTGAAGGTGATGTCTGCAGACTGTGAAACGCCTGTGCACCCACATCCATTAGCTGTGCTCCAGTGCAGAATAAAAGCCTGCATAACTGATGGTCACTAGGGGCTTGGACCTGGGGGCCACCAAGGCAGGAGCCACCAGGAGACAGCTAACTGGAGGTTATATGTTAAACTTGTGCTAAACTTTAAAACAGTCTATGGAATGGAGGTGGAGGTGCCAGGCGGGGAGTAAAGAAGATTTAACATTTTAAAGGCAACTTTGGATTATTCGGCTTATTCTAACATATATGAATTGCACTTGTATTTAAAGGAATTAGTTGGTTATCAAACAAACAGCAATGATGAGATCTTAAATGTTTAAAAACCTTGATGTGAGATTTTTAAAAAATTTATTTGTTTATTTTTGGCTGCGTTGGGTCCTCGTTGCTGCATGTGGGCTTTCTCCAGTTGCGGCGAGCGGGAGCTACTCTTCGTTGTGGTGCGCGGGCTTCTCACTGTGGTGGCTTCTCTTGTTTTGGAGCACGGGCTCTAGACATGTGGGCTTCAGTAGTTGTGGCACGCGGGCTTCAGTAGTTGCAGCACATGGGCTCAGTAGTTGTGGTTCACAGGCTCTAGAGTGCAGGCTCAGTAGTTGTGGTGCACGGGCTTAGCTGCTCCGCGGCACGTGGGATCCTCCTGGACCAGGGCTCAAACCCGTGTCCCCTGCATTGGCAGGCGGATTCTTAACCACTGCGCCACCAGGGGAGCCCGAGGTTTCTGAAGACGTCTGCCTCTTGATTTCTTGCTACTGGGTGGCCCGAAGTCCTAGACTGGCTACTCGGAGTGTCCACTTTCCTTAGGGGACACAACTGCTTTGCCGTCCTTGTGAGATCCCAGCCCATGTGTCTCGACACTGTGCAGTCTGGAAACGTGCAACGGCGCGAGCTCTGCAGTCTCGACTCACTCCCAAAGCCAGTGGAAACCACCGGTGAGGGCCCGGCACCTTCTGTTCAAGCCCTTCCCTGGAGCAGGTCCACCCAGAGGAGGCCTGGTGCCCAGCGATGGGGCCCTTTGGCCAGCAGAGGGCACTGCACACCCTGCACGGCCTTCCCGAGGCTGCAAAGACCTGAGCCGCTTTGCCAAGGCTCGCCTTGCTCATCTCAATCCCGACTTGGACTCTGCAAGAACCTGGAGAAAGTGAGACCAGATACCCCCAAAAGGAAAGGTCTGAGATGGCTTCAGGATGACACACTGCATGTCCCCCTCAACCTCAGGATGCAAAAGGGACAGAAGAGACCTCCAATCTCCCTTAAAGCAACAGGTGTTTAGCCTTCAGCAACACGACCAGCCAAGGGAGAGGAACACAGTGGCTGCCCTCCTACTGCCTATCTCCTAGGCTGGCAACTGAGGTTTGCCCTTTCAGAGCTGAAGTTTAGGCGCTGGAGAGGCGGGCCACGGAGAAGGGAGGCTCTCAGCCATGGGCTTGGGGTCCTGATCCAGGAGAGGCCATGGGCCACCTGAAGGATGATTTTCCATTATATCCATGCTTCCTGTGTAAAGATACACCAACGAGGAAGGAGCCACAGTGATGAAAGATGAAAACAACTTGGCGGAGCCGTAACTTATAAAGAGAGGAAAGGCTTGAGGTGGGCCTGGGCAAAGGGCGTCAGGGTTTCCATTACAAACCACTCCCGGGGCACCACACACACCTGCTTAATGCGATTGCTCAGTTCTCCTCAACCCGGGATCCGTTTGTTGTGAAACGTGTATGACCTCAGGATACACAACCTTTTCAGTAGACATTAATTTGGAGAAGAAGGTGGAAAAAACCAGATTTTTCCAACCTTATTCAGGAACTGATTCTGGCCACCGGCTGGGAGGTGGGGCCTTGTCTCTGGGCCCCTGAACCTGAAGGTCGCAACCTTTATGGATGCTGGCTTCTACCTGCCAGGCTGACCACCGCAGAGGGACAGCTGACCTGTCTAGTCTTTTCTGATCACCAAGTTCTAAGAAGCCGACACGCTAATGCAGTAAATCAGCTCTCTTCTCCACACCTGCAGGGCACCCAAATGGTTCAGGGTGGAGAAGGGAGGGAGGGGCTGGTGCAGTCCATCAGCGCTGAAGTAGGGGACACACACACCCCATCCAACCCCCACGCCTCCAAAGGACCAGCATCCTTTCTCACTACCACTTCAAAGCCAAGGGTGCCACAGCAACAGATGCCACTGGACCACACGGCTTAGTCTAGACCTGACGCGGCAGGAGATGCCTTTGGAAGGACCCCACACAGAGATCCTGGGGTGGGATTCTGCCTTCTCCAGGAAGCCTTCCGGATGAGCCTCTCTGCCCTTCTTGCTTTGCAGCTGACACCACAAGCCCCTCCCCATCTTGTTCCAAACCCCAGTAAGTGGGATTCGCTTTGACCTCCCGGGGGGAGGGTACTCTGTACAGCCCACTTCACGGTGGACAACCCAGGGAGGCACGTGGGCTACCTGGTGGCCTAGGAGAAGCTAAGAGAGGCCAGCAGGTAAGGCCCAGGTCGGGCTGACAGGAGAGGGGGTTCAAACTTGTCCAGTAGAGATAAAGTTATCATCAGTGCGAAGGACGGACTGCTGGGCCTCTTTGTCTGTTTTCAGAAACCAAGTGTCCGGAGAGATTATCTCAAACACAAACAGAAGAGCTCACTCCAAACCTGACCATGTGCCGGAGGGAGTAGGGACCCAGCCTCCCAAGTTCAGTACCGGACAGGTCACACAGTCACCAGTCAAGAACCAAACCCAATAAGGGCTTCTGAGCAACCCTGCTCCGAACCTGCAGCCTAGCCTGAGGTGCGCAAGCCGGCTGGGAAGAGAGAGCTTCCCAGGACCCAGGCAGGACTCTCATGCAGCTCAGCTCATCCCCTCCCAGGTCCCAGGGCATCACTCCAGGGCATGGCAAGGGACAGGAGTGCTCCACGAGGGGGGGGGGGGGGGGGCGGCCCATCCTTTATTTCAAGGAGGTGCCGCTGGCACAAAAGCAGACACGCAGGAAAGCCACCTCAGGCCTTGGGAACAGAGTAATAACTTTGTTTCATGACGACAGATATTCTGCGTCTGGGTCTTTACAAATATCCAAATTCCGTCGTAATGTTTCTGTACCAGGAGAGCCACTGGGCTGTAGCCATGGAGGCATTCAGAAGCCCACAGTTCTCACACAAGAGTTTTCTGGAAACGTGAGGCGGGAATCAGACATCCCAAGCTCCAGAAAGTGTTTCGATGGAAGAGCGGTTCTTCCCAGACCTTATCTTTTTAACCTGAGTCACAGAAAGGAAAATCTTAATCTTCTATGTAGCTATTTAACAATACGAAGTACAACCTGCGGCCATTCATCTCGCTTAACACGGTCTTAATGCGGAGGATGAGGAATATAACGGAACCCAGGGGGAGGCCGGCTTTGTTCGCATCCACGCCGGCCACCGAGGGGAGCGGGCGGCTGGAGGCCGGGCTGGGGGTTGGGGAGGAGAAGCGGGTGACACTCATGCGTCACAGGATTTCATCTTTGCTGATCAAATTCGAGAAATAAAGAAGGGAGCCGCTAACCAGCTCCTTTTGTTTTTGTTAATTTCAGGGTATCCCTGAGGTTAAACAGTCCCCTTGAATTATTTCACCTGTTTTACTGTGGACTCCTGGCCGGCCTCCAGGGCTTTGGTGGGTGAATGATGCCATTTTTGCATTGATTGCAGCCCCGAATGTCCTGTGCTATGGCTAAAATCTCACCTGGTGCAGAGGGGTTGCTGGAACAGGGGAGAGGAGGCAGCAAAGCTCCCTGTGAGAATTTTCTAGGTGTGACTCCTGTCATGAACAACCGGATTCTTCAACAACAGGGCGAACATTGGGATGGTTAGGGAGGATGGGGCACTTGTGAGTACAGTCGCCTGTTTAGACAATTACAGCTGTCATTTCACATGAAATCCTATTAAAGAACTCTTGACAAGGTGATGGGCATTTAAAAATCTGCTCTGAACTGACTTACGGGGGCCCTACCAGACCAAGAAGAGATATGGACCAAGAACAGACAGGGGAAGGAGGCTCCAGGGAGTCAGACGTCTGGACACTGTGTTCATGTCCCCAGACCAGACAACCCATGGAAATGACACAAGATAACCTTCTGGGGAAAGGCAGGCTCCTGACTGCCCCCCTCCCTGCAGCACTGTGCTTCCTGCCTTAGGAGTCCAAACTGCTCATCGGTGGGCTCAGGGTCAGTATACGGACCCCCAAAGGCCTAACACACATTTTCTACCAGGTGCCCACAGCCATACTGCCTCGTTATGGATTGAATCATGCCCCCCTCCACTGCCCATCGTGTTGAAGTCCTAAGCCCCAGTACCTCAGTGACCTTACTGAGACTGTCTTTATAGAGGAAGTCAAGTTAAACTAAGGCCCTAATCCAGTGTGAGTGGGGGTCCTCCTAAAAAGGGGAAATGTAGACAGAGATGTGGACAGAAGACTGCATGAAGGCACAGGGAGAAGACGGCCATCTACAAACCAAGAAGAGAAACCTGGAATAGAGCCTACCCTCCCAGCTCTCAAAAGAAACCAAGCCTGACACCTTGGTCTCAAGATTTCTGCCCTCCAGAACTGTGTGACAGTATATTTCTGTGGTTTAAACCACCCAGTTGGTGGTGCTTTGTTATGAAGCCCTAGCAAACCATGTCACGCCTACTGATGATATTGGGGTGGCCACCCCCAGAAACCCCTCTGGGATCCTGCACCAATGATGCCTAGGGAAGCTCAGGACCGCCTTGGAGGGAAGCCTGGTTGTGGAGAAGAGGCGGCCTCTGCGGGGTGTGATTCGTCATGGGTCCTGGCTTTATCACGGAGCGCCAACTCAAACCACACCCAGCCACGTGCCCCAAAACGCAACAAATACGGACATGCCCATGGCTGTACCCCAGGGGCTGCTCTGCCAGGCACTGGGGCCTGGCTGCAGGGGGGAAGGAAGGGGCTATGGGCCCAACAGCAACCCCCTTAACTCTTGAGGAGTGGCCTCCCGTGAGACAGAGAGACCTGTGTTTTCAAGGGAGAGACACAAAGAAAACTGTCCCAACCGTACTTTGCTTTCAACTGTGTTCTGCTCCCCAAACCCAAAGATTGTTCTGGACACACTGCCACTGTGTCCTCTGTGTTAGCAAAGGGTAGATGTCTCCATCCTGATGCCAGGGGTGGGGAGAAGGGTGGTCCCACACTGCCCTGTCCCTTCTCCTTGGTCAGGCACCGGCAGACCATGCTTCCGAGGAGGCGGGAAATCTGCCCAGGAATCCGCACGGCCCCTCGGGATGCCAGCAAGAAGGTGACTAGGCTGTGCCTTGAACACCAGGGTCTGAGGGATAACAGTCTAGCGTGAAGCTCCATTAGGGATCTGAATGCCATCCACAGTGACAAGATGTGTTTCTCCTTCAGAGTCAGGGATCCTGGACTCAGGCTGGACATTGTGACTCTAATGGCCTCTGTTAAAACTGTGTTGGGGCAGCCTGTACCTCTCCACGCTTCCTAAGGTCCTGGGAAGTTCTGAACAGAAGTCTTTTCTGACTATATGAACACACACAACCCAGCATGCAGTCGAGAGGATGCCCTGTCCGTGGGGCAGGGGCGCTGGCCAGGGAGCCCTTCATGCTACACAGGCTCAGCAGCACGAGGAACCGAGGACCCAGCCCAGGACATGATACTGCACAGGACTCCCACGAAGGCAGCACGGACACGCCTCTGTGGCCCATCCAGCTCCCGCAGGGGGTACCCAGACCCAGAACCCCGGTGACATGTCAGTTCTGCACAGCACCCCACTGTGGCATAGGGGCACCCAGGGAACAGTGGGGAGGGGGTGTGAGCTGTCAGGGGTCCATGGAGGATTTCAGAGCCACGACTTTCCTAAGAGGCCTACGACTGGCCCCCTCTCTGCTTGGGGCAGATTCCATCCTTGCTATGGAAGCCAGAAAAAGAATCAACAATATGGCCCCCAGCGATCCCCACCTCCTTGTATCTGTGTCCTGTGTACTCTCAGTTTCTAACAAACAGATCTGATAATAACAACAGGCAGGTGGGGTAGGGGGGGCATTGCTGCGACACTGCCATCTTGGGCATCTCCCCCCACCCTGGGATCCAGCTGCCATCTTGTGGGCTGCTTCGTGGAGGGGCCCAAAGAACTGAGGAACCAAATCCCACCAACAACCAGCTACGTGGCCTCCTCCAGTTGTGCCCTCAGGGGAGGTGTCAACTCAGGCTGACACCCTGACGGCAATATGAGAGACCCCGGCCAGGGCACCGAGCTGAGCTGTGTTGGGTTCCTGACCCTAGGAAACTCTGAGGTATGGTTTTGCTGTCCTAAGACTCTAAGTTTTCAGGTAGTTTGTCACACAGTAATAGACAACCCAGTCTAATAAATTTACCGTGGTCACCGATATGGTCAGTTCAACAGGAAAGACAAAAACGGTGATACATTTGTACTGCAATGGTGCCAAGCTTCTATTACCTACAGGACAGAGAATGCTAACAAAAAGCCATCTAAATGCTGTAAATCCTCAGCTGCCCATGCTGACACGAGGTGTGTCTGTGATGTACCCAGCTCTGCAAACTCTGGGGCAAACTCCATTCTCCGCAGCTCAACCGTGCCCACTGGAGAACGGAAAGTCTGCTGTGATCTTCACTTACCCCAGATGCTTCAATAAATTCCAGGGCTGTGCTCAGTGCGCACAGAGTTAACTAGGGCACCTTGGGATCTCCACTCCAACTCATGCACACCCATAAATACGGGACATTAACAAAGCTCTATCCAAGACGGGGCCCCACATTAAGAATGTAGCCTTCGTGTTCACTTCGGCAGCACATTTACTAAAATTGGAATGATACAGAGAAGATTAGCATGGCCCCTGTGCGAGGATGACACACAAATTCGTGAAGCGTTCTATATATATATTTTTTTGTTTGTTTGTTTGTTTTGAGGTATGCGAGCCTCTCACTGTTGTGGCCTCTCCCACTGCGGAGCACAGGCTCCGGACGCGCAGGCTCAGCGGCCATGGCTCACAGGCCCAGCCGCTCCGCGGCATGTGGGATCTTCCCGGACCGGGGCACGAACCCGCGTCCCCTGCATCGGCAGGCGGACTCTCAACCACTGCGCCACCAGGGAAGCCCGTGTTCCATATTTTTAAAAATAAAACTATTTATCTGGATCAAGTCAAATAATAAAGAGAAAAAAAAGAAAAAAAAAAGGAACGCAGCCTTCAAGGCCACCCTCTGCATGGGAATGCACTGGATAAACAGGCCCTCTTGCTTTCTTGTTCTTAAAAGTCCTTGAACTGCAACTACTATTTAAGTTGAGCTATCCAAATCAGACGAAAAAGGAGGCAGGTAACATGAAAGGCAGTCGGCAAAGAGTTTCAGAGTTTCCCGCCATGTGAAAGGGCAGAGGGGAGCTTAGATACCAGCAAGCCTGCCCGGAATCCAAGGGGCAGAAAAGGCATGGGGTGTAACACAAGCGCGCACGCGGGCACAGACACACGTCCACATAGGCTCGTGTGGCCCGTGGCGGTTTCTTGGAACCATGGCATTTCTGGAACATTCTGCCTCCCTCACAGATAGACAGCCCGAGACTCAACTCCTAGCTTGTATTTCTGCTCACCCCCTATAACTCCCAGGTCGCCCCAGCTGCTCTGTAGAGGCATTTTTGGTGCAAAATTCCGGAAGCCCAGCAGCCGGCTGCAGGCACGCCAGCCAGGTAGAAAGCAGGCCTGCGTCGTGTTTAGCCACACCCCCAGTCCTGAAGCACATCTAACACGCCCTGCCCCTTCCCGGGGGAGCCCCCAGACCTGAAAGAGGAAGCAGCCCCATAAGGAAGCCAAGACACAGATGAGCCAAACAGAGAAAGGAAAGCTGGTCGGTAAACTCGCCAAAGTCCAGAGGGAAAGGGACCCAGCCCTCAGCAGGGCTCCTCGGAGAAGTGGGGCTGGGACCACGCGGGGGGGCCTCCCACTGTATCATTTTCACTGCCACGTGTTAGTTTAACAGCAGCTACACTCGCAGAGCACCTGATGCGTGGCAGGTACGGCTCCAAGTGCTCACGCAACATGCACACCAACAGCCCGAAAACACGGTCTGCTGCACTGAATTCAACAACGAAGGCATCTACACCGTGGAGAACACGCCCCGCACAATTACTCATCTCGGTGACCACACCTGCTCTGGGCGAGGCTTCCAGCAAGTCCCCAACCTCCCAGGTGCTCACAGGAGACAAAGGTGCAACCCTCACCCCGGGCCACTTTCACAAGAGTGAGCCCAGAGGAAGCCCAAACCCTTTCAGACAAAGTCACAACCCAGGGCTGCAAGAAGTCAGGGACCATGGCTCAAAACTCCTTCTCTCCCGGCTCTACTCTCTATGTCAGTTTTGTGTAAAGGCCAAAATACCGACACCGCCTTCCTGCCTCCGGAACAGATCCAGCCTCCGGTCAGATGGTGGTCTGCTATCTTGGACGAGGGGTGTCAGCTACAGAAACCTCCATGGGCCTGGGTCCCCCAGCTTGATCCCTGCCAACCCCGCCACAGGGAATGGCTTGTCCAGGTCACACAGGTGAGGTGTGCCTACTGGGGACCTGCCTCCCAGTCACTTTATGGCCCCTGAAGTTTGATGAGCCGTGATCACGGCACAGACCCTGATGCAAAGCCTGAAGACTCCGGAAGCCTCCCTCACAGGGACGTTTTGGGTCCTTCACTGCATTTTTGGTTGGTGAGTCTCCATTACACCCTTTGGTGGAAGCCACTGCTGCCCTCTGTGGGTCCGCCAGGCTCTGTGGGATCCAGGGTGGGCTCAGCTCCCCGCAGCAGGTCGGGGACAGAAGAGAGAGGGGCTGAAACAGGAGGCGGAGTGTTCTTATTCTCAGAGGGGAACTCACCAAGGGTTAAATGGATTTTTAGAAACAAAACTTATGAAAATGGCCTCAATACAATTTGATGAGGTCAGCGAGTAGAGAGGCCTAATGACACTTGTAAGAAAAAACATCTGTCGGTGTCGAAAGGTCGGCAGGAAGTGAGTGGGATTGACGTGGCTCTGATTGGCCAGACCAACACTCCTAGAAAGAGAGGCACATGGCTTAACTTAGCCCAGAGGAACAAAAAGGCCCTTTCAATTGTCCTCTGACCAGCCCCGCCCCCCTCGAAACAAGAGGCCAACCCCCGAGCTCTGAAATCCATCCAGGACCCTGGCTGGCAATTAGCTCTTTGTTCACTCGCTCATCGGCCACCAAGGCCAAAATATTCCTGAAGAAGCAGGAATCTTTAGAGAACGACGCTCTTACAAAACCCCCAGTTCTACTTTTCGGTTAGAAAACAACGTGGGTCAGTTGAATGGCAAATGTTTCAATAAATCCATCATCGCAAAAACAAAAACAAGAGGTTTCTTTGGAAAAACAGGAAGTCTTGGTACATAACATGTCTTAAAATAGGGCCAAGCTCATTTGTTGACAAAACCCCAGCCTCCAAAGCCTCTTGGTCTGATCTGTCCAGATCCAACATACCCCCAATTCCTCCTCAGGACCCCGTCCTGTTCCCTCGGGTGACAGGCTGGCCTGGCCTTTGTTGCTCTGACACAGGGCACACAGGGCCGCCGGCCGGCCCGCTTCCTGTCCCCAGGCTCCGAGGAGGGTCTCGGGAGGAGCCGGTCGCCGGCCAGGCCGCTTGCAGGAACCAGGCCTGGTGCTCTTCATGAATTGAGGGCCCGTTTCAGGCTTCTCATCGGAATCACATAAAACGTGGAGGCTTTCTGGAATTAGCGTTCTGTTAATCCTTTATAGTCAGTTACAGAGCTGGGTTCCACAGAAGCCCTGACTGTTGGGCAGAAACTCCCGGGTTATTACCCAAACTTAACCCCTGGGCAGCGGGCAGAGAGGCAAAGCGGGTGCCTGGCTTCATCCACGTCTGAAAGATAGAGCCTCTTTCTTCTTCCAACCAGGCAGAAAAGGAGCCAGGAATTTACCGTTTCCATTCTTCCCAAAGACACCCACTTTAAAGAGTACAGGCACAAGAAAACTTTCAAAGAAACGTACTGAAAGCTTTGCGATTGACAGATACAGCTATCCCCATGCGTAAAATAAAACCCACATTTATACACATACTGCTGTGCCTAGAAGGCCTCTCCCATATGCCAGGCCTTTCCCACTACAGCCAACTCCATTCCTCTCCCACTAATTTCTGCCTTTTCTTTATTAACCACCAAGCACCAGGAGGACTGTACGAACACAGCACGGTGTGAGCACGTACCATAGTTACACCCTTGCTAAAACGCGAAAACACACAATGCATACAGAGAGATCACAGAATCGAGTCAACCAGATTCTTAGAGACGTCACCACCACCGCCACCCTCCGTGTCCCAAGGTCTGCTGATCTTCTACAACCTTCAAAAATGTTTCTTTGCTGCTAGGGAAAGCAGAAGGTTTCAGCATGTTACAGTTATATAAAACTGTCCGGTACGCTGCATTAAGTAACTTTTCTACATAGTTGCTAACCCAAAGATGATTTTTTTTTTAAGTCCAGGCTTAAGTAGAAAATGCTAGTTGTTTTGGGATTCTGGAGGATTCTGTTGGTTTATGGAGAGGAAAATCGCTGCTGCTCCATGAAGATTAGGAGGCATGCAATCTCATATGAGAACTTAAAATTCAGTCTCGGGGCTTCCCTGGTGGCGCAGTGGTTAAGAATCTGCCTGCCAGTGCAGGGGACACGGGTTCAAGCCCTGGTCCAGGAAGATCCCACATGCCGCAGAGCAACTGAGCCCATGCGCCACAACTACTGAGCCTGTGCTCTAGAGCCCGCGAGCCACAACTACTGAGCCCATGTGCCACAACTACTGAAGGCCACACGCCTAAAGCCCGTGCTCTGCAACAAGAGAAGCCACCACTATGAGAAGCCCGCGCACAGCAACAAAGACCCAGCGCAGCCAAAAAAAAAAAAAATCAGTCTCAGGTATGTGGCCAACCGTAGTGAAAAATGAGGGGAAACAGAGTACATAACTTCGAAAAAATAATGTGATTTACATAAAATTTAGTTTGGACCCAAGACTTGCCACCATGGATCCATCCTGATTCACAGAATCCTGGACCCTAAGACAGTGCCAGCCAACCGTCCTGAGGGCACCGATGCTGGAGGGAACCCTGCGACGGAGGGGACCTCCTCTCTGATGTCCTGCCCTGCCAGCTGGGGAGAGGTTTCCAGGGGTCAGAGAATTTGCCAGCCTCTGGGCCCATCGGCAGCCTGAGAGCTGCAGAACCAGGAAAGGATGCATTTGGGAGCCTGTGTGGGGTCTGACTTTGCTGCACTCCTGGGGGAGACACGTAGGATGAAATGGGGTTCCGGATCCAAACAGGCTTGCCCAGGCCTCACAGGTGAACCACAAGGCTGTCACCCGCCTGAACACGCTCTACTGCCTGGGCTCCACCGACCCTTGGGTCCTTCCTCACCAGGGGCCAAAGGCGGGGAGGCCTCTTCCTCATAACTGAAGAGCTGCTGCACGGCGGCCGCCGCGAACCACTTACCCAAGTCACTCTTGCGGAGTGAACAGTGTGGAGAATCTGAACATATGTGACAGCACGCAGCTGATGCACACAAGCGTTCCACGCAGCCATTTATTTTAGGGCCTCGTGTGCTATTTTTACACTCCACCAAAACACTGCCAAAGGAATCCACAAAGGAACCCGAGTACGCTGGAGCCGCGCTGCCTACTCCGGCTGCTGGCTACTCCTTTTATGAAACGAACCAGCAACGCATGCTATCTGCTGCCTCTCGGAGGCAAAGGTCATAAAATAAGTCACTGGAAATTATTTGAGTTCAAGTACTTTTTTTTTTTAAAGAAAAGGTCACAAGTGGCCTTTAAATGGAAATGCAATTTTCTTACTCAGCACCACTGGCTGTGATATTCCATATGTGTGTGTCACAGCCCACCTGCAATACTGGTTCTGAGCAAGTGACCAACTTGAAACTCCCCTGTGGAAAGAAGTGGCCATGTTTAGGGAAAAGGAAAAGTTCTGGAGCCGTGATCTCTGCCTGCAATTATGTGCAGGGCAGTCATGCAGAAGGACTGAATGTATCCTGTGTGGGCAGAACGGTGACCAAGAGGGTGAGGAAGCCAGAAGAGATTTCAGATGGATAAAGAAGTTTCTCACAGTTAAGGAAGGGCTGCCCCTGGATGTGAACCACGCTCCCCTCCCCCAACCCAGGGGGCAGAGTCTAGTCCTAGGACTGTGGCGCCCAGTCAGGAGACCCCCTTGAGCAATGCGGGCAGGGGTGCGCAAAGGTGAAAGGGGAGGACATTCTGCCTCACACCGGTAGATGTGTCTTCCCTGTTCTAGAACCTTCCGGCCTGCCCCAGAGGTGTGCCCAAGGGCACCCCACGGCCAGCCCCCTACTGGATCCACGTTCCCCGAGGCCCTCGTAATTCTGAACTCTCATGGGATTCCTGTGGAAGCAAACAGCCCTGGTACGTGCCATTTTATTTTCACTCAAAACATCCTTCCTGGGACCATCCCAATAAACTGAGCATACTATTTTCAACTAAGGCCTTGGCATTGTCTAGGAATGTTTTCAGGACTAAGTAAATTGCTAAAGCAAACATCTTATTTTTGTCTCCTAGGACAGCCAAGCAGGGTAAAAATATTTCCTGCCGGGACTTCCAGTGGAACGGCCCCCTCTGGTGGAACCGTCTGACCAGACACTCCATTCAGGGAAAATGCTCTCACTCTGGACGCGGGGTGCAGCGCACCCACTCGTTCCTTGGGGGTGGTTCCTGCTTCCGGTGCCACCCCCAGCAGCCCGGGGAAGGATCCCTCTCCTGCTGGCTCCCAGACCCAAGGCACAGCCAGTGTTTGAAACCGAACACCAATTCTCTTTATGTCTATGGGAGAAGATACACCCCAGTCCTTGCCGGGGTGGCCTGGAACTCAGCCACCTGGTGACAGGGGTGTGGGAGAGGAGAAGACGGTCCACAAAAGCAGAGCAGTGAGGCCCGACACCCCCAGCCAGTAGCAGTGGTGAGCTGGCAGTGCAGGAGGAGCTGAGGCTGGCACACCTGGGCTCCACGCACACCGCAGCGGGTCCTGGGCCCCTCGTGGCCACTGCAGCTGTTAGAAGCGTCACCAGGAGCAGAGCTGGACCAGTCTCCACAAGTTCCTGGTGCTGTTCTCGGCGCTCTGCACGCATTAACTCCTTCTTCCCAACAGTCTCAGGAAATACGTTATGAGCATTATCTAAAATGACAAAGTTGAGGCCCAGAGCAGAGAACAGCTTTGCTCAAGAGCCACAGCTAGTGGGAACGGTGGACCCGGGGCCCAGTCAGGCTCTAGCCACACACACAGGCCTCTGTAGCCCAACATGGGCAGAACCCAGACAGAACAATGAGCAGGTTATCCCATCATTCTCCTCCTTGGGAAGAGATCAGGAAAGCTGACCACGTGTCACTCCGAGCACATCTTTATTTCTGACGTGGAACTAGGGTGGAGGATTGCTCAAGTGGGTAGAAACATGGTGCCTAAGAAATTCATGTGACTTGCCAGTCAGTAAGCCACGTGCATGGGCGTCACACACGCGTCACACGGCCCATCACGCCCCAATGAGGAGCGAACGTTTGCGCGCAGCCTGGCTCTGGCCACACAAGGAACTAGTAAGAGGCAGTGAGCGCACCCAACACGGCAGCTCCCTGGGCAGCCCTCAAAAGGAATCCTTTCTCACGGAGGCGACCCTGTTAAGTTCCTCTCAACACACACAAAACTGGGGTAAAAATCTAGGCCCTTAGCTCCCCACCAGTAGTAAAAATTAATTGCCGCATAAAATTGCTGATTCCTACCAAATAAAGCTCTACGATTCATCAACTCCTGGATGGCACAAACTCAATAGTGGTTTAACTACATCACCTGAGTTATTGCTGCGTTTTGTATCAGTGACAGCTTTACTGGGAATGAAAGTTTTGCAAATTCATTCACGTAGGACAAACTTCCAAAGTAAACAAAGGCACTAAGCAGACACAGCCCCCCTGCAGCTGTGTCACACAGATTCTCGAAGCCAGAGGGTGTCTGGAAGGACAGTTTTCCCAGCACAGGCTTGGGGTTGGAACCCAGGGTGTGCGCCTGCACCAGGACCATGCCCCACCCACTCCCAGGGGTGCTGCCCTCTGGCACCCTGAACCCTCAGCACCCTGACGTTGAGAACCCAGCGTAATATTTCATTACCCAACTCCACCTAACTGTAGGAACCCAGGTATTTAGAATGCATGGACATAAACCATTGCCGATCGCTTTTTTATTTTCAGCAGGGGCAATAAAACTATAAATAGCTTATATGGTGCAGCAGACCATCAGATGCAAACCAATGCTGCGAAAACCAAATGGTAGCAACACCAGGCTCTTCCTTGTTCCAGGTTCAGTTACTTCCTGGGGGTCCAGGTATACCCACTACTTTGTGGGTTATTATTACTGCCTTTCTCGCCTAGTCCCACACTTGTTGGACCACAATGGGTTGGTCTTCTAATTTGAATCGGGCCAGACACAAACAGGTAAATTATTTTCCAGTTTCCACAATCAGTGGAACATGCAAGCACTTCTTCCAAACTCCTCAAAGTGAGGCCTTTGGAGGAAAAACAACTTTGGGGTCATGCTTGGGGGAAGAGGGTTCTCAAGGAGAACACTGTAAGAGTCACTGATCCTTCTTCAAAGAGCTTGAAAGCTCTCACTCTCAAGAGAGAAGCACCCCAAATTAAATTCAAAAATTTAAGTTACATTAAAAAACACCAGTGTCGGGACTTCCCTGGTGGCGCAGTGGTTAAGAATCCGCCTGCCAATGCAGGGGGATACGGGTTTGAGCTCTGGTCCAGGAAGATCCCACATGCCGCGGAGCAACTAAGCCCACGAGCCACAACTACTGAGCCCAACACGCTGCAACGACTGAAGCCCGCGCGCCTAGAGCCCGTGCTCCGCAACAAGAGAAGCCACCGCAATGAAAAGCCCGCACACCGCAGCGAGAAGAGTAGCCCCCAGCTCACCGCAACTACAGAAAGCCCACGCGCAGCAACAAAGGTCCAATGCAGCCAAAACTAACTAACTAACAAAAAAACCCACCAGTGTCACAACCCACTGAATAAGCAGGCTTTGTTTCATCTCTGTCTATATTCACAATGGAGGCTCTGAATCCATTTTTAGAATCTTATTCTTAAGGAGACCGTGAAACAAAAAAGCAGAGGCTGGGGGCTTCCCTGGTGGCGCAGTGGTTAAGAATCCACCTGCCAATGCAGGGGACACGGTTCAAGGCCTGGTCGGGAGGCTCCCACATGCCGCAGAGGATCTAAGCCCGTGCGCCACAACTACTGAGCCTGCGTTCTAGAGCCCGCGAGCCACAACTACTGAAGCCCGTGCGCCTAGAGCCCATGCTCCGCAACAAGAGAAGCCACCGCAATGAGAAGCCCGCGCACCTCAGCAAAGAGCAGCCCCCGCTCGCCGCAACTAGAGAAAGCCCACGTGCAGCAACGAAGACCCAACACAGCAAAAAATAATAAAGTTTTTTTTAAAAAAAAAAAAGCAGAGGCTGGTTTCCCCAAAAATCAGAGAAGTTATTCGTATCCAAGCTGTTGATTCTTCCCTTTTCTGGCGGCTCCAATCTGTCCCTTTGCCACTCTCAACCCCTCCTTGCCCATGTAGTGAGGAAGCTGGGATGCAGCCCGGGTTTGCGGTCAAGGTCACAGGAAGAAGAAAAGAATGAAAACTTTCTGGTTCAGTCACTTGGCTCAAAGCTGGTTTTGTTCTTTTCTTCTTTCTTGGCCAAGTTTTGCGTATTTAGGGTATTACTTTCACAAGCTTCCCTACCTCACTGGTTTTACCACTGAGCAGAGGATATTCTCTAGCGATTATCCTCCAGTCCAACACCCCCCAAAGGTAACCACAACTGTTTCATGTGCAACAGGAAATGCTCCGAGGACGTGAAGGTACCTCGGAGCGGTGACGGAATGTTCGCCACCAGAAATACATTGAGCTGTCCCCGGTGTCATGGGCGGGGAGCCACTCGCTACATAAACTGTGGATCAATCAGGAGGCGGCTTCACAGAACACCCAGGGATCTCACCGATTCAGCGGCTGGCAGGGGAAACCGGGTCTCACGTTAACACAAACAAAATGCACATGAAAAGCCACTCTCCCTGCCAAGAGCTCCAATCTGGAATGTTCTCTGACCCTGGTGTCTGATCCTTCTAGGAAGGCCAAGCCATCATCAGAACCCACATGGAAACCCTGCAGCTGTGGGACTCTGCTGAGCTCACAGCTCCGCAGGGCCTGCTGCCCCGAGGATGGTTCGCTGGGGGGGCAGTTCAGATTTTCACACTTCTCTGTGGGCATAACCACACTGTTTTCAAAGTTAAAAACAATCCAAGGGAGAGTCCACATTTTAATTCAACTCATACCTGGCTGTCAAGTAACTTCAGCAAAAATACAAGAAGGAACCACTGCCACGAGGCTACAGGTCTCACCGCGGTTTTCCGGAAGCCCCCAGGGGGAGATTCAGGCCAGAGGAGCTGAACAACGGAGGTGGCTTGGATCCGGTTAAAGGATGCCACATCCATGCCCCTGGGCAACCAGCTGCCGGGGTTTTAATTCTGTGGGTCCTCAGCTGTGACCTAAGTGGGGGCCCAGAGGAAACGGGGAGCAAAGGTAGACGAGGCTCGCACGGCAGTAGCACCTGCTGGCTCCGTGGGCAGCCCCAGTGGAGGTGAAATCCCCTGAGGCTTAGGACTCAAGGTAACATTCATTCAGCCTCCATTTGAAGAAGGGGAGGTCCTTTTCCTCCTCTATATTTGGTCCTGCCGGGCTTGCTGAGTAAGGCTGTCAGAAAAGCCTCATCAGCCACCTGACTCCGAGCTCCCTCTAACATCCAGGCTGACAGAGGCACGTCAGAGCTCCGAGCCTGCACTGCAGCCTGCGTTAACACGCAGCGGCCGGGCACAGCTGGCCGCCCCTCTACCAAGCGACGGGCCAAGACCCCACCCGAGCAGAGCACCACCAGGGCCAGCACGACAGTCTGCAGAACCTCACGTCAGAATGTTCTCTGCCCTGTCAGTTGCTACCAGGTGCACACATGGTGCTGGATGGTGTCGGGTAGACAGGATGAGGAAGCAGGGCACCCTGCCCTTGGGGTGCAGTTCAAGGGGGAGGGAGATACGGGAAAGGGCCCTAGAAAGTGTGGTGATGCTGCCACGCATGTGGGTGTGGGGGACTGGAGGGGCTGGGGAGGCGGTCTGGGGACAGGCAAGAAACGTGGGCGACCTCTGGGTGGCACCTCTTCTGTCCACGACTGGAGGTCTGAATGATGGAGGAGGGTGAGTCCTGAGCACAGGGAGGAGAGAAGCCTGACTCTCGCCACTTACTGGCGAGCTGTGTGACCCTGTCTCCTGAGCCAACCACTCCTTGGTTCCTTACGCATCAAAGGAACAACCTCTCCGGGATTTCAACAACGTGACAAGGAAGGGTCTGATATACTGTAGTGGCCTGCAGTAACACCTCACTTAGGCCTCAGGGTGACCTGAGGGGATTCCAGAAGCTTCCAGAAGAGACCACTCTGTGCCTGTGAACAATGTCCATGGTCAGTAAGCAGTGACTGGCCTCTACCTCCCTGGACAGTCTTTCGGACTCCATGGAAAGTCAGTGGTGAACTGAACATCAGCAAGGCCATTAAACTCCTGGAAGTCCTCGTACCCAGGCGGTGGCGAGGTCAGACCCAGTCCACGCCGAGGTCTGAGGGACAGCATTTTGTACCCAAGTACACCAACTCCATGGGGCAGCTCATCACCTGCTGGCAAAGTTTTACCTTTAAAGCATTCTTCATTTAAAAAGTACACAAGAGGGCTTCCCTGGTGGCGCAGTGGTTGAGAGTCCGCCTGCCGATGCAGGGGACACGGGTTCGTGCCCCGGTCCGGGAAGATCCCACATGCCATGGAGCGGCTGGGCCCGTGAGCCATGGCTGCTGAGCCTGCGCGTCCAGAGCCTGTGCTCCACAACGGGAGAGGCCACAACAGTGAGAGGCCCGCATACCGCGAAAAAAAAAAAAGGTACACAAGAAATGGTTCCCACACAACCCATAACCCAGTCTACTCCTGAGAAAACCATCAGACAAACCACAACAGAAGGACAACTCCACAAAATACACAACCACACGCCTCAAAACTGCCACGGTCATCAAGAATAAGCAAGGTCTGAGACACGGTCACAGCCAAGAGGGGCTGAAGGAGCCACGATGACTAAATGCCAGGTGGTGTCCTGGATGGGGCCCGCCCTGGGACAGAAGAAAGACGTCAGGTAATCTGGATAAAGGTCGGACCTCAGTGAGTAACATATCAATATTGGCTCATTAATTGCAACAAATGCACCATACTAACGTGAAGTGTTAGGAATAGGGAAATGGTGTGGGGTAAGTGGGAACTCTATGCCATCCCCCAACTTTTCTGTATATCTAAAAGCGTTCTAAAAAACAATGTTCGTTTAAAAAGGAAAAAAACTGCTTCCATATGTGTCTCAAATTTCTCACCATCTCAACACTTGCCCCGTGTTGTAGCCACCAAAATACGATGCATGTGTCCTAAAACACGGAGCAGACTTTGGGCAGGGGCACCGCTTGCCTTCCCTGTCCCGGGTCACCTTGGCCTCACCTCGGAAGCCACCAAGTGCAGGGTCAGCCCCCAGGAGCCAGCGAGCTACAGGCCCAATCAGCGTCCGACAGGTGTCTGGTCAGGCCTTACACCGCCCACTCGCTCAGGACCCACACATCAGCGACGCTGCTACCCTAGCAGGGGGACGCCTGCTACCCCTGACGACCAGGTGCATCTCACCTCAGCAAAGCAGCAGAAAAGAAAGTGCGGGTAACAGCTGCCGTCATCCACAAGGTTGCCCCACCAACCCGACAGCAGGTGATCTGGGCCGCTTTATGGCAGAACCAGGGCCCCGCCCCAGTGACCTTCCTGGTGCGTGGAGGACATTTCTGTCTGTCCTGTCCACCAGTGTTCCCTGGGCCCCTGCTGGGCAGAGGGCAAGCACCACAGAATGACTATCCCCAAATTCAGGCATGTGAACTTTCACCTGCATTTACAAAAACCAAAACAACAAGAAAAACCTATGCACAGAGGGAGTAATAGAAACCAAAGGAAACAGTTAATTTGCTCATATAACCGTCCATCCTCCTTCTCTCAAAACAATAAGGTGCTTTAAGGGTGCGAAGAAAATGTTACGTACATTTTAAATAACTAAGGTTTAGTGATCAATGAAAATGAGAACTTTCCTCCTAAAAGATAGGCTATAAGCTTCAATGGCGCACGAAGCGCAGTACGAAGTAAGCGTCAGAGGGTCCCACGCACATCTCTAGATGGTGCCGGGAATGCCCAGCGTCCTGGACCACGGAGGGCGGGCTCCCATGGCTCGAGGGCCCTGGCCCCATAGCTATCCTGGCTCCTCAGATTGGCTGGAGGAGCTGTACTGGGTGCCCCCAGCCACCACCCTCCCCCCGCACGCACACACACAAAGAAGGGGACCTGAGCCATTGCTCTCGGGCCCCGAGGGCCCAGGCCCTGCAGGAGGAGGAAGTCTGGGCCTAGCCAGGTTTCGGGGAGGTGTTCACATCACCAAGTCCCTCGCCGCTTGGAGGCCAGGCTCCCTTGGCCCACAAGGGAGCCCCCGGGCCTGCACCTCTCTGTGACCCCAGTTCCCCCTCAGCAAACACACCAGGCCCGTCTCTTTCTGCACGAGGCTCGGGTTTCCTCTGGACTCCACTGCTTGACGCTGGACGAGGCATTTCATCTCTCTGCTCCCCAAGAATGAAATGGAGCGATGCCCATGAAGGGCCTGGGCAGAGCGGGTGCCCACCAGCCTCCCCGCAAACAGATGCAAGGGCGGTCCCTTCCACTCAACTGTCCCATGACCGAGGCTCCCTGGTCCCCTGCTCTGTCACGGAGGGGTGGCCTCCCCTGCGAGTTGGGGCCCTTCTGCTGGCAACACCAGCACCGCAGACCAACGACATCACAGTTTTGTAAGGTTTTAAATTCCAAAATCAGAATAAGTCTCATCTACAAAACATCAACAACAATGAGTTTCACTCAGCACGTACTTGCTCAAAGTTTCCGTGAAAGCAATTCTATTTTCCAGTATTAAATTCCTAAGCTACGACACGGTCACTGCTGTTTGTTTTGCTATTTAATGAGGAAATGGAGCCTTTTGCCGACTAAACCTCCTTTTAAACGGAGACTTTCACAGAGAATATTTTGGTTGCCTGCTCCCCTGATACCCACACACCCCCCTCCAGAAGTTGAACAGAAACCAAAGATGTGTAATTATTTCCTTTACTGCATTATTAAAAATAGACAAAAACAAAATAAAACACAAAACACCCTGAGGAATTGAGTGCTATAGAAAGATAAAAAGTTACCCTCTCTAAATGAACTATGGACATTTACTTAAGAATAATGTATCAATATTGGTCCATTAATTGTAACAAACATAGCACACCAATGTCAGGTATTAATGATCCGGAAAACTGGGTGCAGGGCATATGGGAAATCTTTGTATTATCTTCTCAATTTTTCTGTAAATCTAAAACTTTAAAAAATATCAAGGTCAAATAGACTTAAAAACACTGCAATCAAAGGAAAAACAAGTTACCCGCTCTTCCTGACACTGCATTCCTGTAAAGAGGAATCCTACATTGGCAGCGATCACCTGCTTCCACCCCTCCTGAGCACACTCACTCTGTGTGTTAAAGCAATGTTCCATCAGCATCCAGATGCTTCTGTGGGCTGGGCCAGGGCAGCACCCTCCCGTGTGTGTGTGTGTGTGTGTGTGTGTGTGTGTGTGTGTGTGTGTGTGTGTGTGTGTGTGTGTGTGTGTGTGTGTGTGTGTGTGTGTGTGCGCGCGCGTGCGCGTGTGTGTGTGTGTGTGTGTGTGTTGGGGGTTGGCAGGGGGATAAGGCAGCAACAGGGCGACAGCAAGCAGGCTGGCAGAGCCCAGGTGAGGGGGAAGGGGTGTCTGCAAACCTGAGAGCTTGCAGGAGGCTGACAGACAGTCCCTGGCGTCGGACTAGAGGGGCCAACTAGGGATTCAGGGGGATGAAGGGGAAAACTAGGAAATAAATGCAGAACGCCACTGATGGAGGAAGTGGCAAAGCCCACTAACAAATGGGTCATTTGTGTAGTAAGCATATGAGCCAATGTGGAGCAGGAAATTAATCCAACATGCTGAAGACTTGCATTTCAATTCTTGGAACAAGGGACCCGCCCACCCCAAAAGTGAAGTAAGACCAGAAAGATGGCAGTAAAAACTTAACAAGACGCAAATTAAAACAGAGCTAATGGAGATGACAGCCAGCCAAGGAGCCAGAGAAAGGACTGGTCGGCCAGGTTTTTAAGAGTCTTTCAGAGAAGCCAGGCTGACTAGAGCCATGAGGAAAATAACGGCAAAATAAAATCCTTAGCAGATCAGACAATAAATCTCTGAAACCAGAGTGAACAGTCCAATATTTTTCCAATAATGTTTCCTTTAACGATAAAACGATCAGCAAAAATCAACTTCCCAGATACCCAGAAATGGACACGGCACTGCCAAACGCTTCCCAAAACAGATCCCACACCTTTGCAAAGATGTCCACCCAATGCTGCGACTTCAGAATGAAAGCGGGAAATGGAATCTGGCAACATTTACTGGGGAGAATGAGCCAGAACAGTTGGCTGCGTACAGATGCAGAAGTTGGAGCACTCGGGGCAAGACAGGAGGTCGGGACAGGCGCCTCCTCTCCAAGCTCTGAGGGCGGCTGGACCGGGACCATTACGCACAACCGCGCTGGGGCCTGGGCACGGGCTTTACGGCCAGGTGCTGAACACGAGGACAGAGCCCATGTCCGGCAAGGAAAGGCACCTGGAGAAGAGTTCAAGAAGAAAAGTAACAGATGCCAGTTCCTGGGTCCGTCCCACACCAGCCTTCCACTCTTCATGGTACGTGGGCAGAGCAGGCCCCCCAATACCACCACCCACCACCCCCTGCCAGGTGGAGCTGCTCATGCCAAGTGACCACCTGGAAGTCTCCAAAGGGACACACAGAGCAGGCACAGAGTGACAGGTCTCTCCCACTGGCCTCGAAGGGCCTGAAAGCTCAAATCAATAAAAAGCCGGTCTCAGAGATTGGTATATTCCCCCTTGATAGATGCCTCATGACCACTTATTTTATAAGCAAGGCCCCCAAACATGAACAGAAACGTTGCCTGCAGTTCTGGCAATCATCGTTAAAGCTATTACTTAAACTGTTGGATGCAATAAATAGAGTCAGGACAGAAGGGCGAGCAGCTGAGATCCACCTCCGGAGCCCGAGAACACTGTGTCAGAAAAAGAACACAGCTCCACATGGGCTTGCCTGGCCTTCGGTCAAACCCTGCCTGAAAAATTACCCTGCAGCCTCCATCCCGTTTCTGCACTTACAGGGGCCACTGCATTAAGTTTCAACATCGTTTTTTTCCTTAATCTCAAGTTGGTGATACCCACTTAGAAGCTCAAAAGCATTGCATTTCTCCAATGGCTTCCGCATCTCTTTCATATCGGCACTTTTACATAAAGTGAACCTATTAATGGAATTGGAAACCAATTTTTACACAGCAAACAATTTTTATGTGGCAAGTCAAATGCCTTGACTCCTACAGGGGTAACCTAATATTATGGCTACAACAGTTTTGTTTTTTTTCCAACGATAAGATTACATTTCTTTCAGAATACAGGTTCAGTATGACTTGACATCTGCAACGGGCTTACTGGCACGGTGTATGGGTCTACACTCCTCGGTGACACATGAGTGACCCGAGACGGAACACTCACCCCAGCCAGGGCTGAGTGCCGGGCTGGGAGGCTGTGAAATGCCCTCTCACTCAGGACACGGGAAAGGTCACAGGACAGTCTGTTCTCAACCACAGTCCACTCATGGAAACAGCTCCAGAGAGTTTTCAGGGACTTGCCTAAGTCCAACCTCCAGCCTGACTCTCCTGGACCCTAATCCTCAAACTTGTCCAACACCACAGGATGCTGGGTATCTATCATCAGTTCACCTTCAGTCTTTCCCAACCCTGGCACTGTTCACATTTGGCGGGGGAATTCTTTCCGGGGGCGGGGGGGGCCGCCGGTCTGTGCATCACGGTATGTTTAGCTGCATTCCTGACTCTACCCACTAGATGCCAGTGGCACCCCTACCCCCATATAACAACCAAAAATGTCTCCAGGCATCGCATCAGTACCCTGCGGGGCTAAAGCGTCCGGGCTGAGAACCAACGGGTGATCGTGGGACCAGTCTCTCTCACCAGGGCAGGTGACTGCAGCCGGCAGGCAACACCCAACGTGCAGGGTCACTTGTGGCTCCTCCATGGGGCCAGGAGGATGATAACGTCCCACCAAGCGGAAGCCCAGTCTAGTCCTTCCATCCAGGACCCTTCAAGACAGAGTGGGACAACCCCTCGCCCCCATTCTGAGATCCTCTCGGCACTGTGGCTCAGCAGGGCTCCGACAGTCACCAGGCCACTGGGACGGGCGCGGTGATGATGTTGTGCCTCGTCACCTGGCTGGAGGGCACCTGGCTGGAGATGGGAGGACAGCTCCTCCTTAGCACTGTCATTAAACTAAAGAAAATTCTGGCCCAATTTGATGATCATTTGCTCTTAGAAAGGCACTACATAAAAAACATGCACATGTATTTTTATTTACGTATTTATTTATTTTTGGCTGTGTTGGGTCTTCGTTGCTGCACGTGGGCTTTCTCTAGTTGTGGTGAGCGAGGGCTACTCTTCGCTGCGGTGCGTGGGCTTCTCATTGCGGTGGCTTCTCTTGCTGCGGAGCACGGACTCTAGGCACGCTCAGTAGCTGGGGCATGTGGGCTCAGTAGTTGTGGCTCACGGGTTCTAGAGCGCAGACTCAGTAGTTGTGGTGCACAGGCTTAGTTGCTCCGCGGCATGTGGGATCTTCCCGGACCAGGGCTCGAACCCGTGTCCCCTTCACTGGCAGGCGGATTCTTAACCACTGCACCACCAGGGAAGTCCCCCGCACATGTACTTTTAATGCCAAGAGTCTAGAGATATCTTCTACCCTGTGGAACTTTTTGGCAAGACGATGATCTTTTCTTCCAACAGAATTTCATTCTAAAACAACTTCAACACTGTTTGTGGGACTAAGGGTTCAATCTACAAAACACCACCTTGGCCCAGGCTGAGGAAAACAAAGTCCCCTACTGATGATTCCCAGGGACTGCAGCATCATCTAAGCGTCATGCGGGTCAGCCTAGGTCACTCGCTACCATGGTGACAGTGGGGAGGAGCTGGGGCTGGATGTCAGGGTGTGGTCTTGAGGACGGTTGACCATTTGGGAGAATTAGCCTCCAATACACCATGGACTCACCCCTTTCCACACCTAACTCCCCCAAAAGGAAACTTGGAAGGTAACTGTTCTCCCCAAAATACCCCTCCCAATGACTCACTGAGAATCTTAATGAAAAGAGCCATCTATAAGCAATGTAAAGCCACAGAACTCAAGAGTTCAGATGCTCTTGCATCCCTAGAAATAAGCCACATTTCGGGTCTCGGTCTTCTCATCTGGAAAACAAAGAGGGCGACACAGTGGCCTCCAGAAGGTTCCTTCCAGCCCTCGCAGGTTGTAACTTTCTTAAAGGCTGTGAGCCACTTTGTAATTCTGAATGAGATGGAATACAGCAAGAATCGCTAATATTCTGTATAACTCAGACCCTGCCCAGCCAAGAGTTTTAGGATAGATAGATAAATAAATACGGGGGAAACGTTTTTAGGCTATAATAGCCACGAGCCAAAGTAACTGACAGCACACACCAGCAGCGCTGGGGAGGTTTCGTTAGGAAAGCAGTGGTCATAGGGAGGAATATAACAGAAGAGCTCAGGGAGATGAGGGATTCCCTACAATCAGCCAGAGGGATGACTTGGGGTCTTGCTAGCATGACATAAAGACCATGGCGAGCACTGCCCTTTGGACACTGAAGTAAGGGTGACCCAGGGGTACATTCTGAAACACAGCAATCTGTTCATCCTCATTCTCCAGTGGTTTTTCTGTCCCTCGAATCACACCTGTGCAGTACTTCCTATTGCCCTGGCCCTTTCTACTTATTAACTGGCTCCACCCCCATCACCTGGGGCAGTTCCGCCTCATGGCTACAGGTTCACAGCTGCGAGGGCTAACTAGGTGAGATGTTACAGCTGCACAGGCAACGCTGCTCGAACCGGAGAGGCCTCTCACTCCAGGGATGGCCCGAGGCTACGACGTTCCAAATGCCCAGCAGCAATAGGATGGATACAGAAATTGAAGTATATTCGTACAACGGAATATTACACCGCAGGGGGGAAAAATGAACTACCATTCACACAAAACACGGATGAATCTCACAGACACAAAGCAAAAGACACAAAGAGTACAAACCGATTCCATTTTAAGTAAAAAACAAAGCTAATCTAAGGTAAATCGGAAAGAGTAGCTTTGGGAAGAGGGAGCTATGAGAGAGGGTCTTCACAGGAGGGTGAAGGGTCTTCACAGGAGACCTCGGAGGGGCTGGTAACACTAGAACGTGCCCTCGGGGTGGGGGTTAAATAGTATATTTGGCATGTAAATTCATCAGATGCACACTTAAGATTTGTACACCGTTTGTACATTCTATGTTCACTAACATTTTAAAAGATGTACAGAAGGAGCCGCTTATAAAAAGAGTCTCACCATTTATGCTGGACCCTCCTGCCCTCCCCTCCCACAAAAGGCCGCCTTCTTTCTTTTCCCCAAGCTCCAAATCCCCATTACCAGACGCCATCCCCAACACGTGGCAGCCACCACCTCTGGGCCACTTCCCACCGCCCCAGCCCAGAGGATGACCCCGAGCCAGCGTGTCTAGGACTCGGCCATGCCGCGTCCACTCAGGGGACTGGAGTCCTGGGTTGCTCCCAGGAGGATGGTATGGGCAGGACTCATGGGTGCCAGCCCCACCTCCATGGCTCCCTGGTGTGTCCTCAGCAGAGCCATCCCTCCCTGGTCAGCTCACACACCATGGGCAGCTCAACATGGAGGAAGAGTGAACCTCTCTTCCAGGTCTAGAAGCTTCTGCCCTGCCCACTATCGCCATCATGATGTTGCCCCTTTCCCAGAGCCTCTGCTACCCTCCTTTCGTCACTCACCCACATCCTTCCAGCTCCCCTCCAGTCCGCAAGGAGAGAAACACACGGATTTGAGAGGCAGAGCCTCTCCACAAAGCACCACCTCACTTTTACGAGCCCTCCTGCCAATGACTACACGTAAAAGGCACATTTAGCACAAATGAACCTCACAAAACCAAATGCCAGCCAGGTCAGCATGGCTTCGAGACGGAAGAGAAAAGAGAAATTGAGTTGTAGCAGGGGTTAAGAATCTTACATCCCTGCTGGCCAGAAACAGCTTATTTCTCAGGACTGTCTGCGGATTTCCAGATTTCTTCCCAGGAGAGTTTGAACATCAGAAAGGTTTCTTCCTTCCCAGACCCTCTTCTCATCCTTCCCCCTTTAAATGATCATTTCTGCCAAGAATCATCTGTCTCTCTACTTCCTGCTGCTCCACTAATTACAATAACAAGAAATAACCCTGCAGTGATGTCATCCAAACTTTTACTTCCTGGGGTGAACCAACAGGTCAGCTTGGAGGCCAGCTGCATCACGCCTCCATTTTGGAAACAGCAAAGTCATGGCTCCCGCTCTCCATGAAAGCTTTTATATGTTTACAGAGGCACTCGCCCCAAAGGCTTTATAAGTTAAATAAAAATAAAATGGGTGTCAGGCACTGCTACCACCAAAATGTAGCTATTGTAAAGGGACAACAAGCAATTGATTGTGTAAAGCTGTGAATGTAGGTTTATATACATAAAGAAAAGCCACATTTTCAAGACACGTGGAATGAGATGGAGGGTACAAAGTTCGTTCAGTGTTTCTAGCATGTGTGAGCTGACAGCAAGTGGAGTTTTTAGTTTTCTGGCATCTGCGGGGATAGGAAGGCACCTGTGGGTGAGTGGACACATGTAGGAGAGGGAACGCTTCCCTGATCAGTATGATTAGAGCGACAGGACAGAACCGGAGCCCGGCAAGGAAAACCACCCTGCCGTTGGCTCCAAGCTCCATGGGCTCAGAGAACAAAGTGATTCGCCTCCTTCACGAGGCCTGGCAGCCAATGCTGACAGGTGTTTTTTAATTTTCTGAAGGGATCAAAGAATAAAGCTGTGCGCAACGGCACGTTGTGGAAAGTTCTGTGCTTGGGATTTCCAACAAAAAGGGCTCTGGGGCAGAACAGGTGGGAGCCTCACTGGGAGAAAGGGAACCCAGGTTAGTGGCAGAAATCACCCATGAAACAGCTGTGCCCAAGTCAACTGTATTCCAGTCTTAACATTGCTTTGTGCCCTGCATCCACACTGGGTCACTTCTACGGCAACTTGCCTAAACGAGGCCACCATCTGGAGTCTCTTCTGTGAATTCTGTGGTTTCAACACTTGGTTACCTTGGGTTACTGCTTAAAGGGCCAAGTCTGAATCCAGACACAGGTGACAGCCCCGGATATGTGGCTGGGGGCAGGGGTGGCCACTCTGATGCGGTATATCCCCCAGCCCAAGGGAGGGAACCTGCCCTGACCTCATCATCACAGCGCCTGCAAGAACCAAAGCAGAGCCTTTCTTGTGGAAGGTCACCCGTGGGCACTAAGGTCAACAATCAAGGGAACACCTAGGACTCATTTTCTACTGCAAGGACAGAGCTTGAGTATCGCCTGAGAAGAGTTTTTTTGTCCCTAGCCTGCCGGAAGTAAGGTCTTACTATCGAATATATAAATTATTTGCCGCTGGGCCTGCTGTGTCCACAAGGACACTCCATCACCCCAAACTAGATGTTCTGTAGCCAACCCAGGAGTCTTCTGATTTCCGCAGCAGCTGTTTTAACCCAGCGTGCCTTGGCGGAGTCCTGATCAGTTCCACCAGGGTCAGTTCCAGGAATAAGGGAAAGGGCACAGGCACAGGCCAGGCTGTAGTGGTGACTACCTGGGCAGGAGGGAGGCAGGGGGAGCACATCTTTACTGGGGGCAACTCTAGAGTTGCAGCCAGCATTAGTTCATGCGGGAGAAGCCATATACCTTGGGAGCGGGCCCCATAACTACCACTGATAACGTTCTTTCTTGAATTCTGTTTTCCTACTATGGGTCATGGCCAGAAAATTTCTTCTAGACCAATGAAAAAATTGGGGAAGAAGCTCCAGCCCGAGGTGGGTCAATTTTCCCCACCCTCCACCAAGAGCCCAAAAGCTGTGAGTGGGGCTCCTGGTTTGTCAGGTCGCCTGGTCCCTAGTAGGTGGAAAACTAGAGAGGCCGCACCTTCCACAGTGGCTGCTAAGTGACATCAGCCGGCATCCTCCACAGTGCCAGGCACCCCTCCAGAGGAGCGCAGAAAGGGAGTGCCCAGCCTTAACTGATCCAAACCTGGGATACAGCCCTTCAGTCTCGTGGACGCCACACCCTTCGGGCTTTCCTCCCAAAACGAATAGTGGACTGGTTTCAATAAGATATTAAGAAACAATGAGGAAAGACCATTTTGAAACAGCCTATTTATTATATACGGAAAATTAAGTCAGCCCTGGCTCCAAACAGAAGGGTGGGCCGTGCACTCGCATGCCATTAATTATTAATTCTCTGCAAAGGCCCAGTATGAACCAAATGGCTTGTTCCCAGAGGAAAACTTATTCTCATTGACAAAAGAAGGCCAAAATATCGATAACAGTTGTTAATTTGAATGGAATCAGTTCCAAAACAAGGACGAGTGACTCTTGCGATGGTGATTTTAGTTACAAGGCATTTTCTCCGATGAACCTAGGGAGACTGATTTAGAAACCACAACCTTTCTCCTGCGACAAAAAACACTTCCAGTATCGAGCGCCCTGTGAAGAAGTACTTGCTTACACGCTTTCCCTTTGCTTTTGAATGTTTCAGGCAGAATTTTTAAATCCCAGTAACTGTGCTAAAAGGTTTCAATGCTGCACCTGAGCATTTGAGTGATCTTGTCAAATAAAATGTTCTTCCGAGTTAACTGTGCTGTATATTTATGCATTTAATATCACAGCTTACTGCAAAGTGCGCAAATCATTTTAACAGAGTGTAAATTTAACTACCACGAAGGCATTTTTTCCTTTGCTTAACTGCTCTGAGGGGCCCGTATTTTTTGGAGCAGATAAATCAAGCTTCCATATAACTCTACTTAAGGGCACCGCAGTCAAAACTTCTAAAGAGAAATACACCCCACAAGGCTCCTTGGCTTCGGCGTAAACACACACACACACACATCTACACCCTCAACCAATTCGTCTACCTCAGGCACCTGCTTCCTTTTCTTACCAAGGATGAGTAGCCAGCAGCACACCTGGACCAGGGCAGGTGCGAGTTAGTGACAGGCTGGCTTGTCAGAGTGCACACCCCCTACCTCTGGTCACTGCCCCCTGACCATTCTGGAAGGACAGGGGTTGACCACTGATGACTCCGAAATACCCCTAACAGCATGGGGGCTGACATCTGTGCCGTATCGACTGTCGTCATGAGAAACACGATCTCCTTTGGATCGTTTCTCAAATGAACTCCACGCTCCAACGCCACAAAGGTCTCCAGATGCACACAAGAAATTAAAAAGTGGTAAAAAGAAGAAATCCATGCCTATAGCAGCTGAAGTCATAAATTATTTACTGAACTGAGGGAACCCTAGCCATGGTCCATCTGGAAGAGCCAGACTTGGGTCTCAAGCTGGACCCCAAAGGTCGACACTGGGAGACTCGGCCGGCCCGAGAGAAGCCCAAGACAGCAGCCTCTGACTTCACGGGCACAGGAGCACACCTCTATGTTCCGAGCACGCAATCACATATGTGTCCTACCCACAAATTAGAAATACTCAACACTGCCTACCCCTCCAGTTCATACCCACACGTGGTATTCAGGAGAGAGATACACAAAATCATGTACAGGATGACTTGGGGGAGAAAAAGGAGGTTGAGTCAGAAAGTAAGGAAATGTTCAAAGAAAGAAAGAGACATTTCAAAAACACAAGATAATATTGTAGCCAGCCGGCCACCCGCTGGCTGAACATGAAGCAATTTGAACATCAATATAAATGATGATTGTAACCCACTAAATGAAATAAGAACCTGAGTCATTATATATACATAGAGAGATAAAGTACTTTATCTTATTATATGTAAGGAAAAAAAGGATGCTTCTTGTAAACAGTAGAAAGTAAACAAATAAGTGTATGTAGAAGAAATGATGGCGTTGGAAAATTACCATTTGGCAACAGTCATAATAGATTTGGATGAGAATTATCAATGGACGTTGAGACCAGTGGATGAAAAAGTGTGAAGTTCAACAGCATGTCTTACATAGTCTCAAAACACCTCCCCACAACATGCTTATTAATTACAAAGGGAAAGAGGCTAGTTTTACAGCGGAGAAAACAGAAATAGCACAGTAACCAAGTGATTGAAGTTAGCCGCACCAGTAATGAGATAAACTGACATCACGTGCCTTCTGAGAAGATGCACGGAGAACAAGACACCACTTCTAAAGTATTCCTGCCAAAAGTGCCTAAATTGACTCTAATCAGGAGAAAACCCGAGACAAACCCAAATGGAGGGACAGTCTACAAAATGACAGGTCTCAGGCTTCCCTGATGGCGCAGTGGTTGGGAGTCCGCCTGCCGATGCTGGGGACACGGGTTCGTGCCCAGGTCCGGGAGGATCCCACGTGCCGCGGAGCGGCTGGGCCCGTGAGCCATGGCCGCTGAGCCTGCGCGTCCGGAGCCTGTGCTTTGCAGCGGGAGAGGCCACGGTAGTGAGAGGCCCGCGTACCACACACACACTAAAAATGACAGGTCTGTTCTTGAAAACTACATCTATGTTATGGACCAAAGACAGGTGAGGGACTGCTCTGTATTAAAGATGACCAAGGAGGCATGGCAACTAAACTTTCTTTTGCCATAAAGGACATTATTGTGATAATTGGCAAAATCTATAAAAGGTCTAAAGATTAGATGATATCATCGGTTTTAACTTCCTGATTTTGGTACTTGTGTTGTAAGAGAATGTACTTAGGAAAAATTAACTTCTTTATCCCTAAACACTTATTTAACATGTGTGCAAATAATTCTCAGAGAGTTCAGGGGGGAAAAAAAGAACCCCCAAAACAAAAAAACAGTGCTTCTGTGTTTGTGTGGGTGAGAGAAGAACTGAGCAAATATGGTAAAACGTCATTTGGGGGTGTCTAGGGGACAGGTAATTAGAAATTCTTTGTCCCATTCTTACAGCTCTTCTGTAAGCCTGAAATTATATCAAATACAAAATTAAAGAGAAAAAAAAAAGAAGAAATGGGCATAAATACCCACAGCAATTGTGATTAACTTTTAGGGTTGACTGACATTCCCCCATAGGACCCAAGTTATTGCAATGTGATTTTACTAGTCTTAAAGATAAAAAACGATCCAAAATAAAGTTTCACAGCATGTCAGGGGCTTTAGGTGGAAAGACGGGTAGATTCAGAGGGAACGAGGGTCCCAGGATCCCGTTCTCCACTTGCCCCACCGCGGGCTGTCATCACGGAGGTGATGACAACATTTTTACTAACAGCATAATTCGATCAGAGAAAACTCCCTCGTCTAAGATTCCGACAGGCCCCGACAGCAAGACAAAGGCAGGAGAGGCCTCCCCACTCTGCCATCTGCAGTCTGGGGTTCAGTGGCCTCAAGTGAACCGCAGTGCTCAGAGAAAGCCTGGAGAGACGGAGCAGAAAGGGCTCTCCGTCTCCTCACTGCCTGTCTTCTGTCCGAACTGAGGCTGCTCCGAAGAACCTGCCCCCCAGTAACAACCCCAGGCCTGCACTGCCCCTCAGGTGGTCTCTGGCTTCAGCTCGAGGTGGTGTGCGGGGCCCTTGGCATGAGAAGGCTCAAGAATTCACCGACGCTCCCTCCCGCTCAAACTCCGCTGGGCAGGGATGATTCCACATGGCCACAGTGAAAGCCAGCACCAGCCCAGTGGCAAGGCTGAGGCTCACGGCAGGATGTGAGGGTCCCAGAGCTTAACATGTCCTCCCTGGTGGCCCAGGGGCAAGGCCTGGCCAGGCTCCCAGCTACCGCCGGGTGGGCTGACCCTAGACAGCAGTTCACAGGCCCCGGGCAACACCGCCTCTTAAAAATCCCACATTCCTCACAGCTAAATGACATCCTCCCCAGGTAAATTCTGCCCAACTGGTCACTCTCTGGAGAGGACGGAAAACAGTCAGTAGCTTCCACAGAGAAAACTTTTCCTGTAACTAACCTTGACTTTCCAACATTCAATCAATCCTTATAAAAACTTAATATACCTCTTGCCTCAGGTAACATCTTCAGCTAATTTTGCCTCTCCCCCGAGACTTGATCGCAGTGGCCAGGCAAAGTGTCCATGATAATCTTCCTTCGGCCGGTTTTCAAAGGACAAGGCCAGCCGGCTTCAGCATTACCTTCTACTCTTCATGTTCTTGCTGCTAGAAAATTCAGCTCAGAAGCTGTTTCTCTGGGAGAGGGCTTCCCAGAGCCCAGAAAACAGGATTTGTGTGTTCATTCCTCTGAACCGCATGGGGGGTAGTGCCTGCCTGGGACCCAGGGCAGAGAACATCTCCCTGGGTGGCCATCCCCACCATTCTGTAAGGATGTGATCCAGGACCGCAGGGATACCCCGTCATCCCTGCATCCCGGGGGATGATGCTGAACACCATTTAATAAAGAAAATTAGCTAAAACTAGCACCAGTAAAGTTAGACTAGTATTTCACCTTAGAATTAAAGGTTTCCATCTGACACCAAAAACATAGATGTAAGACCACTGGGGCCAGCACACAATACAGCCAATCGCTCAGAAGAAAGCTCTGGATTTGACTCTGGATCAAAAGGAGTCTCCAGACATGTGGGACGAGATGGGAGAGACTCTTGGGGAAACATCAGAGGCCCATCGCAGGCTCCTCCACGAAGCCTCCAGCTTGGAAAGATGATTAATGAATAAGAGCCTGGCCTGAGGGTGTGTTCCTGCAGCCCTATTGGCCCAGCCCTGGCCCAGCCCTGCCCCACCCCAGGCTCTGCCCCTCCCCTCCTCTCCCCCTCCCTCCCCTCCCCTCCCCTCCCGGAAGGGAGGGCACTACTGGGAGTGGTTGGTACCCTGAAGCCACCTCCCCAACCCAAGGTCCACACAACCTCTGTCTTGGGGGCCCGTGATGGTGGCCCCACTCTGGCAGGATTTCCCAGGCCACTGGGGTTCTCAGAAGCACCCACAACCCTCTCCCCGTTTCCATCCTTTGTTCACTGGCAGAGGGTGGGAGGCCACAGGGCAGGTCCTGACCTGCCCCCCCCACCCCCATCCCCCGTAAGCAACGCCCTCATACCTGCCCCTCCCTGTCGCCTTCCCTCCTTCAGCCTTGCCTTACTGACCATAAGGGCTCCTTCCCGCCAAGGCACCTCGTGATCCCCCAAAACACTGCCCCACTGCTGCCCCCAATCTACCCCCAGAGGTGCCGGTTTCTCCAACTGTTACTGCCACCTGTTACTGCTGGTGCTGGACACACATGCCCAGAGAGAGCTCTGACTTCGCCACGTCGGCAAATCTGCAAATCTTCGCCAAAGTGCACTTGCCCTTGAACATTCCGCAGGCTTCACGCAAACAAAGCCCTCTCCTTAGCAACAGCTTGTGAGGCAAAACCCAAAGGTGACCCGATGCGGAGCTGCTCCAGAATCCTGGGGCTCCTGGCCACCAGGACCAGGACAGAAGTCACCTTCCACCCCCCAGCCAGGACGGCAATACGTAAGGAGGAAACATGAGGCAGACTGCAAACAGCTGCCCAGATGAAGTTTTAAAAGATAAAGTTTTATTTCAGTGGCTAAGAGAGAAAGTGGAGAAAAGGCGTCAACATTTTTACTAACAGCATAATTAGATCAGAGAAAACTCCCTCGTCTAAGATTCCTACAGGCCCCGACAGCAATTTAAGCAGCTGAGAAAAGACAGGGAAGACGAAGTCATTACAGTAGCCTCCCACGTCTCCCCACGCACAAGGCTGACGTTCCTTAATGACAATGAAAGAAAGCTCTGAGGACATATGGCAGGGGGAGCTACCCCGTGTGTACCAGCAGCTACAGAAAGTGTTCAGTGGGGATTCTGCTGTTTTAAAGATCCCATTAACCAGAGACCATTCCATCTCACACTCCAGGCAGAGCTGGTAGCTTTACTCCTGAGATCAGGGCCCCAAAACCTCAAAAGTTATTCCGGGGACACGTTATCCTCCAGTGGGAAACCTTAGGGAAATCTACTCCTCCAAGTTAACTCAGACATTCTTGGCTAAAATGAGTAATCTTAATGACTATATGGACCCACAACCATATGGGCCCACTTACATGGTCTCCTTGTATCTATTCTTGCCTCTTTCCAAACCATTTTCCAGAGACACTTAGTGGTCTTTCTTTTTTGGGGTGGGGAGTGGATCTTTTTTCAGAACTTAAATCTGACCATATCACACTGTCCTTGAAACCACTGCTCCCACTGCCTCGAAGGTCAAGAGCAGGACTCTGTATGATGGCCAACGCGCTCATGGCCCCTGCTGTCCCCCCGCTGCACCCGCAGCCACTGCCACACTGCTTGCTGCCCCAGGGGCTCTGCCCAGAGGCCCTGCCCAGAGGCCCTTCGAGCAGATCTTCGTGAGGCCGCTGTCTCCCACCAACCCACTCTCAGCTCCCTCCTTGGAGGCCGCTCTCAACAGCCCCACCAAAGTGGCTACTCTGTCCAAGACAGGGCGTATTCCCAGCCTGACGTACACACCTTGCAAGAAGACAGTCATCAAGGGTGTACCGTCCTCCAGAACACAAGTTCGGTGACAGCTTGTGATCGGTACACACAAAGCCTAGAACACGCGCACGTGTGTGCATACACATACACACAGTGTTTAAAGTATGAAGAGAGACACACGATTTTTGAACGGATGTGCGACGGAGTCTGTAGAGAACACATATTAATTTTGTAGCCTATCAAATGTGCCTTTTACTCTAGCCGGGGTTCATCAATTTGGGTCCTGAGATATAAAATTGGTATTAGAGACCTGAAGGCTGCACTCTAATTTCTTCCCCCCAAATATGCAATAGAATATGAATAACGGCTCTCACAAAATGTATTTATCATGTGTGTCCCCAAAGAAGCCGAGCCCTACACAGAATGTTTCTGAGCCTGATAATGTGCTGCAAAACATTCTCTTTTTAACTTTGAGATGTTTGCCCTTGACAACACATTTTAGACTAGAATAAGAATTGTTTTCCTTTCCAATATTCTTGTGAAAAAGCAAACACCACCAACGAGATTTTGTTTTTAAACAACCAGAGATTCCGACCTATCAGAAAGTTGAAGCAAAAAAATTTTTTAAATCAGGGCAACAAAAATGCCTGATGGAATCAGTGAAATTATTCTCAAAAAATCTGACCAAATGTGGTGAACTTGAAAAGCAACAGCCTGACCAGGGAAAGCCTGACTCTAGCGGGGAGGAGTCAACCCAGGGTTATTAAATGACGATTTCGTCAACCTAGAGCCCCAAGTCACCCACCCCGAAGGTCTCGCTAGAACTGTCCCCGTCACCATTTCTGTTGCTTCCCATTCCTGAATCTACGCAGTGTGTGGACCAGGCACAGCTCCCGGCAGGCCCACCATGCCCAAAGGAACAGAGAGAAACTGTAAACCTTCAGGGAACAGGAGAACAGAAGGAAACCAGTGGTTTGAACCAGGCTGAAGCCAGGCTGCCTCCTAAATGGATCTACACATCATTTTCTGCCGTCCTAGCTCCATCCCACACATACAGCAGGCACTTAATAAATGCCTTCTCAATAAAAGAAATCACGACTTGCAATCAGCTGCTCAGAGGAACCGCATTATGGGTGGGATCGAATCGTAGGAGGATTCTCACCTTGGTCTCTGCTGGTTCAGTTTTCACAAGACCCTCACCCTCACCCCCATATAAGTCGGTGCTCATTTTGTCCCCGGGAACACTTCTGGCCGGGTCCACTTCTGCATTTCTCCACTGCTGGGACACCTGGTTCCGGGGGGCAGTTCCAATGCCACAGTCCTTGAAGATGACAACCAAAGCTGTGGTTGCTACAGACAGGAGCATCTGCCTGTGTGGGCGGGTGCAGTGAGGTGGGGCAGGGGAGGAACAGGTGCAAACAGAAAGGGGATTCTTCTTTAAAGAGAGAATCTGTGAAAGGCTCTGAGGAGAGGGATAGGGTTTGGCTGATGTTATTAGGGCCGTTAAATGCAAAGAATATGTACTGTGAACTGAATTCTATGCTTTTAAAGCGTTATATGTGTGTATGTGATTACAAACACGGGGAGAATGTGGACTGATACCAGTTGCTGAAAACACTGGGAAGACGAGGAGAGTGACACCACCAACAAAGCCAGCAGGTTGGTACTGTGATCAATCAGTAGGCGTCCAGGCGCTGGGTCACCCTATGTACAAGCGTTAACTTACTGAGTCCTTACAAGCCTATCGATAGGCACTACTGCCCCCGTTTTTAAGGGGGAAACTGAGGCACAGAGAGGCTCAACTATTTTCCCAAAGGCACACAGCAACCAAAGGGCAGCTGGACACTAGCATACACTGTGCTGCCAAGAAACACAAAAAATGGCGCCGGGGTGGGGGGGTGGGGGGTGTTTACAAAAATCTAAAAGCAAAGCAAGGACACAGACCCACTGACATAGAATCCTGTGTCCACACATGTGCCCAAAGACAATCACAGGGAAATACTGGATTTGTCTGTGCACAGTCTGCTGTATCAAACGGGCATACAGGGATAGCAGGATTCTTTTTGGTAAGCCAACAGAAAAACCCCTGTGTGTTCACACACACGTGCACATTTTTAGGAAAAGCAAGGAGAAAGGACAATGACGTTATCTTGAGTTAGAACAATTAGCTTTGCTTTTATAAATCTTGTACTGTATTTCTTCCCCCTTCATTAAGCATTTGACCCTTCTGGAAACATCAAGATGACCGGCAATTTTTTCCCTATTTAAAAAAAAAAAAAAAATCAACATATGTGCGTTACAGAACATTGATTGGAGTGATGGGAGAATGGGGAAAAAAAAAAAACCCAAATTCTAACTAAAGACAAGCACTATAAAATATTCATTATCAGATTCCCCCATGAGTATTTCTCTGGCTTTACTCATAAATGTACATTCAATATTGGATCTTTCCACTTTAAGACAAGCCTTCTACTTATGTTATTTCAAACTGTGAAAGTATCATTTTAAAAAGAATGAGCTATTTTCCCACTGTTGGGTGCTAAAGGCATCTGTCTTTTTGCCATCAAATAACACCACGACGGCGGAACATCTTGGTGTATTAAAGCTTTTCTGGCACTGGGTGGGGAAGGGAGATTAGTAGGTCAAGGGGCATGCATTCAATTTTTGGAAGGCGACACTGGTTTCCGCATCTGAAGACTCTAATCACTTCATACTCACAATATCTGACGGTGTCTTATTACCATTTACACAACGGACATGGACACGCCCATCTGCCTGGACACAGGCGCGCGCGCACACACGCGCAACAGAGTCTTGTCCCACTGGGCTTAATTCTGAAGTAGAGTCAGGCCCCTGGGTGGCCTTGGAGGAGAGCAGAGGTGGTAACACCACCGGCAGGTGCCAGCCTCCGGGCAGGTCCACACTGGAACAGACTGGAACAGACTGGAGCAGACCGGTTTCTCCCATCATGCGCCAGATGAAGGTGCTGGCCTATGTTTAGGAGCCAGGATGCTTGAAATACACCCACGTTCACACACTAGACTGACACTCAGTGAGATGCTCACCAAACCAGCGGCGGAGACAACAGGAACACGGACCAGCCCCCGCAGAGGTACGGCAGCAGCCCCTGCTCCTGAGGTTTAAGGGCGGCCCACGGCCTACCCCAGCTCAGCTCGGACCTCTGGGTGGGGCATGACCGGTGCCCAGAGCTTGGCGACGCCGCATGAACCCTGCACCCAGGGACTGCTGGACCCGAGCTGGCCAGCTCTTACCTGCCTTGGTGTCCCCGCTCCTGCCTTTTCCTGGAAAAACCTACAAGTCAGAGCCATCACCACCTGGCCTGCTTTCTCAGCAAGCACCTGACACCCCTAGTACTGGGTTAAAAACACCCTAAGATTTGGGAGAAACAAATCTTCACTGTGTCCTGTGTTCTGAGGTGACATCCACAGGGACCCTGGGGCCCACAAGCAAAACGGAAGACAAGCTCAGGAACCGAGCTCTCACCAAAACCACGCAGGCCCCAGTGTCCTCTGTCACCCACGTGCTGCTCTGTCCGAGCATGTTTGACCCATCCTCTGTCTATGGACAACCACAGCAGCGGGTCTCATTTTAGGCAGATTTTCCACATTAGAAAGCAAATTGGTTAAAATGATTGCACGATACACCTCCCACTCGTGACGCTTTAATTCAAACTCAAATAGCAAAGCAGGACAGTGGCCTGTTTAGCCCATTTATAGATTTATAAACGTCCTTCCTGCCCAGCACCCAGGCTGCCCCGCCCCCTCCCTGCTTCCAGACACACAGCTGGGTAGGAATTCACTGACCTAATATTACTGGACAGATAATTCTCCGCCTCGGGGAAAGACTGGCAAAGCCCATGGCATCTGCCATTTCCAATCTTTGTTTTGAAATGGTAAACAGGGGCTCATGCCAAGCAGCTCAGGGGCAAGCAGGGAAGGTGCTCCTCTCTAAGTGAAATCTTTAAAATCCACCTATAGCACGGGTGGACGCCCCGCTTTGCATCGGAAAACCAGGTGTCTGATTCAACTAAATCATCTCAAAGCCAGCGACGGAGAAAAGAATTGAATTAAAGAGTTGCCGTAACTCATTCAAGTGAGATAACAACCATCCAGTGGGCAGCAAAGACAGTGCTGTTCAAACCCGCCGTCTTCCAGAGATAGTGAGGAAAAGGCAATATAACGTGGTTCAAAGGACAGATGGGACTTTCCTAATTGTCCCCAGATTCCTAGCAGCAGGGGTGGTAACTAAATGGTTTCAATTAAAAGTTAAAGAAACAGGGAAAAGCAGGCGGTAAGTTACGCCTGGTGCCAGTAAGGCTCCTTCAGTGCAGTCTGAGGGATGCTTTGGCCGAATTTCAGATGGCCCGGTGTCAACGGCACATGAGCAGGGAGGCCATCACGAAGTGTCACCGTGACAAGGTGACAAATCTGTCTGTCGGATGCACGCGTGAACGCCCGCGTGAGTCTGAGGGGGTTAGCGGGAGGCAGGACTGCATCCCAGCGCAGGGTCCCCAGGTGTGCAGGCAACACAGGTGTGCAGGCCGTGTGTCTCCCAGAAGGTGCAGAACTGGCTATAAGGTGATGTCCAGGCTGCTCCAGGCGCCACATCCACATGACTCAAGTGCAGTGTGATGACAGGCACGGAGGAGACCGGCACCCCCAAAGCCAGTGATCCCAAGTGGGGACACTTACACCTAAGGCACATCAGGCGACACACCGGACACGCTTTGGCTGCTGCACTGGGGCGGGGAGGAAGGGTGCTTACTGGTACCTGATGGGTGGAGGCCAGGGGTGCCACAGTTATCCCCCAACACACAACACCCCCCAACAAGGACCTGACAGGTCCCAAATGTCAACAGCGCCAAAAGCTGAGTAACTCCCTTAAAGGAATCCTAAACTGAAGTTTCTGAGATTTCGAAGGAATAGGAATGCTTAGGAATGGCTGGGGTCGATGGCACACAAGTTAATTTTCCACAATGTGGGACAGAAGAGACATCGCTGATGTGAAGGCGGCTGATGAAAGGGACAAGTGGGGATGAAAGAAGGGAATCGCCCAAGTGCATCCGGTGAGCAGAGCAGAGAAGGACAAGCGTGAGCTCCCGGCCACACGAGAGGGAACCAGGGTGCGCGGGCCGGGGGATGCCGCCCTGAAAAAAGTGCGTTCAAAGGAGAGGATCTGACCCTGTGCCTGACCCACAGCTCAGCGCGGCTGAAGCAGACACTGAGAAAGCAAAGGGCTTTGGTGACCGGAGGATGAGAGCAGCCTCCTAGGGCGAGTCTCTCCACACGTTCCAAGTTCACGTTACGTTTCCCAGCCGTGCCACTAACTGCTCCGTGAGCGAAAGCTGGGACACACACCTACAAACAGATCTCAGGAAAAAAGACCAAATCCCCAAATGTTAGAAGGTCCCTAACTGACAAAGGCATAGAGAGGGGCGGAGGGTCTCAGAAAGCCAAGTTCAACAGACAAGAACCTAAAAACCAGCATCCACCAGCCCACTCTCAGGATGTAGCCTCTTCTGGGCCCAGCGGTCTAACTGGGTGGGGGTGGAGTGGGGGGCAGGGGTCCTTGCGTCCCCCCTGGGAGTTAAGTCAGTCTTGCCAGGTCTTCACTTGCTCAGCCCTAAAGGAGTCCTTTCTAGGAAGCCCTTCAAACACCACATCCAGAGGCAAACTGGAAAAATGGAGAACCGGGCTGGAGTCATCTTTTCCCTCCCTTGTAAATACTCGTGGGTTTTCTGTCCTCATTGTAAAACAAACAGATCAAAAACCGAACGAAACCAAAACCAAAACCAAAAACCCATAGAGAAATACATGTAGGAAATCTGGGAAGAAACTTGAATATTCCATAATTACACAGCACCACTACTACTTAACTTTTTGTTGTTACAGTTAATATTTCCTGCGCATCTTTTTTCTGAGAGTAGGTTAAAGTGGAAGAGAAGACACTGAACTCAGTTTTCAACCACTCAATGGAAAAAAAAAAGCCCAGCATTATGAAAACTGGAAAAGAAAACAAAAATGCAAAAGAATATGGTGATGATGAAAAGTTCCTGCATGATTTGGGACAGAAGCCTCAGGAATCTAATACTGATTGATCAAGATTTCTTGTTTTCCAGCTCAAAAACAGGGACAACAGATCTACCCAGCCAAACCCACAGCCAAACAAAAGCAAAGAAAATAAAAGTTATTAGTCACTAGAATATGGATGAAATCTTGCGCTTGGTTACAAATCTTCACGTGGGGGAACCTCTACTGGGTCAAGTTGTGTAGACACAGCTCTGCCCAACAAATCCTCTCATTTAAGACAGTCACGCACATCATGGCTTAGAGGAAGACAGTAAGCTAACTCAGGTAAGAAATACAAACGTCTACGTAGCATGAAGGAACTCCAGGAGACTTGTTTAGTGAAATTAACTAGTGGTTTAATAGGGGGGAAAGCCTGATATACAAGGGTGCCCCAATTTCTTCAGAGAAATTAACATTTCAATCCTGTTTTTATCTAGAAGTCATTAAACTGTGCAATATGAATTACTGGAACTGTAGCAGAGAATTAACTCTATTCATCAACTAAGTCCAAACACTTTCAAGTGCATCTGTAATGAAAAAATAGCTCTACATTTCTATCTCTTCTCATTAAAGTAAACCGGTTTTCCCCCTCTCAGTATATAAAACTGTCTTCTCTTTATATAATTTATATTACCATAAGCTGGCTCACATTCTAAACTATTACATGCCTCCAATTAATTTTTGCAGCTTTTGCCTGAAAATTTAATGAGATAGTAGTGTATGAACCTGCTGACTCTAGATTACGTGTGCACCCAATACTAATGTTGGCGTCATAAAATCATCTGATCCATACTCGATGAGAGGCTCCTGTCACCACAGTGGAAAAGGTAATGTGCGTGCCAGGTTCACACATTTTCCTCTTTTAAATCCAATTATAAAATTTACTGGTCTCAAATTAAACTGCCCCTACTTGTCCACCTGGGAAAAACAGAGAAAGAAGCAGCACCGTCTGTCTAATTATCTCCCAACTCCATTTCTTTTCTTTTTTTTTTTTTTGTGGTACGCGGGCCTCTCACTGTTGTGGCCTCTCCCGTTGCGGAGCACAGGCTCCGGATGCGCAGGCTCAGCGGCCATGGCTCACGGGCCCAGCCGCTCCGTGGCATGTGGGATCTTCCCGGACCGGGGCACGAAACCGTGTCCCCTGCATCGGCAGGCGGACTCTCAACCACTGCGCCACCAGGGAAGCCCCCCAACTCCATTTCTATAAACATTTCAGCCAACAGCTAAGACGGATGACTGTTTGTCTAAGCCCTCCGCTCTCCACCGTGGGAGCTAAGAGTCTGCACTCGTCCAAAGCCAGTCCCGAGAGGCAGCCAAGGCGAGCACCCAGGAGGACGAGGTCCGAGAAACCCCTCACCCAGTCCAGACGCAGGCGCCCCCAGGGCACACATGCCACAAGAGGTCCACACCCCGCCCCCCCCCCGCATGCGTATGCAGGAGTGTGTGTGTGCGTGTGAGTGTGCACATGTAGGAGTGTGTGCATTTATGTGTGCGTGTGAGTGTGCATGTGTGTAGGAGTGTGTGCATTTGTGTGTACATCTAAGTGTGCCTGAGTGTACCAGTTCAGCCAGAGATGAACAGGTCACGGGTGCTGGTAACTCAGCGACAGACTCAATGACTACCCCTCTGCAGTGATTACCTTTGGCCAAAGGGTCTAGGTTCAAACAAAAGGGAAGAGAGGCCAACAGTAAAAGCAGTACTGGCAACAGTCGCTAACCACCACTCACGAAGGACTTACTGTGCACTGTGACTTCTCAGCTGCCCGTCACTGGGCAGGTGTGAGGCGGGATGTGCTCAGCCCAGGGAACGGTCTGTGGGACCTTGGGCAGATCACCTCAGAATGCACAGCCCGTTCCCTACCTGTGTTTGTAATGATGACACCTACACACACACCATCACTGGGGGCTGAGAATTAGTGATAACAGGAGGATGACAGCACTGAGCAGTGTCCAGGGCATGGCCGGCCCTTAATACGTCACTTGGCTGGAGTCTGTGGTCAGCAGCCTGCAGGAAGGCCAGGACCTGGGGAATCAGAGGGCCAGGCTTCCGAGGAGGGGAGGTGAGAAGACCCTGCTGTTCATTCCTCTCCCCTGACTTGCCCAGACCCCAGCCTCGTCCTCACAGTGCCAGCGAGCCAGCGTGGAGGCTGCTTCTGCTGAACAGAGAGACAAAAACAGGACAGACAGACACTCTGGGGTTTGAGTTCCCCTCCCTGCAGTGGTCCAGCCCGGGGGCTTGGCTACTGCAAAGTCCAAGCAAGAGGCCTGTACTGGTCTGGGGCCAACCCCTGCTGGGCCCTTGGGGAATGGAGCTCTGGACCCCACACACACAACGCAACAAGCTCACCTGCCTGGGAGCATCTGGGTCGGGAAGCCTTCTCTTAGATGTTTGTTTGTAAACAGACTTAGGAGTCTACAGTGAGAGGACAGCCATCAGATCAGCCGGTCAGGTACACTCAACAGCAAGCCACATTTATACCCAACGTCCAAACGGTTTTGGGAGATGGGGATGGTGCACGACAGGCTGGGTGTGCAGGTTGAAGCCAGACCTGCGTTCAAACCCCACCTCTGCTCCTGCCAGGAGCCAAGAGAAGGCAATTAACCTCCATTATCCATTAAAATAATAAGGATAAATAACGACCCCCTCCGACTTTCCATGACTGTCCACACGTGAGACCGAACGAGGCCGTGTGCCCAAGAGGGACGGGAGAGCTCAGAACGCTCGGCTCACCTGGCCTCCTTCTGAGGGCAAGTGCTGGACCACTCTGGGCTTTTCAACTCTGTGTTCCACGGCCAAGGAAGGCCTGTGACGCAAGCCCCAACACCCAGGCACACTGAAGGGACCTCCTCCCGCCCCCAAGTCAACCTGGAGCATTTCCCACCAACTGCTGGGGAAACTCTCCTTTGCCAGGAGTCAGCATTTAAAGGGAACCCTCACGCCCAACAGGAAAAGACAGGACACTTCCTGGCTACAGGTTTGCAAGAAAAAAAGCTCTCGAGTTGCCAAAATCACTGCCTAAGGGAAAACACAAAGGTGCCCAGCTACCAGAGAAGGTGGCATCGCCAAGGAAGACAGAAGGGTTCTGAGGGCTGCCCGAGCCCAGAGTCACTTGCTCCGAACCCCTCACTCCAGTCAGTCTGGTCTAGGCTGGGGTGGGGATGGGGGCACAAGACTACAGCTGGCCATCCTCTACATGGCCTCAGGTCCCTAGGAAAGGACCCCAAATTGCACACGGCCAAGCCCTGGGGAGGACACAGCAGGTCTCAGCAAGGTCACATACAGTGAAAACATTTTCTTATGTTGAAGATCGGAAGCTATTAACTGTGTTACTGGCAAGCACAGATGTTGTCTATATCTAAAAATTCCCAAATAGATCAATTAGCATATTATAAAGAATTTACTTTCATTTTCCCTTGACAGATCATAAAAGCCAAAACACAGCTCTCAGTTTGAAACTGACAAGTGCGTATAGCAGGAGATGCTCTATTAAATGGAGACAACAGCAAAAGAAAATGGTATTTATAATGATTAGCCACCTAATTAATTCTAAGAGTAGAATGTCAAAAGCTATAAATCCATTTCTTTGGTAACTGAAGCTCCACATCAAACTAGTCACTTCTGCGCTCAGAAAGGAAAAGCCCTAAAAATTCCTGACATCTGTGCCCTGCAATATGGCTGTTCCATTAGTTTTCCAGGTAAGGTACTTGAAATGCATGTGGAGAAGCAATGGAAGGATAGAATTCAGGGGGAATAAATACACATGCACACACACAGAATTAGCAGCAATAAATTCTAAAAGGAAAATAGTTTAACTACCACAAATGTGTATTCTTGGATATGTGTTCATTTCCTGTGAACTAGCTCAATTTAAAGAGAAATTCTCAGGACTTCCCTGGCGGTCCAGTGGTTAAGACTCCGTGCTTCCACTGCAGGGGGTGCGGGTTCGATCCCTGGGATCGATCCCTTAGTTCCCAGGGAACTAAGATCCCACATATCACGAAGCAACTAAGCCTGTGCACCACAACGAAGATCCTGCCTGCTGCAACTAAGGCCTGACGCAGCTAGCTAGCTAGCTAAATAAATACATACGCGACATACATACATACATACATACTGGGGGAAAAAAGAGAGAGAGAGAGAGAGAGGGAGAGAGAGAGAGAAATTCTCAAGCTTCTGCCCCATGAGGAAATCTGGAGCCCTTAGTGTTTCTTCAGCTTGAGGTGGCGGGATGTGTGCGGAGGAAAATTCTAAGACAGACAAGGCTATAACAATGCTATTATCCTCTGAAACGTTATGCATTTTCCTAAACCTGTATGTTTAGAGATTACCCTTTGGGGGAGGAGAAGGTGGGGACGAGAAAGACAGGCAGAATAAGAAACCATGAAACTAAAATTGATTTAAAAGATGCAGTTGTCCTTCTTCCTATACCTCTCTTCCTAGATTGCAAATCAAAATCTGCATTTAAATAGAATATTTTTAATGTAAAAAAAACCCAGGAAGCCCTAGGGTACAGAGGTATTGCGTTCAACATCTATGGGCACAGCACTGCATTTTAAATGAGATGTGGCATCTTGAAATTTACTGGATAGATTACACATTCCAAATTGTCTTGTTATTACTACTATTTTTACTAAATTCTCCTATCCTAATAAGTGTGTTTCTTTTATCGCCAGGCTTGTTAATAAAAGTAATGTGATATTACATCATGCTATCTATCAATTGAATCTTGAGAAAAGATTACACCGATCCAAGGATCTCATAAGCCCCTGGCTCTGATAATTCCAGCCATTATTCAGTGTGAAATTCAAACAGTCTGAATTCATTAACATTGGTTGTTACAAATCTGCATTTTCAGACTTTGCCATAAAATGCAGGAGTCCAAACCCGGTGACCTGAATCTAACAGCCTTTCATGCGAAGTAGCCGCGCTAACTGGCCTCTCCCAGCGCTGCTCCAGGATAAAGCCCCATGTGCTTGCCCCTCTCCACGGCTGACCCGGTCACCGCTGGGGAGGGTCAGGCCGAGTCGGCCTCAGCCCTGCTGGTCACACTCAACGTTCAGGCAAATTGCAGAGACCTGAGCCACTGACAGGAGAATGGGGACCCTCTCCCAGAGAAGGACACACATCATCAGACAGGTATCCAGGTAGCCAGTCACACCTGGGCACAGTACCCTGCCACCAGCACCTCGGCGCCGCCGTGGCTCGGATCAGCTCACCCTCATGAAATGAAGAGCTCAAACTCAACATGTGCAACATGTGCAAAAGGCCTCAGGGAACCCTAAACCTTCATTCCTTGACAAAGAAACATCACTACCAGGTTGGTGGGAAAGGAGATGGGTTCCACTTCCAACATCCCAGGAGGAAAACATGACAGAAGTGCCGTGAACCAGGAAGTCTAAGGTTCTGTCCATCTTCCGTCTCAACGTTCATAGCAGCCAGACCACAGGGGCCTCCTTGGAGAGACATACTCTGTGCTCCAAGCTCCTCCAGCCGTCGGCAGGTCACCAGGGTTCCCCTCCAAGCTAAGTGAAATGAATGACTATCTCATTTACTGATGCTGTTAATAATGATGATGGTGGTGGTGGTCATTCTCTATTAAGCCCTTACAATGTACCAGGAACTTGCCGAGGCCTCCTCAATGACTGTTTCGTTGAACTCCCGCTACTCTGAGGTTCAGTACTACTTACTATTCACCCCCATCTGACAGAGAGGGATTCTGAGGCACTAAGTGCAGAGGGGTTTCGTTTGCCCAAGGTTGGCGCCATCCGAGGTGGCCCAGGACACGCCCCGCAAGCATTTCCTGGCACTGCCTTCAGTACCTTTCCCTCCACCCACCACCAAGCCCACGGCCAAGTCTTCGCCTTGGCAACTGGAATCTTTACCTTCCCTGTGCAAAAACAAGACGGAGGTGGGCTTCCCTGGTGGTGCAGTGGTTAAGAATCCGCCTGATAATGCAGGGGACACAGGTTCGAACCCTGGTCCGGGAAGATCCCACATGCTGCGGAGCAACTAAGCCCGTGTGCCACAACTACTGAGCCTGCGCTCTAGAGCCCGCAAGCCACAGCTACTGAGCCCGTGTGCTACAACTACTGAAGCCCACGTGCCTAGAGCCCGTGCTCCGCAACAAGAGAAGCCACCACTATGAGAAGCCCACACATCGCAACGAAGAGTAGCCCCCGCTCGCCGCAACTAGAGAAAGCCCGTGTGCAGCAACGAAGACCCAATACAGCCAAAAATAAATAAATAAAATAAATAAACTTATTAAAAAAAAAAAAAAAGAAGGCGGTGCCAAAGCCATGGGGCTCTGGAGGGACGCCTGTTATGATGCAATCCCAGACTAAAGAGCTGGGCGGTTTCCCAGCCAAGTCTAAGGCCGCATCACTCTGCTCTATTTAAACACGCAAGCAGAAGGCTTTCCAGCCTTAAACAGGCCTCTGCAGTGCTGCCACTGAAGCCTGTGGGAGATCAGAGTACAAATCAGTAAGAACCCTCTCTTCTAGAGGAAGCTGCAACCCTATGTCGTGGTTTAGAGTCATCTTCTGCTGTAATTAGGAAGTGGAAGTGAGTCTGAATTATGAAAGGCCAGGAGTCCTGTACTCTCAAAGTTAGGGTTTTTAACAAACATGGGACTGGGGTCATCAGATACGCATACACAAAATACCAGTTTCCAAATCTCCAAAGGCAGGCAAAGCATGCAGCCACCGTGATGGGTCCACGAAGGAATCTGATACACCCTCCATCTGCCCTTCAGTCCCAAGGGACCTGGGACTACAGGTCCTTGTAATCCCAGCTCAGATTCAATCAAGGCGGCTGAATCACAACTCCCCCTCACCCAGGAAGCCACCACAAGCACAGCACCCCAGAGGACAGGAGAGTACAGCTGGGTCCCCAAGCTACACAGAATTCAAACTCCCCGCCCCACCTGTGTTCCACCTGCAAGTAGGGGAGGCAGGGACAGGCTCTCCTGCCGCGGAAAGCTCGGGAACATGGACATATGATTTCAGAGCACATACACCTCCTCCAAACAGGTAGTGCACCATGCTGGCTTGCCTTCCGTCAGCAGAAGACACTCCCAGCTGACGCAGAATCAACCCTTCCTTCCAGACAGATGCTGGGACGGTTCCTGCACAGGTCCAGCCATCCCACACCTCCCTGGTCCCTCTGCAGCCTGGGATTCATTCATTCAAAAAAGAGTCCTGTGGCATCTGTAACGTGCGAACCATGCACAGAAAATCAAGGAGACCATGAGGGCATCGGACGTGACCTCTGCCTCACAGAGCTTTTGAAAATCACTCTGGAAGATTCCATGTTAACAGAGAACTAATCCTGAATCCGAGTCCATTCACAAAACCTTTGTCTACTTTCACCTGATAGAGTCAGAAGCCTCAGCGTCATCAGAGAGTCTGAAGTCCTGGGTTTCTGTGTTATAATGACTGGGCAACCCTCCTGCACCAGCGAACATGAGTGAGGACCCAAACGTGTTAGGGGGTGATGGGCACCCAGCAAAGACAAGCCCAGTAGGTTATCAATATTGATTAAGAGATGCAGATGAGGCCAAGGGCATCCTGAGTCAGTATCTTGCAGGACTGCGCACCCACCCTCCCACAGCGCTTCTTCCACATTTCCATTCCTGGGTTGTGGACACCTGTCTTCAGTCTGCAGAAGGGGTGGGACGCAGGTGGCCGTGACCGGATGAACCGAGGGGCACCCAGTAAACCTGCATTGCCCCAAAGCTCCTCCTGAGAAGGGGGAAGGCCTGTTTTGAGGCTCTGGTGTCCAGAACGAAAGCACCGCCCAGCAAACAGCCCCCCCGCCCCGGACCTGACGAAATGGATCGCTGCCCTGCGCTGCTTCAGCTGAATTTTTCAAGGAGTTGCAGGTTACACCCTGCCCAGGCCAACAAAGGTTTCCTTTGAGTTAAACAATGTATAGCTGAACCAGAAGAAGGGAGGCGACCACAGACCAGGTATTGAGTTACAAGACACAGGAACCAGGTATCTTTGCCACGAACTCGTTTTCTGCAAATCTCCTGTATTAAAAGACAGCACAATGCCGTCCGATAAATCAACGCTGCTCTAAGCGGATCCAACTGGAAGCTCACGAGGACATCTGATCCACCAGCCTCGAGAAAAGACGGAATGGGGGGTCCCGGGTGGGAGCCACTGGCGTTGATCAGTAGACACATATGAAGAAATGGAAATTAAGCACTGGCAGCAGATGTTCGGAACTGCTACGCACCCGTGGCTTGCGTTTTTGACCCCCACACATTCGCATTTTTTCCCTAACGTTCTATCTTCTTGCCGAATATATTAATTTCAACAGCTTCTGTAACTTACCCCACAGGTTGTTGCTGTTTCCTTTACACAGTATACTGCTGAGAAATTGATTTGTCTGCTCCCTCTGTCTAAAGGAACCACGTTATGAAATATGTATAAATGTCACTGCTCGGGCTGCTGCTGAAGAGAAGGACAGAAAAAATGTCCCATCTTACTCCTTGCACAGGGGTCCACTCACGGCAGACATTCTCGTCCGTTACCAGCCTGCCTGCTCACGCACAAACCACGAAGCATTTTCTTTTTAAACCTCCTATTTATCTTTAACTGGTAGGAGTCTAAGAGAATTATCTCTTTTTTTAAAGGGAATTATCTTAATTGCTACGTAGAAAGAGTGAATTGCAAATGTGTTCAGTTAACCAGGAAGACTTTGTTTTTACCAGCACGGGGCCAGGTGGGAGTTGCCAAGGTTGCCAAAAATAAAGGAATCAATAAAGCAAATGTGTTGAGCTGCTTGTTAGGTGGACGCTAGGGAAGGGGGAAGCCGCAGGCAACGGTCCTGGGGACAACCTCCACCGGGGACAACCTCCACCGGGGACCACTGAATCCTCAGACATTTCCTAAAGCCTTACTTTGGAAAATGCACCAAATCAGGATCCAGAAATTAAATGATGAAGAACTCTGTAAGTACCCCGGTTCTTTCCGCATCACGTGTGGGCTCTTTCTTGAGCTGTGGAGTATTTCCTTAGCATTTGCAGCTGAGGAATTTGAGGCTAAGTTGAAAGTAATGCCAGATTTACACTTGAACCTGGAGAGATGCTGTGTTCCTCCACAAAAATCTAAATGGAATGATCACCAAAATGACCTAAAAGTAAGATTATATTTTAAAAAGATGTTATTGGCCCAATGCATTCTAGAAATAGTAGTTACGTTGGCAGTGGTAACACACAAATGCTAAACAAAAATATTTATACAAAGAAATAAGCTCTTCGTCTCCCATTAATGACACCCAGAGCGCTGGATTGAGACCCAAACATTTTTAAATGAGAAAGCTCATTTCCCCACCCACACAGTGACATGAACATCCTCGGTCTGAAACTTACAGCAAACATGAACTATCATTTCCTTCAACATGCCTGCTGGCCCTTACCCCGCGCAGGCTCGCGCCTCCATCCACTCCTCCCATTCTCCCTCCCTCTCACACATACATGCTCCACGTCCCAGGGAAATGGTAAGGAGCAGACCAGTGACAATGGCCTCTAGTTGTCCCATAACCTGGGGCTGCTGTTCCTCTGTCTACTGGGAGGCCAGGGGCAGAAATGCTTCTGTGTGGCGTCTGTTCAGGTTCCCATCGTGGCTGGCCTTAGAGGTGCTTTCCCTGCACACAGCCACACCCCTGGGGACAAGGGGCAGCCCATGGTCAGCCCCCCTTCCCACGGACCAAGTGCTTGAGGCAGGGATGGACCCCACCATGCACACGAGAACGTGAACTTCCCGGAAAGCTGAGGACCCCAGAAGTCATCACGACAAAGTCATCACTACAGAGGGATCCTGCATACTGGCAAAGCAAGTCACAGGACTGCGGTGTTTCAGCAGGGACCAAGGGAACCCTGAGCCTGGGGTTACGCCATCGGTGTCCAAGCCGCAGGTCTACTCATGGGCCCCGTGTGCTGGCATATGATCTCAGCGTCAAGTGCTTCGCTAATAAAACAGGGATCTTGGGGCTTCCCTGGTGGCACAGTGGTTGAGAGTCCGCCTGCCGATGCAGGGGACACGGGTTCGTGCCCTGGTCCGGGAAGATTCCACATGCCGCGGAGCGGCTGGGCCCGTGAGCCATGGCCTCTGAGCCTGGGCGTCCAGAGCCTGTGCTCTGCAACGGGAGAGGCCACAACAGTGAGAGGCCCGCATACCGCAAAAATAAAAATAAAAATAAAAATAAATAAAACAGGGATCTTAGCCAAGGTTATAGGATCTTGGGAAGAGAGGGCCACATACCTAGTGTGTCCGCGCGCAACGCTGTATGGCATGCTCAGTATTGACCCAAGCCCTGCTCCACCAGGAGAGAGGGCCGTGGCCCCGCTGCTCTCCTGTGGCCGCAAGGAGCCATCCCTCCCAGGCACAGACTTCCAGCAGGAACACAGCTTGGCAGAGACCCTCCCTGGCCGGGAACCCCAGGAAGTACAGGCAGGCTGGCTTGTTGCGGACACATGGATGACAGAGTTCCGGGCCTCCCTGGCCTCGCTGGTTGATTAGAACCAGTCCTGAGGGCTGGGAGGTGGGGACAGCACCAGCAGAGCAGTGACCCACCAGAAGGTAGGGGCCAGGGGCCTGACCCCCATGTGACCGGGACAAGGACAGACTTTGAAAACAGAACAAAGGGACTAGGTGGATGATCTCTCTGGCCTACCCAGGAGCCTTGCTGGGATCTGGAAATTCCCTGGAGGAAAGGACAAGGGCTGAATCAACACCTCCCAGAGAAGGGCTCCTACAGGAACTTGGATCTGCAGCTCATGAATAAAACACAAGCAAGAACCAAGACCCCAGAGCTCCAGCTGAGACCCCTCCTCCCCTCTCCGCAGACAGCAGGGCCCGAAGCTCCACCAGCATCTTCCCTGCCGCCCCCGTCTCGGCCTCCTGGCTGTTTCTCATCTAGAGAGTCCCCTGGAGATGAAAGGCCCAGCATATGTTGCTCTGGTTTGTGTTTTCCGATGTTGGCAGTTGTGCCTCTAGTCTAAAAACCGGAGCAGGATCACACGTCCCTAGTGCAGGCTGCATGGAAAGAGTGGACGGGTGACGGCCAGGGCAGGCCAAGAACTCCAGGGGACCCTGGAGGCCACAACACGAGGCCCAGCATGACCACAGCCAGCTCCCTCCAGTGCTCAAGCAGTGAGAGTCAGACTCACTGCAAGGTGTGGGCATTTATTTCTGGAGTAAAGCAATACTTTCCCTTCTGTTTCGCGGGGAAGAAAGCTGTGCTGGCAGAAACGGGGCAGAGGCCCTAATGGGGCCCACTGGCCCACTAAAGCCATACTCAGATCGGAGCGGCCTGGACCCCACAACAGACCTTGCGAGGCCCTCCCCTCTGAGTCACCAGCACCAGGGGAACCTCAGATCACCTTTCCCTGGGGCTCTGCGGGGCAGGTCAAGCTTCCACATCATCATTGCAATCTGTCAACATAAAGCAGCGCGCAAGCCTCTCTGGGTGCCGGCAGCCGGATACGCTGTCACGTCTTTGACAAACCGCAGCCACCGCTACGCCACCATCATTTTACAGAATAAGAGCTAAGGGCCGTGATTTGCATTTCCACTTAGCTGGAGACATTTGACAAAAAGCACTCATTTTTCCCTGACGCTTCTGTTAAAATTACAAGGTAACTTGGTACCGCCACAAATATTAATGCTTAATAACAAAATGGCACAAGGAAAAACAATGACCCATCTGAACCACTGGAGAACTAAGTCTGGTTCCAGAAGTCAGCGAACCACGGAGCACGTCGGGGTTTCACTGTAACAAGCGATGACGTACAGAATGGACAGTAAAAGCAGAACAAAATGCAACAGATCTACATGTCGCGTGTTGTCGTTCATTAGTGATGACCAAATGAGCCTCTTTGCACGGGGGGAGGAGGCTGACATGTCTGATTTGAAGTTATGAAAAGAAAAAAGCCACAACCAGACTATCAGGTCTAGAATAATAGAAATAGAATGCTTCTAAGTGAGGGCACGCACAAATATACTAAGAGGACAAAAACGACGCATAAATGGTTCCAGCACCACACAGGTTTGCCATTCCAAGACTGCGACTTTTCATGAATTTTGTGTCTTTTGTCTATTTCCTTCTCTTCTGCCTACATTAAAAAGGATTTGTCTAGGAGATCTCAACAGGTAAGCTACCAGGTTGAAATCAACATGTGGTCCCTTGCTCTGGCTGCAATTCAAGATACCCCTCTTGTGTTGCTAGGTATTGACTGCAGTTGGGGCTGAATGAGTAGCCATCCAACGAGTGGGGTACAATGGACTGGGCACAGTGACAAGCCACAGAGAAAAGAGCCAAGAACTAACACACGCTTCTGGGACACGCGAGAACCACACCCTGTGAGTGTACACAGGGGTGGTCAGGGACGAAGGTTAACCCACTGGCAGGGTGCCCAGTGCTGGGGAGCAGCCAGGCCATCGGGGTCACAGTCAATGTGGGTGAGGTCACAGACACCACGAGGCATCCTCCAGGCATGGTGGCCATGCTCTAATGAGGGCCAACGCCAACGTTACACCAAGCTTCTCAAGCTCTTCCAGAGTGCTATCAAAAACTGTTACCCCAAATTATGCCCAAAAACACATAAGTGCTGAGAACCACTGTACGAGGCCAATTGTGTGAGCGTGCTAGGTGCTAGGGAAAAATTTGCTATCAGGAATGGTGTTGCAATTTCATTCTGATATTGGATGCATTTATGCAATGTCAATGTTCCTCTCTCTGAGACAGAGATCACTGATAAACAGGATCCCGCAGTGGCTCAATTATTAGGTTGAGTCAAATGAAAATGCTGTTATGTAACCGTTTCTTGATATTTAAGAAGTCCATTTCATCCTTATACTGTGGATTTCCACATTCTTATCTTTCGAGAAGTAGTTTTCCAACCCCGTGGTGTCTACAAAACGTACCAAGCATCACTCTCAAGTCTTGGCACCCAGCCGAGACGCTCCCTCAGGTGAACCTCGGGTGACTTTCTGTGAAGGACTCGAGGATCGGGCACTGGCAGTGCTTGGACATGGAACTGGACAACCGTGGGGGTCTGACGGATTTCCATCACTGTGACCCACTGAAAACATCTTCAGTGCCGTTACCCAATCCTGGAATTAACACCCCACCAACCCCAGGTCCACAAAGAATGTGTACAACAACATCCCGGCCTGAGAACCCCGGGCAGATTCCAGCACGCAGGGTCTTTAAAAAAAGGTTTCTTTTAGAAGAATGAGTGAGAGCCAGAAAAGAAATAAATGTTGGCCTTAAAAGGCAAAGTTGAGTGTATACGGTTGAGAGTGGCCATCATGACTAATAGATACACCCATGTCCCACCCCCAAAAGAAGGTTCACTGATATTTCTAGTTTCTCATCGCCCCAGTACAAAGATTCTTAGAATTGTTCAAAGATTACGGAGTGTCTCTGATAAGTAACCTCTGTGAACTTCATGCTCTGCCGTGGCCTTTGGCTGGGCAGCCTTCTCAGATCACTCTTGGGAAAGGTTTCCGGGTTTCTACAAGGCGGAGGCTCGTGGGGACCACTCCAGTACAACTACTCATGTCACAAATAAGGCCTCCCAGAGGGACCCGCTGGGAAGTGGGCTCCGTGAGCCCAGGTCCGGAGCAGCAGCCCCGGTGTTGGCAACTGACCCTCGTCCATGGGAAAAGGCAGTGAGACCCTTCCCTGGGCCACACCCACTGGTTGGGTTGAGACTGAGGGTCAGTTCGGGCCCCCTGGCGATCACCGGCTAAAGCCGTGCCTAAGGCTGCATTTTAAGGCCAACATTTCTTTCTGTGTTATTATTTATTCCAGACCGTGTGTGCTGGAATCTGCCCAGGATTCTCAGGCAGGGAATCCTGTTGTACAAATTCCTTGTGGGTCTTTGACCTTTCTCCAAACCTGAGGGTCTGTCCTACTCAATACTGCAGGGAACAAGCCTGGGGGTTGACAGAAAGAACGGTGAGAAACGGCTCACACTCTTTTTTCTGGCTTTAAGATGACATTGTCAGCTCAAGGAGAAAACATTTTTTTCAACAGGATAAAAATCAATCATTTCTGAGAAGTTGCCACGTTGAGAGTCTAAGATCTAGGTTTTGTGGGAAATGGCTAAAGGCATGTTGAAATTAACTCAGGACCCCCAAAAGTCCTTGCTATGGACGGAAGACTGAACTCTGTTCATTGGTATTTTCTCAACCATACTCCAAATAAGCAGACAGTTGAAGGCTCTCCTCAGCCCACATCCCACATCCCTAATCCATTCCACCAGAAAAAAAACCATTCTATGTTCAAGACATCCTAGAGGTTGGCAAGTCTGAAAATCTTAGCTCATTAAAGATGTACCGTCCTCAGCAAGCTGCTGTCTCCCTAAAGACGTCCATCTACCATTTGCCCAAGCCACTCGGGGTGGCGTGGACGGTTTCCCCAATTCATTTTTATTCTTTGTAATTAATATGTCGAGAAGTCCTAACACGGCTCCATCCTGACTTGAGTTTCCTGGTGTAATTTCCATTGACTTATCTTTATAGCAGCAGCGGCAGCAGCAACAATCACTTTACACTGAACTATATTGCTTCAGAGTTAATTACATGTATTTTGCTTTTGATAAATGAAAATACCAGATGCAATTAATTGAAAGACAATCAATATGATCCCACTATTAGATGTCCCGATGAAACATCCTGAGGCTGCCAGCGATCCAGTCATCAACAAACTGCAAACACATTCCAAAGGGGATTTTGAAAAACCTGAACTTTTACCTGGAGATATTTTACAATAACTCACCAATATAAATGTGTCCGCAAACTCTATAGTTCACACGATGGGCTCTCCGTCTGTTTAAGAGAATCCAGCTTCATCGGTTCAAAACCATTTAAGGCGATGAAACCCTGAAAGCAAAATGAATTGGATCGGTGAAGTTGAAGCAGTGATTTCTTCCTTGTTTACATCTAGCCATCCTTTAATTGCATTTTTCCAATGCCTTCGATTCTAAGCTACCAGAGGCTATTAAATGGTTTCATTAAAGATACTATTTGTCTTGCTTTAGTCACACACCAGATCAAATTAAACAGTAGAGCGCCGGGACAAATGAACTCTTTCCATCTATTTTGACACGAAGCCAAGTGTGCAACACCAGAAGGTGATATTGTGTCATCGCCGTGAAAATGTCATTCAACTTCTTTGCATCTCCAAGTGGCAAGCAAAGGGACAAAACAATCATATTATCTTCCAGCAAAAAAGTCTTACCAACTGTTTGAGAAATATGGAATTCAGAAGCCCACGGTTTATAAGTGCTATTAGCATAAATGCTGACAACTGTTAATCCACTGTAACTGATGAACGGTTGCAGTTGTCATTAAGAGAAGGCACTTTAACTTACTACTGAAATTGACTACTCAGTTAAGAATTCAATCCTAATGTTCGATAAAATTGCACTTTCTTGGCAAAGGCAATATGAAATGAGGTGATGCATTACACAGCACTCGCATTTATTTTACTATACATGGAATGAAGAGGAGATATATGGGACCATCCACATTATCTGAACCACTTCCTGTGCACACAAAGCAGTAAGAGGGGGCGGGTGGGGAAGTTACTCCTCCCCGGGGCTGACAGAAAAGGCAAACACCTGGGCAGGAGGCGTGTCCAGGTGTCTTTTCTGTGCCTTTCCCACGAAGGACAGATGCAATTTCAATATTGGAGCTGCTATGGCACCGGGGCGTCTGTGTTTTAAGGTCGTCCTTTCTCAAGTCCCGTGAGGATGAACTGCTGCAGCCATCCCTGACCATCTCCAAGCTCACCTTACAATCAGTCAGGATACAAATAGTTGATTAATATTTTTTTTTAATGTATGAAATTACCGTAACCAGTTTCCCAGCTGCACTCTACTTTTCAAACCATTCAAAAGAAAACCATACTCCTGTGTTCTCTCTAATGTAAGGAAGGGTCCAAGTCCTGACACCAGCCAGCTCCTACTTCGCTATTACAAGAGTTCACAGCAGGAACAGGGTGGTCCCCATGGTCAGGGTTACCATAATACCCAAGGTCAAGAAGTGATTCACTCCCACTGTGCCTCCACACCACCTTACACCCCAAACTTTCCAATTCAAGGGAGATGGGTGTGGAGAACAGAGACATCCCAGCCTCTGAAATGCTAGGAAGGAGGGACGGGCGTGGGCTCTCAGTAGTTCCAAGCCTCTAATGACACAGTAGTTTCATGTTGACTAAGCATCTATTATTGCCAAGGAACCAGGCTTTGGAGGCAGCGAGAGCTTGCCTAGCAAACTCTCGTCCACCCTTCAAAACCCATACCCTAGACATCTGTGACACCTTCACTCCTGACTGCCAGGCTGTGACATACTCTACCCATCGCCAAGTCTCTAAATGTTTAAATGCCTTGATCACGCATTATTCATCTCCAAAGTCTTCCACGTCTGGGATACAGTAGGAAATCAAATATTTAACTAACTGCATATATAACTGCATATATATATATATATATATATATATACCTGTCTGTAACATTCTTTTCAACTAAGGTCTGAAGACAACGGCAACATGTTAACACCTACCTAATCTTACTGGTGGGCACAGGTTCTTTCCTTGAGATACTTCATAGTCAAAGTAATTAAACAAGGAACAGACAACTCGGACGGTGACGTTTCACGGAATTTTAAGCCAAAAATTCAGAAGAGCCTGCAGACTGCCCGAGCGAACGGTGATGGCTTATTTAGTGGATTAAGAATGTTAAAAAGCTTGGAAGACTGTCAGAATCTTTAAAGCAAGTGCCCATTGTTACGCGAAGGTGGAAAGAAGTACTTAAAAAGAATGCAGCTACAGAAAGGCTAAAAAGGCTAAAAATTCAAAAACACTTGTTTCCATAGATACTTGATGACAGTGCAACAGGGAGTAGTGCCCCGCAGATGTGCCAGGGGAAATGTTCTTGGCAGGATTCCTCCAAGAACTTCTAGGAGTATACAAGACACAGAAACGACTTAGCTAATTAAAATCACCACCGCTCCTCCACGAGCAGCCCCAGGAAGCTAAGCAGGCTCTTCCACCAAGCGACTCGGCCTCGGCCAGTAAATGCCAGGCAGCTCCAAGTTCACTCGCTGCTTCTGGCCGAGGAAAAGGGCATCTATTTTTGGCCCGTATGATCAACCTCGGTGAATCTACTAAACGTCACTTGGCAAATGTGTTCCACCCATAGTTGATGACGATGAGGGGGTGTGCGTGTGGGTGCGTGCGTGCGTGCGCACACACACACACACACACACACACACACACACACACACACACACACACACACACACACACACACACACACACACACACACACACACACACACACACACACACACACACACGGAACAGCAGTACCCAGAGCCTGGTGGAGTCCAAGCCAGGGCTGGGGCTTTCATATAGGAAACTTATAAATTCACGACACATCGCCTAGAAGGGTCCCTACCACCTGGATTTTTAGTTTCTTCTTACATCGAGTCGGGCATATGAAAATTACCTTGTAGGTCTACAGTTAATAAGTCTACTTTTCTGAAACTGAATGAGATGCGCTCTAAAAAGGTCTGGAAGGACGGGTCCTGAGAGACTCTGCCCCGGCTCATTCCAGGAGGACCGGTCTGGCCCCCACTTGAATTTCGCCCTCTTTCAGAACGGCTCCTGCGCTCTGCATCATCCAAACTCCAGAGAGAGAAGAGGGGCACACAGGCTCAGCGTGGGCGCCCCGGCATTCCCCCTCAGCCTGCGACAGGCAGCGCCAAGTGCCCACCTACTTGCACTTACTCTGCATGAACTTATTCCTAACGTCTCTAACGCTTTGATGTGTCAGCTCCTGTTACCACTCGGGGCCTGCCTGAGCCCCACTTGGATTCTTTGCTCTGCCTGACTCGTATTTGAGTCATCTAGGCTTTAAGATGCCCATCCTCTGTCCTGCTAGGGCAGGTGGGGGCCCCTTCACCCACTGCTTCCTCCCCTCCCGGATGGCCAGTGAGCAAAAGTGAGGCCTGGCTTGGACATGTATTAGCCGGAGAGAGATCCTCATGTGGTAACTGGACAGAAGCAGGAGGCCCAGGCTTGAGGACAGCACTGGCCTTATCTGGAACCTGTCCTCCTTCACGCCGGGCTCATCTCAGATCCAGGGGGCCCCATGCACGCTTACTACTTAAACAGAGAACCAGAAAGTAGTCTGCAGAATCATCCCTTGGCCCCCACAGATTCACTGCAATAGAGGGGCTAGTGGGAGAGGACAAAGGAGAGAGCACGGAGTTAACAGGACACTGCAGAGAAGCGGCCCAGGCTCCACGGGTCAAGGTGACCAACGCCCTGGGACTCGGTCTTGTCTGAGACAGAGAAGGCAGCATCTGCCTCACAGGTGATCAGGTCCTTTCACAGTGGTAATGCCCGGGGAGCTCGGCGCTCGGCCTGTGCACAGCCAGTACTCAGTAAATCCAGTCCTCAGCAGGCTTGGCACGCGGCTCCAGGACACGGGACAAGCTTGTCATCATCAGCGTCTGCTAAGAACCAAACCAATCTCTGCTCACATCACGAGGTAAATGGTTCCTGTTTGGCCTAAGAGTCCAATACTCCTCACCACGTCTCTGAGGGACCTACACGCTCCCCGCCCCGGGGGGCCTCGCCCTCCCCTTGGTGACAGTCCTGCGGGCATGGCTGTGCTCAGAAAAGGAACAAAGGACCGGGGGAAGAAGCATCCAGAAACCCCGGCCTTCTCTCTCATCCATGTTCTCTTGGCTCGGACGCTGCTGGCTGGCCCTCTCAAGAGGGCGCCTGTTGTTATCGAATGTAAGACTGAGCCCTGCTGAAGTGATGATGTATCGCCTTCCAGGAAATGCTGGTCCGCCCACAGCTGCAGGGCCCACAGCTACCTCGGGGCAACCTGCTGCCCACCAGTGCCTCCGGGCAGAAGGAGCCACTTGCCCATGGGCTGCTGCAAGAGGGACCCACAGACGCGGAACCTGAGCCCCAGCTCAAGGGAGCCGTGGTGACCTGAAGATCCACGTGCAAGCCCTGTGTCAGCCTATTCGCCCCTCCTGCTGCACACGCTAGCCACGCAGCACCATTTCAGGGTGTCCATCTGTGTAAAAGGGGAGTGACCCTCCACGGCAGAATCACGATGAGGATGTGAGGACATGGGACGCGGGTGCCAGGGGCTTGCCCACGTGTCCACAGCAGGGCCTCACAACTATCTCAAGTTCAAGGGTGGCAGGCGGGGAAAAGTCCCGAGTAGATGTGGAACCCAGAAATCCACAGAGAAACCAAATGTCCGCCCCCCTAAAACCGACCTGCCCCTATCAGCAAGAAAGAAGTCCTTCTGGCCAAAGCGGGACGTGCCCAGACAGCGGTGCCAGAAGCCAAGTCAAGGCCGGGGGCCGCGGCTCCTGGGATACATTCCACGGGACCCCTGAGCAGCCCGGGCCCCTCCCCACCCGCTCCAGCTCCCGGCTCACACCTGACCACCCTCAGCAGGTCTGCCACACATCCAGGGATGCAGAAGGACCCACAAAGGGATGGCTTCCGGCTGCCCTCAGCTGACTAGGCAGGGTAACCAGAGCTGCATGCTTGGGGGGCTGCTGGGGGCACAGACAGGCATCTCTGAGCAACATGGGGAGTGGGAGGGGCCTGCAGCTGCTAGGATGTGGCCTCTCCCCACACTCAGAACTCGGGGCCACACGTGTGTGATCTGCCCCTAACCAGGACCTCAGGCTGACACAGTGAAGGCACAAGCCCAAGTCACCTGGGAAGGGCCCCCCCTCCCTCCCCACGTGTATTTATGCGCCTGCCCAGCCTCTCAGTATTAACGCACCCCCAGAAAGGCCTAGCCCATCAGGCACGAAGCAGTGTGGAATTCTGGTGTGCTTGTCACACTGGGAAAACCAAGGAAAAGACTACATCCTCTGAAGAGGGAAACGCTGGACGAGACGGAATTAACACGGTGTGACCTGACATACTTTCCCCTTAGCTCAGCTGCATCATTCCTTCCCAGGATCCAATTCCACGTACTACTGCCTAATAGTGAATAAACCATATGAATTAGCTTGGAAACAATTTTCCTTTATTGAGGCAGGAGGACCCTGAAAGCTAATTCTTTCCATGTCCCTATACAGCCACACTGGTGTCAAGACACCTAAGGTCAAATCAACACTTCATTATTACTGCCCACCCCACCATGTGCAAGAGTTTCAACTTCAATAAGAAAAATGCCCTCTGGGCACAAACTTTACATACAGTCTTTGTAGAGAGAATGTTTATGGAAATTTTGTAATATTAAATATGTTCAGCTGCATTTAAGTTTTAAGAACATGAAAGGGCCCAACAGCCAAGATTTCAGAACTCTTGTCTTCAAATATAAGGAGAGGCAGTGGAAAACTGTAAGGGAAGTCTTGGAACTCTGCCACTTTCTTAAGGAAAACAAAATAGGATATTTTCTCAGTGTTGTCTCAGGTGTAGTCAATTAACGTGTCCGTTCCTCTGCTGCCTTTCAGCTTTTGCACCCACCCTACAGAGCCGGCAGATTTGAGCCCAGCTAGGTGACCAGGAACTGCCTAGCCTCGCAGCATTAGCTGGGCTTCAATCCTCTGGGGAAAGGCTCTGTTCTCAGTGGCTCCAGCAATGGAGAAATAAACAAGGGCGTGAGGCTGTCAGACTGGCGGGGCAGGGGGGAATTGGAAACAACTGGAGAAATGGACACGGAAAGCAAATCGATAAACGGGTGCTGCAAATTCGGCACAACAGGAGCCAAGTTTTGAAAGAAAAAGAGAGTGGTTCAGTGAGCAGCAACCACACACACAACGACGTCATCCTGTGAATTCAAGCCGCGTTCCCACACCCCAAACTGCCCAGCTGGCCCCGAACGTGCAGGCAGCGGGTCTGGGCAGTCTGACTGCCGGTTCCCAGAAGCCTGGCTGGGCCCCCACGAGTCTGTCCCAATGTCAGACAAGCTGGGAAGCCGCCCTGTTAACTTTGAAGTGCCCAGAGGAGTGGGGGAGTCCTCGCTGGGGGAGGACCCTCTTCCAATCAGCCTGGCTCAAAGGGAAGCCTGGCCCCTGAGGTCTCAGCCCAATGTATCAGGCAGCGGAGGTGTAAACCCACAAGTCAAATCAGAGACACGTGTAGGTGGCCTTTTGTGGTTTCAAATAGTAACTGAACAAGAAAGCTATCAGCCCAGGCACACGCGCCTCTAGGAGAGGTTCCGGACCCTGCTGGGAGTGGAAGAGAGATGATGTGGCCCAAGAACAGAGCCCAGCTAGTAGCAACCACGAACCAGTAGGGCATCTTGAAATGAATGCCCTGGCCTCGGTTTTCTCCCAGGTAGAGAGGAGGGCGCAGAAGAGGTGCTGAGTTCCTTCTCTTTTTTAGACTTTTTTTTTTTTTTGATGTGGACCATTTTCAAAGTCTCTATTGAATTTGCTACAATATTGCCTCTGCTTTACGCCTTGGTTTTTTGGCCCTGAGGCATGGAGGATACTAGCTCCCAGACCAGGGATCAAACCTGCATTGGAAGGCGAAATCCCAGGGAAGTCCCCCGAATTCCTTTTCATTAGGCACCCCATTGACACTCTGACTGACAAGGGGCACAGGGTCAGACAGTAAGCAGAGGGTCTCTCGATGCTCAGCACAGCAACATAAAACTTATTAAGCTGACAATCTGTAACATAAAATCCAGGGATGACAAGAGCAAAATGTTGAAGAGTTGGTGAAACAAACAGCCCCCCACGCTTCAGTGGGAGTGTGAAAGGGCACCTTTTCTGAAAAGTTAGATTTCACCCCCCCCAACCCCATTCTACCCCTAGGGAGTAATTAGAGGAGGAGTAAAGATTCACATAAAAATAAACCATCTAAGAGGCTTCCCTGAAACAGAAAATAGTTGGATAACTATCTTTCCTGATAACACTATAGAGAAAAACAAATAGCTATCATGTTATACCTACATACATTATGATACCTGTATCTCAACAAATTATTTAGTTTTAAAAATTCAAAAATATTTCACAACTTAGGAAAAACATTTACAGGTTAAATGGAAAAACAAATATAAGACTCCAAATGGTATACGTAAATTTTTAAATATTCTTTAAACGGTGAATGTCATTTGCTAGTGTATGCATACCATGCAGGAGACAGAAAAAACACCCAAGTTGTTAAAAGAAGTTATTTCTCCATATGCTAAGGTGATTTTCAAAATATAAGTCTTTCAGATCATAAAAATTGTACGTTAATCTTCATATTTTCCTCTATTTCTCCATTTTCTGCAAAGAGCAGATTTCCTACAGTCTGGAAAACGTACAGTGAATTTATGTGGGCTTCTACATCAGGAGAGGGAGCTGAAGCTGGGGATGCAGAGACAGCTGCTGCCTTGGTTCCGGGCCATAGCATCACTGCAGAGTGGCTCTATTTAGGATCTGAGTCTTTAAGTAATAGCTGCACTGCCAAGGTGGGTTTAAAAGGAAGAAAGGTATATCCCCTCCAACCTCATGCAAATTTAATCTAGAAACAGGGTGTCCCTCTTAGGAATGCCAATGCATAGATCTGAATTCCAGTGGCCAAGCAACCTGGGAGAATCCCTGAGGGGCAGCGGTGAGGGCACCCATGCAGTGGGGATCCCTTGGCTCCCCCAGGGCCTGCAGGAGAGGACAGACACTGCAGCAAGGCAGACTTAGCAGGCTCCAGCCAGAAGAATGAGTAGAGAGAAGCAGAAAATATATATATATGTGTGTGTGTGTGTGTGTGTGTGTGTACATATATATATATATATGACTTGAGAATCAAACGGCCGAGTCCGCAAGCCCTGAAAAATTACTCACAAGAAGAGTGACCGGATTTAGATACCAACGCTAAGGATCAATGGACTAAATGCAGAATATTGAGCAGGGAGGAAGCTGGGGAAAGTTAATTCAGCTGAGTAACAGCCCCACCAGCCCTAGCTCTCCGTAACTGTACCTCCATCCCCACCCCTTTATGTGTGTAGAAGGCATTGCATCGGCTGCTTCCTCAGGTTTGTCACTGGTTTAGCTGGTCAGCTCCACGTGGGCAGGGACAGGATATGATTTTTATCTTAGAGAACTTGGAGACCAAACAATAGTGAAGAGCATTAGAATGAGACCACAAGTGGCGCTAGAAAAGCTCCCTCACCTCTGGCTGGGGAGGCTGAGCCCAGGATGTGACCATTCTCCCCTCGAATGTGGGGTTGCACGTGGTGCCGCAGGTAAAGAGCTCAGCACTAAGGCACTCAAATGTTTAACAGATACTTGTTAACAATCCTATTGTTTAACAAACGCTTTCCTAACAAGACCAGGGGAATTCAAGAACCCAGAGTCCTGGGAAGAAAAAAAAGGCCTAGAGGAAATTAGGTTCAGTTTTATTTCAAACCAAATTTACTCAAACCCGAACCTACAGGTTCAGGGGAGGTTTAAGTTTAAAGTGAAGGGCATCACTGCCATCAAATGGACCAGCTGCTGTACGTGCAACCAAAGGAATGACTTGACTTTTGAAAATCCACTTACAGCGCTAGGCACGTCACAGAGAACAATACACAGAGAACCTCTGCAAACACAAATGTGAGTGAAGACCCCAAAGATGTAATGGAAAGTAAACTCATGGGTCCAAAATATTTTTCCCCTTAGAGGCAACAAATTCTAGTCTTAAGAATAAATCCCAGAGCCAGATGGGACCTCAGAGAGCATCACATCCACAAATGGGGAACCTCCCCCACAAACAGCCTGATACCCACATCAGGATAGCCCCTTCACCTCCGACCAGAGTTCAGACCACCAGGATGTGATGGTCCCTGACACACATGCTGCCCCCTTGTACCCAGAGGAATCCAGGACAAGAAGAGAAAAGCCAAAGGCCAGACCTGCCTACAGCCCATCCCAGCTGCACGAGCCCATCCTGAGCTCCGGGTGGAGTTTTCAGGGCTTAACAGGCTTGATCTAGAAAAAAAGAACCGCAGAGTTTCTGAAGAAAACGCAAATACTACCTACTGATGCATATGTTATCAAGTAAATAACACTGGGAATCCTGAACTAACTTCCTCGCTGCCTAATTACTCAGTTGCATTTCATTAACTTTGAAAGTACAGACAACCTTTTAGCACAGGTGTTCATGGGAGTAATACTTCATAAATGCTGTCCTCACTGATACGATGCATGTGTAAATACACACGCATATATGTTTAAAACACAGTGCAAATAAATGTGCTTTCTGAAGGAGCAACGGCTCAAAATTCTCACTGTGAAATTAGATTCTCGGGGTATGTCATTTTAACAGTTCTCATAAAGGCAGGCCAAAGCCACCTAGGTGCCTAGGGCTTCCTCCAAAGAAATCACGCTCACACAGCCTTTTACTTCCCTGTGCACCAGCCCAGAACCCCGTGTTATTGTTATGAGTGCTAATAAAACATCAAAATCCAATAACCTTTATCCCAAGTTTTGTTTCAATCCATGCGCACTGTGCAAAAACACACAACACAGATGAACAAAGCTCAAAAGGTGAAGGGGGGGCTCTTCTGCTGGTTTCCCAAAGCAGCCAAGCCATCAGGGCACAAGCTTCTTCAAACATCACCCCATGGACGTCTGCTGAGAACCAGGGCAGGCTGGCAGAGGCCGGAGACGCCTTGTTCCTCCCGACATGGAGAAAGAGTCCATGTGAAGGAAGAGTTGTTTTGCAACTCCCATGTCTCCATGATGGGTTTCCTCTTACCCAGTGCTCCAGTCAGTCTAAGACTGAATCAAAAATCTTTGGGGTGGGGACTTCGCTGGTGGAGCAGTGGTTAAGAATCCTCCTGCCAATGCAGGGAAGATGGGTTCAAGCCCTGGTCCAGGAAGATCCCACATGCCACGGAGCAACTAAGTCCGTGTGCCACAACTACTGAGCCTGTGCTCTAGAGCCTGCGAGCCACAACTACTGCGCCCACAAGCCACAACTGCTGAAGCCGGCGCGCCCAGAGCCCATGCTCCGCAACAAGAGAAGCCACCGCAATGAGAAGCCCGCGCACCGCAACCAAGAGTAGCCCCTGCTCGCTGCAACTAGAGAAAGCTCGCGCGCAGCAACGAACATCCAATGCAGCCAAAAAAAAAAAAATCTCTGGGGTGGAATATTCCTCATCAATAAAAGGGAACAGACCAGTGATACAACAACCTGAATGAATTTCAAAGGGAACTGTGCTGAGTGAAAACACTCCATCCCAAAAGGCTACCTACTATTTGATTCCATTTCTGTAACATTCTTAAGGGACAAAATTACAGAGATGGAGAACAGACTAGTGGTTGTCAGGGTTTACAGACAGGGAAGGAGCCAGGACACTCCAATTCTAGAATTTTCTGAGTAAGCTGGGTCTTGGAAGTCAGCCAGCCCCGTTTACCACCATGTATGTTGGCCATGAACTGTCTGGGCCACCTAAAGTGGGTGTGGCCATAAAAGGGGAACGGTGGGGTGGGGGGATCCTTGGGGTAATGAAACTTGTGTGTCTTGCCTGTGGTGGGGCACGCTGGAATCCACACAAACAACACCACTGCACAGGAGGGAACACACCCAAATGAATGTGTGTAACACTGGGGAAATCTGAATAGTACCTGTGGACTGTATCAGTATCAACTTCCTGGTTATGCTACTGTCACTATCATTTTGCAAGCTGTTACCAATTGGGGATAAAGGAGGTAAAGGGTCTTATTTCTCTTACAACCACAAGTTTAATTACAAAAATAACACGTAGCTTTGTCCTGTTTTTTTTTTTCTTTTGGTCTGTCTGTTGAGTTTGGTGCATGTTGACCAATAAATAGGGCAACTCCTCTCTTTGGTGGACTGTTGTTTACCAGGAGCCTAGCCCGCTGACAGGATTCACACTCTGAACTGGGATCAGCTTCCTCCGGCTGCCAGGGCACACGGCTCCTGAACCCCTGACCTTCTCTGTTGGAGCTGGCAAAGATGCTTGCTACGTAAGTTCTTTCCTGGGAACAGGCACAACTGACTGGTTTCTCTCGCCCAGCTGCTGCCAGACGCCCAGAGCTTCCCAGGTCACATGTGATAGAACAGCCCTGGAGAGGACAAGAGAAAACCAGCCTCCGGGGCTGGTCTGTATAGGCGAGTGGGCACACTGCTGGGGAACCCAGGACTCCCTGATCCCGCATGGCTAAATCGAAACCCCAGGCAGCAGGCTGGAACAGGCCAAGACCGTCCCTGGCTGACACACACAGCTGTACACTGGGCTGGCCACCTTCCAACACCCAGCTCACTCAGAGAAAGTTCTGGAGCTGGAGTGTCCTAGCAGATTACCAGAGCCAGCGAGCCACCTGTCTGAGAGAACCCACAGCTACATGCCTGCTTTTCCAGCAGCCTGGGGACCTTGTGGCTGCCCTCGAACTCCACATCAGCCTTTTGTGATAAAACTCAATCACACTGTATCAACCTCAAGGTCTTTTGTGGCGTTGTGTGTCTGTCCTCCAAGATCCCCTGGTGCCTCCCTTTTAAGGAGCGCTGGCACAGTCAGTCCTAACACTCCCCGCCACCTCCCTGCTGATTCAAAGAATCCAGGAGGAGAAAATTACAGGAGGAGCATCTTTGCTGTTTTTGCCTTTATTGTCTTCAGGGTCACACTTCTTTCCATCCATTCAACAGGAGTTTATCCTTAATGTCTCCCACTGACAATAACGAAAGTACCTCCCTCTCCCCAGAATGCGCCATTAGGTCCAAGTGCACAGATGAAGAATATTTCAATCACAATACTGTTTTTTTCAGATTCCATAAACCCTTAAATAGCCATTTACTCAACTAGCTGAGCGCTTTCAGACACTGCCCGGCTTCAAAGCTGATAAAGAAATAACCAGCGACTCTTCCACGGGAATGAAAATTACATTCTACATAAATTAAATATATAATTTGATTAAACATGTTTATGTCTTTGCGATGACATTTAAAATAGAAGTAATCATTTTCTTTCTTAAAAGAAAAACTCTTTCAAATATAATTCGAAGCTGTCAAACCTGTCTCCTGCTACAGATCTGTTAAATGTCACGTACCTTCAAAGGGGGGCGGCGGCTTCCTTTTAAATATGCAGTTCCAAACAGTGCGTTCTGCATCAAGCATGTATTAAAATACACCGCTGGCATTTATCCTGATTAAGTAGAACCTTCTTCCCTTGCTCCTGACGGATCTGCTCGGGGTGGGGGGTGGGGGGGAAGCAGCACCCAGCCCGTCTCTTCCCCATACAACTCCAGAGGGGCTAACGCCTGCACGCTGGCTGCCAGGCACCGGGCTGCCGGGCCCAACACCAAGTCACACCCCTGAACGCCTGAAGGGGGCAAAGGTACCCTCTTATGAGCCCTACGGTTTCCCTCCCAGATATCTCGTTGAACTCTTTGTAACCCAATTTTGGCCCAACTGTAAGACAGCGTTAATCAGATGCAAAGAAAACTCCGAACTCATTCTCCTAAGTCAATGACCTACATATTCAATTGCTTCTTCTCCAACTCAGTAGCAAACACCATGCTATATTTAAACACAGAGCACAGATATATCTTTCTTCTGAAATGCTTAGAGATACAGAATAGGCGTACACTCTAGCCCTCCTTCTCAACTTAAGGAATGCAAACCTTGTCAGCATCAACTTTCTGGGGAACTTAAGAGAACGGTATGGTCCGTGTCTCCACTGTTTTCCTAAGAAGGTACCAAGGGTCATTTTTGAAAAAAGTAAAGGTAAGCAGCATCTTCACTGCAACGCAAGCGAGTGACGCCTGCCTCCCCGGCCCCTGGCAAAAAGCAAGTGCTCACAAAGAAAACAGACCAAAGGACTTAAAGTCAGTCAAGGGTGGGTAACAAGCATGTCGCATACCAAGTGTCCAAAGGAGACGCAAACGTTCCGGGACCAACACCAAATAATCTTGGATCCAGCAGAGGAGACAGACAGCAAAAGGAACAGAGCTCTCAGAGTCGAAGACCGGGGGAGGGGGACTTTTCACTGCCAATCTCTTTGTATCTAACTCAAATTTGATGAAATGTGGGCAAGTCAGCCCCCCCACCCCACCCTGCCCCCAACCACTGATGGAGGAGGATCCTAAGAACATCTGAAGAAGCATCAAGGCGGAGGCTGGAAAGACCAAACAGAAGACGCCCAACCAGCCCAACTCTGCACCAGCTGCCTTCCTTCCGGGAAAGGGAAGCTGCCCTTGGAGGAAGGAAGGTACGGAGAGGCCAGGCCCATGCCTGCACAACTCGGGGGAGCCTTGTAGACAGACTTCCAGTGCAGTGGGCAGCCTGGGAGAGGACCAGCGTGGGTGGGATACACTTCACAACCAAAGCCCAGATCCAAGCCGGAGCTGGGAAACTTCAGCTGCAGACACCTTCCTGCCTCGTCCTACCGTGTGACCTTAGGCAAGTCACTTTGCCCCTGGGAAACCAACTTCTCAAGGGGACAGGAGAGGAATGCTACCCAGACACCATGATTCTGTAACTCAAGCTCTAATTCCATTTAAAACAGGCACTCATGAGACTTGGAGCCAATTTTCTAGTCACTGGGGCTTGAAAGAAAACGAGAGTGTGGAAAAAGAAGAGTTGTAACAGGAACTTCTCTTTTTCTTTGGATTAATGTACATTCCCTTCCTTGGTGACAAACTCCACGCCACCGTATGGATGAGAAGGGCCAGTAATCACCACGCGTGAGGCTAGATCCTGCAAACTGACCTGTGGCAGCAGCAGTGAAGGCGGGAAGCACGGGTGAACCAAAATGTGTAGTGGGGGACCTTCGGCTTGGTTCCTGCACCCCCAGCCTCCTACTAAGAGGGGAGCCTTCCGAGTTAACGCCACATGTGCTCCCATCTCCCCACGCCGGGGGCCCACAGAAGCCATCAGCCTGGCCGCCTCCCCCGCTGCACGGTGGACTCTCCGGGCTGCAGTGCTGCTTCCTGAGCCTTGCTATCAAGGTTATTGAACCCAAAATATACACACATAGCTATAGCTCTCTATACACACATATCCAACACATCCAGAAACTCTGGTGTGGACTCGTGATGGTCAAAGCCAACAGCCCTTTCTCCTCTGCCATCTACCTTCCCAGCTGTACCACACACCCGACCCACACCACCCTATCCATTCTGATACTGCACCAGCAGAGAGGCAGGTACTGCTGAGAGGGAGATTGTGGAGATAAAGGAAACATAACCTTGTCTTCACGGAGTTCCAACAAGGAACAAAGAACAGAACTCCAAGTGCTAGAGAAGCAGACGTGAAAGAAGGAGAGAGTGCAACTCTGCCTCAGCTCCCACTCAGATGCTCCCAAGTCAGTTTCCTTGACGGTCCCTCCAAGGAACTCCAGATGCCCCTCACCAGCCGCCTTCTAGACACCTCCCCTCTGACTGCCCATCCACCCACCCCTCAAACTTGGCTCATCCACAGGCATGGACATCACTGCTTCACGCCCTTGGGAGTCCGTGACTCCAACCAAAGCAAACCCAGGCCCTGCCCTGACTTAAGTTCCTGATCCTGGAACCAGCCAGGCCTGCCCCCTACTTTTGTCCACCTCCACACCTGAGAGGCCCGCAAGGAAGGCCAACGCACACCAATTCCTGGGCAAGAAGTGAAACTCCAACCAGCATCTCTAAAAACACCTAGCAAAAGCCCCGCTGAGATAAATACCTTTTTGGAAGAATGACCCAGTCCAACACAACTGGCCTAGCCCTTGAAGTATTTTAAATGCCATTCTAAATTAAATGATACCCTTAGAATGGCTTCCCCTAAACTGTCCCCTCAACACTGTGCTTCTGACTTTCCCGGTGGACCCAGGCCCAAACAAACAGGTCTTGTGTTACCAGACCTTGGTTGGTGGCAGAACCCTCTATCCCCTGTTAACTCCCTCTAAGGAAGCATTTCTCTTTAGGATGAGCTCAACAACACGTCTCTCAAAACTCACAGGAAGAGAGCTGTTCACAGCCAACTGTCCTGAAATTTGCAGTTGCTCTATGTCCATTTTTTTGTTTTTAATTAACTCTGGTCCTTCCCCAATCTCATCCCCTTACAGCATCCTGGGTTTTTTTTGGTTTTTTTTTTTTTTTGAGTCCAAAGAGACAGGATATAAATAAAATAGAATCCATTCATGAGAACACATTACAAGTCCTATAAACCACATCCCTGGAAGCACTGACCCTAAAGAGACTTGGAGAAGCTGGCAGCAGCCTCCCCAAGGCCAGCGAGGCCGGCACACCCTGACCACTGAGCTCTCGGGTGGCCCAGCTCACGGGGTGGCTGATCTTCCGGTGGCCAGGTAGCTGCACAGAACAACTGCTTAGCCCGTTTCCCCACGCTGAAAGAAACCAGAAAGGCATGTGCTACCACGTGATTATCAGTGGGCTCCAAAAATGAACTTCTGTCAGTTACGAATGCAAAAACATGGGCACAGATGTTACAAAGGACCAGGAAATCACCAGGAACCAAAGGCCCTGACCCTCACGCTTCACTAGAGGGCGCAGTATTTGGGGGGTGGGGGAGGGAAGAGGAAGACAGCTGGGGGGTCGGAGCAGGTAGAGGCGTGCCCAGGAAAAACCAACAATTGTTCTGAACATCCAGGGAAAGCCAAGAGAAGCAGGCCCCTCTAAACAAAACAAAACGGTTACTTCTTCCAGAGCAGGCAAGCCTTATAGCCCAACCCACAGCACAGCAAATGGTACAGACGCTGCATCTGTCCTGTTAGCGGAGGGAACGGGGAAGAGGAAGGTGCCCCCCCGCCCCAACCCCTCAAGCAGAAAGCCAACATTCTGCTAAGTGGTTTAAAAAATAGCTCCATCTTCCATACATGATTGGTAGCAGTGTAAAATGTCATTATAACTGCTTTATAAAACTAAACACACACCTATTTTATGGCCCAGCAATTCCACTTCTAGGAATTTACCCAAGAGAAACGAAAACATACGTCCATAAAAAGACGTGTACAAGAATGGTTCACTTCAGCTTTATTCAGAATAGCCAAAAGCTGGGAACAGCCCACGTGTCCATCAACAGGTACTTGGGTAAACCCACTTGGTGGATTCCTGCACTGGAATACTACACAGCAAGTAAAAAGGAACCAGCAATTGATCCAGGCTAAAACACCCAGAAATCTCAAACACATTTAAAAAGGTGAATTTAAAAAGCTTTTCCCAAAAGGTATATGTGGTATAATACACATGTATGTATAACGTGTGAATATGTATATCACGCAGTATATTAAATGCTAGAACACGAAAAATTAATCATGTGGGGGTGGGGCGTGGTTGCCTGAGATGATCAGGGAGATGGGAATGGGGACTACCATGAGGGAACTTTCTGGAACGATGGTTATGTTCTATACCTTGATAGAGTTGGGGTACCCAGGCATATGGATCTGCCAAGACAAATGGATTGGTATGCCTAGGGTCTACGCTTTTCATGTTACCTCACGCCCCGGCTCCCACCCCCTGAATACCTCTCCTAAGTCCTACCTCCAAGGAAAGATAAACTGAAGGAACCAGAGAAAGTCCACTTCAGTAGTGAGCTGCTTGCTCAAGGACTCTGGGCTGGAGCTCAGTGAGGTCTGAAGGCCGCTGAGAAACGCTGAGGAAATGATGGACCGATGGGCGGGGAGATGGAGATAGGACGGAGGTAACAGCCCGGCCTGGGGGGCGGGGCAGGGGTACTCACTGCACAAAGGTGGCCACTCAGGGCACCTTTGACTCTGCTCCATCTGCAGGATGAGGACCCCAGAAACACCTGCAAGACCAGTGCCATTTCCCCACCAAGAGCTGAAACCCCAGCGGCCCAGGTGGGTCATCACTCCAAATCAGAGTGTGGGAGCAGCGTGCGTCCAGGTGACACCCACTCTTCTCCATGAACAGACCTGTGAATTCAAGGAGGCTAAGGATCGTGTGTATCTAACGCAGGCTGATAAAACAGGAGGTCCCTGCCCGGTCAGAATAAACCCCCAGGGCAGTCACATCTGCATCCTGCAGGTTCTAGTGCTTTGAGGCAGAACTCCCAAGAGCAGCTCTCAAAGAGCAAACCGATTACACGGGCCCATTTGGAAACACACTGCTAAATGCCATGTGACTTTTAACACGGCTGTCGTTAGATGCTGTCAGCCTAAAGCTGCATTCCCAGTGCAGGTCACACACAGACTGCACCTACTAGCATCTCATATCACCCAAGAGGCTTTTAAAGTATTAAGTACAGAAAGTACATGGAACTTCCCAGTTAAAATCTAGTGCGTGGACACTCTCAAAGGTCAACGCGGCATCCACTCGTTTCATTACTGATGCTTCACCCAGATGGCGGGGAAGCTACATTAAAAAGCACATTTAAGAGTCACTGCTAAAAAAAAAAAAGAGTCACTGCTATAGGACTTCCCTGACGGTCCAGTGGTTAAGAATCCCTGCTTCCACTGCAGGGGGCACAGGTTCGATCCCTGGTCGGGGAAGTGAGATCCCGCATGCTGCGCCGCGTGCCCCCACCCCCCAAAAAAGTCACTGTTATGATGCAAAAGTAACAGAACTAAACCCTGGACAGAATCCCAGATCTCAGATCTGGGTAAGTCCTGGAAATCACCAAGCACAGACCTCACACTGTAGAGGCAGGCAAACTGCAACCGGGCAGAGGAAATATGGCTTGCTTCCCAAACTGGAAGAAATTCCTGGGCACTGACCCTTTGACCCACTTTATTTTCAATTCAACACGCGTTAGTTCGGTTCCTCCAGAAACAGACGTCAAGACAAGGTTAGTGAGAGACTCTGTGCGGGAGACTCCAGGGGGGGCACGGACAGGAGCCAGAGGGACATGCGCGCCTGACCCCTTCAGTGGACTCAGGGAAAGAGAGATCTTTGCCCGCCATGCAGTTCAAGGCCACAGGGGAATCTTCGGGCCAAGCGGACACGGGCTGTTGGGAGGAGTCCCAAGCCTCGCAGGGACAGCCTGGCAGCCTCGCTGCGCTCAGGCCCTGGCTGGGAGCGGCCTGTGGGAGCGCAGGCTCTGTGAATGCGGGGCTGGATTCCACGTGTGGAACGTCGTTGGCGCCAGCAGTCCATTACCTTCCCAGAAGGAAAAGACCAGAGAGGTGCCTTTGCACGGCTGCCACACCATGCCAAGCGGCTGCTCCACTTTTACGACCCAAGACTTGACTGAGCTTTTCCAAAGATGGACAATCAGGGCCACCTGGCTGCGCCCAAAACGCGTAGGTGGTTGTCATTTGGCTGGTGTGAGGCAGGGAAGCCCTGCAGGGACGCTCATCTTCAGGGAGGCCCCCCAACAAGAGTAGGGAGGGAAACGGGATCTCCAGGACTCAGTGAATCAATGGACACGGCGGATGGAGAAGTGAAAGGCACGCTGCGGAGGCTGGGGGCCGGGAGGGTCCTGCTCACTGAAGGAGAGTGTGAGGTTAGGCTGCTCAGGCTGACCATCGAGTTAATCAGCTCTCCAAACTCACTGTATTAGTCAACACTACCTGCTTTAACAAATGAACCCCAAACTGAGTGTCAGCTCAGCACAACATAAGCTTATTCCCATATCACAAAAAGATCAGTGTTCCTGATGGGTGAGCAGCTCTTCACATGGCGATTCAGGGGCCCAGGGTCCTCGCTTTCTCTGCTGGACTTGCCACACCCAGTTGACAATCCAGGCAAGAAAAACTGGGTAAAGCACACTTGCTTCTTAACCATTTCTGCCAGGAAGTGACACGTATTCCCACCAGTGTTCCACTGGCAACATCTATCCCGGGGCCTCCGGTAGCTGCCTGGCTGGTGGCAGGGCAACCACCGCAGCAGTAAGCCCCCACCAGTGCAGGAGGGAAGCACAGATCTGTGGTGGACCTCTGGTCATCTCCACCACACTTACCTTCCAACTCAGTCTCAGACAGGCTTATTCTGGAAGCAATATAGGCCTCTGGGTCTCTCTGAACACCATAATCCAAGGTTATCTGACCACTGAACCAAACCTGAAAAGAGATGCTGACAGCTCTGGAAATGCATCTATTAAATTCTCTTGTTGCCACACAGCCGTGGCCTTCAAGTGGAAATCTGGTCACAACTGGGCTCTCACTGATCAACTTAAAAAGTTGAGCAGCTGTCCTTTTATCGCAAAACGCTCAACTCTAAAACTTTAAAGTCTGCAAAATGCTTTCATGGCCATCAACTCTAAGATACCATCAAACCTTAGACCCAGCAATGTTTTATAAGCCGCTAAGAAAAAAAGGGGAAAAAAATACCCTCAAATAAACTATGCCATATGATCAATTTTACGACAGAACTCGATCCCAGAGACGTTAAAATGCTGAAAACCAATGAAGTAACAGTGCTCCTGCTGAAGTCTTCAAACAGGCTTGTAAAAAAACCACAGCAATTGCAATTTCACAGAGCCCAGCCCAGGGCTGGGTGACTTGCCAGAGGTCACCCAGCTAGTGAGGGACAGAGTTGGGAGAGGGGGGTTTCCAACCAGTTTGACTCAGCACCTGGATCTGGGTCAAGACCCCAGCACATCCGAAAACTCTCCAAGGCCAAGCCAAGCTCTAACCTCCTCACATCCACACAGATTCTGCTTCCAATGGCAAATCGAGCACCTCGGATATAATATTCTTATAAATGCATTCAAAATTTTTTAAAAACTCCACTACAATTTGAGTTTTTATCTGCATAACACTTTACCAACAAATTCCACGACATTCAAGTGAGAACAGATGACGCACTGAAATATCAAAAACAGGAATCCGATTTGGTAAACAGTTGAGCGCTATTTTCACATCACCCTAATGAATCTAGTTTCAATGAACACAAATCAGCAAACACTCTGAAAATTTTGATGGTGTGGTGCAAAACGATGCTTTGAATGACAGCCCCAGAAAACAAACTCCTCTCAGCAAGTGACAGATACCACAAGAAGAGAAAAGTCAGAATGGAGGAGTTAATTCGAAGGGTCCACTCATGGTGCATGGATCTGTACTTGGCCTTGGACCGCCTTCCCATACAGAGCTCCTTGGGCTATGAGTGAAGCAGCACGGAGGGGAGCTCTGGCTCCTGCTCAAGCTGCCACCAGGTGCCGGGCGCGTTCCAATATGTGTACAGCAGGTGGGTCAATACCCACAAAAGATGGCACACGGATTTCTGGTCAAATTCTTCTCGCCCAGGGCAGGCTCCTGCCTCTGTGCATCTCATTATGGCCCTCAGTGTCAAGGGAAGACTGCTGGAAAATATCTGGATGCTTGGGAAGTGTCTGGGATGGTAGGGTACAGGCCAAGATGGGCCCAGACTCCTCCGACCCCTGCTCACATGCACACCCATCCTCTCATCTGTGTCTCCATCCTGCCATCACTCTCTTAAGTGGTACGCAAGTAAAATCTCAGCAGTGACTTTACTCCCACTTTGTCTTTTTTAAAACAAAAAAAAGCATGCAAGGACCAAGAGACAGGGAAACACCGACACCCCCAGAGAATGCAGGCAGAGCCATCTCTCCTGAGGGGCATCTGGGGAGACACTTCACCTGAGCCCTGCATTTTCTCCATCTGTAAGCCAAGGTTGTTGTTTGGAGGCTGTAATTAGAACATATTGGAACACAGCTGTAAACTATAAATCACTATAAGAAGACTGGACTGGTCTTTTGAAATGATGTTTTTGCCTTGGAAATAATAAACCAAAGTTAACACATTCAGAGTTGTTTTTAAAAAGAATCCCATTGTTATAAAGCAGAAACTAACATACCACGGTAAAGCAATTATACTCCAATAAAGATGTTAAAAAAAAAAAAAGAATCCCAAAGCCTAGTACCTTCCTTCAAACCCAATGAACCCATCTCTCCAGACTGCAAGCTACATGGGGACAAGGAAGCACCTCCCTCCTACCGTACTCCTCCCTGAGCCTGACCTGTGGGAACCAAGTGTGCTTAACCGAATTCTGAGTGTCCAACAGGCACCTCCTGGCCACGGCCCCAAGACTGAAGCAGCTTTCTTTTTCCCATGGGCAATGAAGTTTGCTTTCAAAAAGAAAGGCATTTAAGACGACACCTGTATGATGTGAAAGAAACAAAAGACTACAGATGAGATTTTAAAAGCATTATGATCAGAAGGAAGGAAGGTGAGCATTCAAAAGCCACGCCCTGCGGCTCCCACTCGCTGTGCGCTGTGCGTGCAGAGGCTAAAGGGGCCTCCAAAGACCAGCCCTACGCAGCCGAACTCCTAAACCCATTACCTCTTTTCATTCCAACAGCCACTCCATCAAGCAACTATTATTACTCCCAACTCATGGGTGGGGGGACTGAGGCTCTGGGCCTCACGCCAGGCTCCACAGCAGTAAAAGCAGAGACTCAGCTCAAGCGCGCCAGCGGAAGACCACCTGTAACCTACTCTGCAGAAGCCAACGAGGCAGGAGGAGGAATTCAGCAAAATGGGACGAAGCTTCAAGACAGACCCCCTGGGGCATTCAGGACCCTCTGCTTCCTGACACCCCCTTCACCCATGTGGGCAGAGGGGGCATCACAACACGGTTCTAGCTCTGAGCTCGGGGACCATCCAGGCAACCCAGGCAGGGCCTGGGGAATCTGCTTGGCCCCATGACCCTACTGATCCCAACCCCTGCTGGGGGCTCCTCAATGAGGGAGGACATCCCCGCTCCCAAGGGAGAGGAGAGTTGACGAAAGACCTGGCTGGAAAACCGTGCCGCCTGCCACAGCAGGTCCAGATGCCTGGTTCCGTAGAGCAAGGCGCACCTACGGGGAATGAAGGCGAAGCACCCCTCAGATGCCACCTCTGCAGGTGCTCAAGGAAGGGACTCAGCCAACAGAACCAGAGGAGGGCCTCCTTCAACCTGAACTTGCCCAACCCGGAATCCAAGGCGCGCACAGCCCCCGTGGCCTGCTTCTCCTCCCGTCCCGCTCCCCACAGCTGCGGCCTCTCAGGCCAGCCCGCTGGTCTGCTCAATTCCCTCCCCATCTGCAAAGTAACCCCTCCCCCCACCCCCCGCAATGGATTCATCCCAACGTTTAGTCAGCCGGGACCTTATTTATGACTTTTAGACTCTCAAACCCATTCCCATTCATAATTAGGAGAGAGCAGCTGGATGGCAACGCACACAAAGGGCCCCGGGGCACCCCCAGCCCACCTGGCCCAGCCAAACAGACCCTTTCCTGGGTCCAGATAGCGCGTGCGTTCACTTCCTCCTACCTGGGGGCACCAACCGCCCTCCCCCAGGGCCTGCCACAAAAACCCGACGACTGTAAGCAAGGCAATTCCCCCCGCAGCAGTGCCCCTCCCCGCACCCCTGCCCCTCCCCGCACCCCAGCACCCCTGGTCCCCTCCCTCCATCCTGTCCCCGTGAACTCACGGAACACGTCCTCCGCCCAGCCTTGGCAGGCCAAGAAATCCCACGCAAGGGCTCTGAGCAGCGTTAGATCCTAGACTCACATGAGACACTGCTGAGCGCTGGATTCTTTCCCTATGAAAATGCACACGGGACCCTCCCCACGCCAGCCCCCTCGACTTGTGCCATTCCCGGGGCTCACACCCCCTCCCAGGCACGGAGCCCAAAGAGGTCCACAGGCCTGAGGCAGGCCCGCCAGCTTTGTTTCCTCGGCAACACCCACTCTCTCCCTGCAGAGGCACACCAACCCAGGCAGAGCTCCTGGAGTTTCTTCTCAAGGGGCGGGCGACACCAGCTTTCCTTATGTTTGGGCGGGGGGGGGGGGGGGCTGAGGTGGATGGGACCCCAGCAGCTAGCTGTCCCCCACCTCTGCCTCCTCCCGCCGCACTCTTCCCCATGCTCACGAGCACCCGTCCTGCAAAACTGATTGCACTTTCGCTCCAGGAGAGCCTGGCAAAAGAGATGACGCAGCCCCACAGACCCTCACCTGCTGATGGGAAACCAGGCCCCACGGGCCTCCCGCTCTTGACACTTCTCAGTGAGCGGCTCTGGTCACCTGGCACCTGGCCCTCGGTGGCGGCCGAGGCTCATCTGTCACGTCGGACATGTGTGAGGAGCTGGGCCTCCCAGGAAGCCTCCCTCCGCCCCTGCCCCCAGCCTGTGGGGCAGGAAGTTAGGACTTGCCAGATTCACTGGGCCCGTGTCTTCTAGCCCACGGGCAGAAGGGGGCAAGTGGCCTCAGCTGAGGGCTGCTGGGTTGGGCAGTGCTTCTCTACCCGGTTACCCATTTGAATCATCTGAGAGCTTTTAAAATTACCAGGCAGGTTCCACCCCAAGACCAGTAACTCAGAACAACCTCTGAGGGTGGGGCTCTGCTTAGATCTTGTTTCAAGGCTTCCCCAGGTGATCCCAGTTCCAGGCGGGGATGAGAAGCATATGGGGCTAGAGGGATCCCAGCAAGAGGGCGTGACAGCCTCCAAGGGAAGAAGAGCTGGAGGGCGGCCCCGACCCCTGCAGCCCGAAGCCCACAGCCCACCTCCTTCAAGAGGACTTCCCAGACGTCTGGGTGTACGGATGGGACCCCAGCTCCCAGTGCTGGGACCACCGCGCCCCTCCCCCTGCTGCCTCAGATGGGTGCCCAGTGCCCTCTGGTTGCGTGGTCTGCTCCTTGCAGGCCGGACTTAGTCAGGCTTGTTCAGGCCACCACCCCAGGGCCCACACAGTGTTGACCACACTGTTCTGCCATCTCCCCAAAGCTCATTAGCCCCGAGATGATAGAAGGTCCATCAGAGAGAGGAGGTACCGTGGAGGAAGTGCGCAAGAGGGAAGACGAACCCCATGGAGCCCATTTTGCAGGATTTACGCCCTGGGCATCTTCCAAACCTCCCTGCTTAGGTCCGATCACTCCCGACCCCAGCGACCCCACCTGCCCGAACTAATCCACTGAACCCACGGCATACACCTCCCACATGCCAGGGGCTGATGCGCTCGGACCACGCAGTCTGTTAACAAGACACCATCCAAAACGCTGACCATTAGTCCCCCCAGAATAGCATCACTAGGCCACAGACATCTAGGGACAGACGCATAAAACACATTCTCCCAGGGCTTCCCTGGTAGGGCAGTGGTTAAGAATCCGCCTGCCAATGCAGGGGACACGGGTTCGAGCCCTGGTCCGGGAAGATACCGCATGCCGCGGAGCAACTCAGCCCGTGTGCCACAACTACTGAGCCTGCGCTCTAGAGCCTGAGAGCCACAACTACTGAGCCCGTGTGCCACAACTACTGAAGCCCGTGCGCCTGGAGCCCATGCTCTGCAACAAGAGAAGGCGCTGCAATGAGAAGTCCGCGAACCGCAACGGAAGAGTAGCCCCCGCTCGCCACAACTAGAGAAAGCCCACGCACAGCTACGAAGACCCAACGTAGCCAAAAGTAAATAAATAAAATTAAAAAAAAAAAAAAAAGGTTTAAAACACATTCTCCCAAAATGATAATAGGGTGTCTCCCCGGTGGTGCTGTCTGCAGCCTGGAAGGAGCCAGGACTTCAAATGCGCTCTTGGCGGGGAAGGGTGGGGGAGCTGGAGGGGAGGGGAGGGACAGGTCACCAAATGTTCCCCATCCAAATCTTCAGCACTGATATCACCACCAGGAAACGAGATGTTTATCTTGTTACAAGGTCTCATGTTCCTGCTTCTTCTTTACCTAGAAATAAAAAGTTCCCATCTGGGTCTTCACAGACCGATGTCACCAAAATCAGAATTCACCAAAATATCAAAAGTGCCCACAATTTCAGAGGAGGAGATTAAAAAGGGAAAGTGATGGGGAAATTAAGACAATAGGAAGAAAGGTCTTGGAGGAAAAGTTCAGTTTGACCAGATGGGTTTTGCTCTTTACAAAGGGTTACACCACAGGCCTACAGAGACAGTGTCCCTCCTGGGTGCCACAGTGGTGACCGAACTCAGAGCAGGTCTTGGGAACCCCTCGGCCTGGTTTCCCAAGGGGCCCGTGAGGCCTTGCTGGCTGTGGTGGGCTTAACATCGGGCCACACGCGCCCCCCACCAACCGTTTGCCAGACTGCAGTCAGCTCTCTTCAAGGATGGGGACCGACACACACGATATCAAGGGTCAGCCTTTATCTTTTAAACGCACAATGTGCTCAAGCCAAAAACAAAACAAGACGCCTTTCCAAGACGCTTTCCAAATTCCAACAACACACTGGGCTGGAAAAAATGGAGCCCCGTTTCCTCTTATTTTTAATCTCACATTGGCTAGGTTTATAATAAAAGAGAATAACCTATTTATTTGCTTACCTTACTTGGAAAGACAATAAATTGGAAAGGCTTCATAAATCTCACAGGGAATTCCTTTAAACAAGGACTGTCAGCAAAAATCCGTAAATAACCCTCTGCCAGTCTCCAGCAATCACCTCCACCACACATTCTTTTTCCTTCCTGCTTTTGTACTAATCTCCTAGCAAACAAATCAAATCAAGCACTAAAACGTTTTATTCTTATCGAGGTGAGGCTCAGAAAACATCCGGGAGTCCACCGGGGCTGCTGGCTGACTTAGGTGGCCTCTGAGAAGAATCAGCCGCAGAAAAGACCCCTGGGACTGCATGAGGGAGACCTCTGCACCCCCAAACCCTGCCACACTGCTCTCACCGATTTACAAAAACCCAGGCTGGCAATCGGCTTTGCAAACAGAGCCAGGGACGTGGCATCCATTCTATCTGGAGCAAAGCATAAGCCTTATGAAACAGGGTCCTATCCAGGTGGCAGACAGGCTCTTGGGTTTTCTCCCACCTGGGCTAGCGTGGCATCAATGACAGTGCCTGGAGCCCTTGTAACTCCAGCGTCATGGAGCTTCCGGATCCAGGCGGCTACTGGTCAAGTTCACTCATCCCCATGCTGACCAAGTTGAAGGAAGGCAGCTTGGAACTTGGAGATGTCCAGAGCAAACACACACCTCATCCAGCACGCCAGGACTTGTTCCCACCATGTTAACTTGACTTGTGAGGCAACTGATTAAAACAACACTCTAGAGCTTCCCTGGTGGCGCAGTGGTTGAGAGTCCGCCTGCCGATGCAGGGGACACGGGTTCGCGCCCCGGTCCGGGAAGATCCCACATGCCGCGGAGCGGCTGGGCCCGTGAGCCATGGCCGCTGAGCCTACGCGTCCGGAGCCTGTGCTCCGCAATGGGAGAGGCCACAACAGTAAGAGGTCCGCATACCGCAAAAAAAAAAAAAAAAAAAACTGACATTCAGATACAGCAGAAGATGGACAGTCTCACGCTGAGGTTTCAAGGACGGTGCTAAAAATAAGTTTAAATAAGAGGCAGAAGGAGGCTCGTGGCTAATCAAATGTGTAATCAACTTACGTATCAGGAAAGGATAATTACCACAACGAAAAAGAAAATTTCTCCAAGCCAAAAAGGTAAAAAAAAAAATTTAAACCAGCAAACCACTACCCACATAGAAACAAAAATGTATGTTTTCAGAAAGGACAAGCCTCTTGCAGACCCGGCAGCTTCAGGAGCCTTGAAACTTTCCCCCAGGACCTTGATTCTTGGATGTGACATGCAATACTTAGCGAAACCCAAACAGACTTTGCACTACCAGAGATGCACTCAGTCTGTTAGCTGCGCAAAGGAATGGGCTTTTGATTCGAGTCCCACCCAGGTTCCCGTGCAGCAGCCATCGCCACAGAGCTGCGTCCCTGCAGGTGACTGAGCTGCCCAGAGCCTCGAGCGCTGAAAGTCACTCTCCAGCCCGAGGCGCCTTGGCCGTCTCTATTATGGATGCAGCAAATTCATTTGTTTTTATCTTCTCCCCTCCTGGTACATTCCTGGTACTCAAGAAAAAGGAGCTATATTATTATTATATACCCAGCAACTTAATGTATTCCTAATATTCCCGAATGAAGGCAAAGGCCTTTCTTAACCGGCTCCCTGTGAAACAGTCATTTGACAATTTGCACACCTCAAGCATGTTTGCCCGGCGAGGCCAGCTGGACCCGGGCACACATCAGCAGGCTGCTCGCCCCACGGGCACAGCAGTGGCTTGCCCACTCCCTTCCCTCCAAGTCCGCTGCAACTGCAGGATCCACCCAAGGGAAGCGGCTTCCCACCTGTTACCTGTGTCACCCTGAGGAGTTACCCTGCGCAGACAGGAGTGGAGCCCCAGGAGGGCGCTGGGGAGGCATCCCGAGGGCAGGACGCCTGCAGGCCCTGGGGCTGCCTAGAAGCACAGCCCTACTGTGCTCACAGCTGCGGCTCCACGGGGCTCAGACTGGGTGAAAAGGTCCACGGGGGCTTTACTGCTGCGGACTGCACTACTGAAGATGCTTGCAGGGCCCTTCAGGACATAAACCACTCCCCTCTCTGATGTTTAAATAAAATCCAGCATTCAACTTTTTCTGTAATAATTTCAGTGTTTGGGCAACCTTTCTTCCCTGGGCAAGGATTGGGAGGGAAACGCGGTCTCAGGGTAGTCAGAGCAGTGTCTGGGCCCCAGAACTGCACGGCAGCTGGGTCCTGCAGCCTGTCCAGGCCAGGAGGACTCGGGTCTTCCCACTGGCTGGCGGTGTTCCCCATCCCGCCAAGTAAGAACTGCCAAGGAGCGGAAGACACACACATACAAGCAGCTCAAAACGCTGGTTCAAGCAGCCCTTGTCCCACCGGGGCGCCAACACTGGGCGCTACTAACCCTGGGCTCCAATCTCTTTGCATCTGGAAGCCCCCGAAGTCTTCTAAGCATGTGCCCATGTCTCCACCACACTCGCGGCATGCATGGCAGCTCACAGACGACCACCCCAAAGAGGCCAAAGGATGCTTAGACAGGAATTTCAGGTCAGGAATCAAGGTCAGGGTTAGTCTGCGCTCTCGCAGGCATCAAAGGGTTTCCTCACAGTGAATGCAGGCAAAATGCACCAGAAGCCACTCAGCACGGTAAGCGCTCTCCCTGCCCTGAGTGCTGGGGCGATGGGGGGAGGGGGGCAAATACTGAGCACTGAGGAGACATCTCCAGCAACAATCAGAACACTAATAAATGCGGTGAATCCCGAGTTAACAATTTAAAACATTCCAAGATTCATTTCCTAAAATTCCCCACAACTGAACGAAAACAAAGAGAATACTTTAAAACCAGGAAGAGAGTGAGTCGATGCTGACTTCCTTCCCAAAGTGCAACAGGGACCACTCACAAGCACGTGCTCTGGGCGGAGAGCGGCAGCAGCCTCATCACGCAGCCCCTGCTCCGAGAGAAACCAGGATCCTCTGCGACACGCAGGAGCTGGCAAGCGTAGGAGTGGAGGCCAGCACTCCGGCTCTAGGGTGGGACGCTGACCCAGGTGACCCACTGCTGGCCTTGGCAGTCACTGACCTTCCCACAGGAAAGCACACTGGTCCCTCCGGCTTTCGGCAAACCACCCCCCTTGACCACAGAACGGTGGCCAGCCTCTACTTGCAGGAAGCCCAGCGGGGACCTGCAGCCTGCCCTGCGCCCCAGGAGGCACAGGGACCCGGATCAGCGTGGGGCACAGGATTGCTGTGAGCAAACACACTGCCTGGCCCTCTCCTAAGCCACTTCCCCACGGAAGAAAGAGGAAGTAGCCAGCGGCCCAGCGGTCACTTCCAGTCCCCCTGGACCCGGAGCCAGTGGCCGTGGTGGACAGAGGAGGTACCCACTCCCGGGCGGGCACCTACCACGAGGGGCTGCAGGAACACGGTGGAGGAGGGCGAGCAGCTACGGTGTGTGTGTCCCCGGAAAGCCCAGGGACAACGGCCCGAGATGCACCGAGGCCCAAGGTGTGGACGTGGAACTGCCCACTCCTGGGGGGAGGGGGGCCCTTTGGGGGCCCGTGGATTCACGGGGCAGATAAGATTCCAGCCACAGTGACTGGCCTTTGAGCCAACCTGCCCAGCCTGGGCCAACGTCCTTAAGTCTCGGGCATCCCTGGGATGACATGGGTGGTGCCGCTCGGGCAAGTCTGTCTGCTGTGGCCTGGAGCGTCCTCCCGGGCCAGGCGGAGCCCTCGCACGTGACAGACGTCCTAGAAAACCCTGGCACCTCACACGAACATCTACGTACTTTTTCCTCCATACTTCCCGGGCTGGCCTTTCCACTATCAAAAGGGGACAAACTGCAGCAGTGGTGGGCAGGATGGAGGCATAATCACAAAGGGCTCCGGCAACCTTCCTTGGTGACGGAGTTGCTCTGCAACCACGTGGATTTTACACAGCGTTGGTCAAAACGTGCAGAATCGCGTGCTGAAAGGGTGAATTTTACTGTACGTAAATTATATCTATACAACATTCTAAAAAAGTTGATCCCCCTCAAAAGCCCAAAACAAATAATAAAAACAAATGACGTGCCCTGCGCAGTAAACTGCAATCCCACTGCAGCCAGAGCAGTCTTTCCAAAAACAGGGCGGCTGTCACCTGCCGCCACCTGCCCCACCCCTCCAGCTTTCCCCAGGAAGCCGCCTGGAAGAGTCTGCACATCGGCAGGAAGGATCCCGTTAAACACACGCTGGCGCAGACGCCCTGAAATTGAGCAGCACTTCAGTTTTGTCAGGAAGGTCATTTCGGGACCTCTAGCAGTTTAGCGGCCAGGAAATGAGAAATGAGATTCTGCTCATTACTGTGCCTTAACTGCTCTTATTGGGGTTCCACCTATCACGTTAGCATCATCACACTCCAACCTCCTGGTCAGCAAGCGGGGAGTGGACAGGCTCCCACCAGCCAGTGGCGTTGCGTCTGCCCTCGCTGCCATGGGCATCCTGCGGCCTGCAGCATGCAAGGGGCGAGTCCCTGAGCCCCCCCCAGGGGCCACACACATCCTTGTCCTCATGTGGTGGTGCTGAGACCCCAGGGGTCTGTGTCTCGATCCAGAAAACCCAGGGACCGGCGCTGAAGGGGAAACAGAGGCAACACTGGAGTTCACCCAAGGTCACGAGGCAAGCTAAGGGCAGAGCTGGGATGAGCTCTCCCCCGCTGGTCCCTTCTATCAGTGAGACTGCCACCACGCACGCCCCTGCAGATGACCTATGTGAGGCCAGAGGGTAAGGCGACAAAACAGCCTTCGGCCCTACCTTGCGCCTGGCCTTCTCCGTGGAGGGACATGGAGGGATCACGCCCAGGGGCTCCACAGTGAGATGGAAACTCATACTCTGGAGTAAGACAGGCTGGGTTGAAACTGACTGACCCAGCCATGTACCCCCAAGTACGAGAGCAGGCTCCGGCCTCCTCTCTGCCCCACAGCCCGTTGGGCACCCGGCCCTGTCAGAGTCCCAGCCACTCCTCCGACAGCCGGCACCCTCGCTGTCTCCGTCACCTACCCGGTGAGTCCACCGCTGGTTGGGTCTCCCAGGCACCACGACCACTGCTCTAAAATGCCATGTCTGGCAGCAGTAGATCTCAACTCAGGGAGCCCTGTGACCCTCTGGCCCTCTCTCGCCCTCTCCGGTCCCAGCCCCTCCCACTCTTTACTCCTACAAAGAAAGAATAACGATAGTGCCCACACGGGAGAGAACTCACTAGCAGTGCATGTTGAGGATGTGTCATGCATTAACACACTGCCCCTCACACACACCAGAGGTGGATACAAAGAATGCCCACCGGCCTTCCCTGGTGGCTCAGTGGTTGAGAATCTGTCTGCTAGTGCAGGGGACACGGGTTTGAGCCCTAGTCTGGGAGGATCCCACATGCCGCGGAGCAACTAGGCCCGTGAGCCACAACTACTGAGCCTGCACGTCTGGAGCCTGTGCTCTGCAACAAGAGAGGCCGCGATAGTGAGAGGCCTGCGCACCGCGATGAAGAGGGGCCCCCGCTTGCCGGCAACTAGAGAAAAGCCCTCGCACAGAAACGAAGACCCAACACAGCAAAAATAAATTAATTAATAAACTCCTACCCCAAACATCTAAAAAAATAATAATAATAATAAAAAACACAACAAGCTTCTCATTATAAAAAAAAAAAAAAAAAGAATGCCCACCACCCCGCTGTGAGGACCCAGGACACAAAGAGGTGGGGACCTTCCCCAGGCCTTCAGCCAATCCCCTGATTAGCTCTGGGACCAGAAGTGGACTTCTGGGGTTCTGTTCTTAGGTGCTACACGGTACTTCTTCAGGCCAGGGAGAGCACCAAGAACACCCGTCAGTCCTTCCCTGACCCCTCAGCCTGGAGACAACCCACCCTCCACCCCGGCACTTGGGAAGCACCCTACCCCCATCCCAGCTCTCTGTATTTCAGGATAATCCTCCTTTGCTCTTGCTTGCAGTCCTGGCATCGGGCACACAGTAGGAGCTCTATCTGCTGAAGAAGCAGATCTTTGTTCAACAGGCAACTTTCAGAAGAAGCAAATGCATCTCAGTGTCACTGCATACATTTCCACAAATCAATCCCAACTGAGCCACCTTAGCATATACTGTAAAAATTTAAAACCCTATGCATAAAATATTATATATCTATTTTTATTTGATCTACTAGGTTATAAAGCTTTCCTCAATCTCTTAAAGGTGGTTTTTCCAGTAGTGCATAACTGCTTAATTGGGAAGTGTACAAAACATAATTACACTGCCTAACACTACAACATTGCTTATGGGAATATCTCTGTTCATGCATTCTGCTTTATTTTGTATTTAATCTCTACTAAGATGTCTATATGAAAATAGATAGGTATGCTAGTCTTCATAAACACCATAAATCATAAAGTCATTTCTTTGCTAACCCAAGTCCAAAAGCAGCCCCAAAAGAAACTGCTAGGGCCCCAAAGGTTCCCACTTCTCATATTCAAGCACAGATGGAAACCTTTAACATGTGGCCCCAAACACTTAGCTCTGTGCCACTCTGCCAGGTAAAGGTTAAGTAATGGCTATTTCTCTCACAATAAATGGCTTGGCACGCAACTCAAAAAGCACCTCCAAACTGCCCCCAGAAAGCAGTTACCCAAACCAGAAAGGGCAAATCCTCTCTGCCCAAGACCACAATTGCCAACCTCACATCAAGGGGCAGATGGAGACCCCTTAAATCCTCATCTGAGGACACCGTGCGTGGCCTTTCAAGTTCACCCTTCAACCAGCACAGGAAATGTGCCAAAGGCTCCCAACTCTTAAAATGGATGTATTAGGGCTTCCCTGGTGGCTCCATGGTTGGGAATCCGCCTGCCAATGCAGGGGACACGGGTTTGAGCCCTGGTCCGGGAAGATCCCACATGCCGCGGAGCAATTAACCCCATGTGCCACAACTACTGAGCCTGCGCTCTAGAGCCCACGAGCCACAACTACAGAAGCCCGCGTGCCTAGAGCCCGTGCTCTGCAACAAGAGAAGCCACCACAACGAGAAGCCCGCGCACTACAATGAAGAGTAGCCCCCGCTCGCCACACCTAGAGAAAGGCCGCGCACAGGAACGAAGACCCAATGCAGCCAAAACTTAAAAAAAAAAAAAGATGCATCACCCTGCACGCCTCCCCGCTTTTAAATGTGTACACACACCCCCATCCCTAGAATTGGGTTATCTGAATAACACAGCCTTTCTTTAAGCAGCTTGGTGTCGGTGAAAAAGAACCTGTTCAGAGCCTGTGCCATCATTTATTAACTGTCAGCCCATCCATGTGGCTTGAGACCCGACTGCCGATTCCAACCACTGGGAAGTATCCACACTGCCTCACTCTCTCCCGTAGAGGTTGTCACTAAAAAAATAAGCACGTGTATGACAAGGTGTTTCTACAAACAGAATAAAGGTAAGCTGTCCTCTAAATGGCAACATAAGCTACCAGCCTCACGGAAGCCTACTAATTAATAAGTTCACCAATCAAGATAAAAAGGATTTGCCACCAGATGTGTTCACTTGCGTTTCTAAAACAGAAGGTGTCGTCCCCAAATCTGTTTGGCAACACGGATGAAATAATGCACAAGTGAGCTCCCGGGGGTAGATTCCATCCACCTACAGAGAGGTGAATGTGCCTTGCGCCGGTCTCTGCGCTCAAGGAGAAAGTCATCAACTCCACTGCACCCATCTTCGACTTTGATATACAAACCTTCCAAGTGTGCTTCACTGCGTGCGGTTCATAGTGTACTAAAGTATGATCTGTAAAAACAATCTCTCTCTTTGCCACTACGCTGTGACACAGCCCAGCCTCCTCTCAATGAGCACTGCTGCCTGGGGTCAAGGGAAAAAGTTAAATGTCAAGTGCATCCGAATACAGAACCAGCTCCAGTTTTAACGGGCACACACGAAATTTCCCTCAAGTCCCTAGGAATGTCGGGTGCTGGTTGAGGGGACAGAACCCCCGCCTTAAACCAAAAAATGAGACCGGGTCAGGCAGAAATCCAGATTTCCACTTTCAAATCTATTCATTCACATGGGGGAAGAGGATTCAAGTATAAAATCTTTCAATCACTGATCGTGCCAAATGCTCGATAACGAGACTCAAGTGTGTGGGTGTGTGGCGGGGAGTGGTTTGTTTTTAGAGAAAGACAGTCTGCGCGCTGTTGGCAGGCTCTGGGCTGGCTGCGCTGAGAACCACCCGGAGGAGCTTGCAAAAAATACAGGTGTTCTGGCCCCACCTGGAGCTTCTGCAATGGAACTTTGGGTGGAGCCCAGGAGACTGACTCCTGGCCAGGGGTGCCCTGGGGCTCCACCTGCTCCACAGGCCACCCTGTCAAAGCACCTGGGCAGCCAGCCGGCCCTCCCTGGGAACTGTGTGAGTCACTCGTGTGGAAACCACCAAGCCCACAGCCAGCTTCTTGCCACTAAATGCACTAAGTATGTGTGCCCAACTCAGGGGTGAGCTGAAGGGTGCTAGCGCTCACCTGTTCCCTTCTGATACAACAGGGCACAAAGGACCTCTCTCCCCGCTCCTGGGAAGACCCTAATTCCAACTGTCTGTTCTCGAGGGATGTAGCAAGACACAGCGTGCACAGCTCGAGCAGGGCAGGGGCAGGGGGCACTTATTCTGTTACAACAGCACCACCGTAGCTACTGATGCTGCCAATAACAGTAACCAACAGCTAACATCTGAACACTTCCCACCTGCATCAGCCTCTTTACTGTGCACGTTTGCAAATGTGCAAATAGGACGTTCTCGCCCTTGACCTCTGAATGCCCTTGCATTCCACCACTAGCTGCCTCCCAAGGGCATTCTCAAGGATCATCTCGCTTTCCAAGTGAGATTTTTTAATGGTATGAATTAAACCCAAAGAAACTGCCGGTCCATGAAATGACCAGCCGCCCGGAAGGTGACAATTGGGTCCCTTCCACAGACTTCGGAAGGACACCTTCCCCAACACAGCCCCCAGCCCCACCTCACCATTTCATGCTCACCTGACCCTACGACTCGCATCTGGAGCCCACAGGCAGCAGGGAGCCGTGACATTGCCGGGGGGCAGGGGTGGGGGGGGGGTGGGGTGTCACGTCCACACTTATGTGGTTGCCCAGGCCGTCCCTGGAAGTGAGTGAATGCCCCGGGAGGGGAAGATTTCCCAGGCCCAGATCGGGACATACAAACACCCATAGCACATCGGCCACCCAGCTGGACCCGGGCCAGTCACCAAAGCTGCTGCTAAGGGCCCACCATGCGCCAGGAAGACAAACCCAACACACCGTTCTCTGGGAAGCGAGTTCACTGCCAGAGGCCCCCACGGGTTAAGGGTGCTGGCTGTCCTCAGGCAAAGGGGGGCAGCACCCAACCCCTCGCTTTTTCTTCCTTCTCTGGGAAGGGAAAGTAGGTCTTAAACAGAAAGTAAATATTTTACTGGGCATTTCTCAGAGTGACCTAATACCGAGTCACATTCCACAGTCTAAAAACAACCTCCTGAACGGTTTTCAGTTCATCACTTTGGCCCCAGGAACGGAGGAGAAGACGGGATGCTCCCTAACGGAGCCAGCCTCCACCCGCCCTTCCCAGTCCCTTCCCGGTGCCTTCCCGGTCCTGTGTGAGGCAGACTCAGGTCGTGTTTAAGAGCACCAGGATCTGGATCTCCCACCACAAACACTTCTCCCTGGGCCCCGCCCTCTTCACCTGGCACTTGCCCCGACTCCATAAGACCCATCCATCGTTTAAGTGCAAAGGATAAAACCCCCCTTCCCTGGTGGACGCATTCGCCTAGGACAGGGCCCACTCACCATCTCTGTGACCAGCAAGTCCCATTTCCCAGCCTGCACAACCAAGGCAGTCAAGGCCCAGGGAGCACAAGGAAACCTGCCCCAGCTGGCACACGGCACCTCCCGGCGGGGGCAACTGATTTGCTTGTTTATTTATTATGTATTTTTATAAAGTTAACAAACACGTACAATGTGTCAGGCCTGTTCTAAACTCTATATAAATATTACGTCGTCAATCCTTGTAGCCCACCCCTATACTTACCCTTGCTTCCGGTTCAGAAACGGAAGCCCTTTGCGAGGGCTCGTGAAATCCCAAATGCAATCATGTGTCTCGTTCCATCCCTCCTTTTTCCCACACTTTCTAGAACAGTCTGTCCCATCTGATGCCTCTTCCTCTGCTGGTGGGGACGTGTGTTATCTTGGGGGCAGGGCCGTCCCTCCTCGGGCCCAGCCTCAGCCCTGGCAAAGGAGGCAGACATTCACTGCCTTGGTGGGACCTCTCCCTCACCGTCAGAGTGAGTCCCCAGGTAACACTGAGGTCAGCCCAGTGCTCCAGGGTGGCCCAGAGAAAAGCTTTTGGATCTAAGCAGGAGCCTGACATGCCAAGTAATCACCAGGTTGCAAAACTCCCAGATACAAGCACGGCCAAAAATTGGTCCCTGCGCTGACCCTGCCCTCCTCCCCGCTAACAACAAGGCACCCAGACCCAGTTCCCACCAGCCGCTCTCCCTCCAAGACCCCCGCTTGCCCACGGCAGCTACAGAAGATGAAATAAATTAGGAAAAAACCCGTTACTCTCCCTTGCAGAGAAACCTTTTTAAGAACCAGAGTTACACTTGCAATGTGCATTTCTAGCGGTTCTGCTGAGCTCTGAGGGGCGTCTAAGCTCTTGCGTCGTCTGAGACACACATCAAGAGCACAACCCAAACAACTGTTAGTCACAGCCCCTCGCCCTTCCTGCCCCTGGGACACAGGAGACTCGAGTAAGGCAAGCTCACAGTTACCGCAAAGAAAACTCAAACCACTCTGAGCTGCTTTCTCTGCCCACTACTTGGAGCGCATCTGGCCAGTTTAGGGAAGGAGAAAATTACGCGCTGTTCAAAGCCCTCCTTAAATACTCAGGAAGACATCACTACAGATAGAATTCCAACGTTAATTCTGAAATCTCCTGGCTTTTGTCAGATGAAGCCACATTCTTAATCCCAGGCTTAGTTGAGAAATGAGAAGAAAGGATGTTTGCGTGTGGGGAAAAAAAAAAAAATCCTCAGCCCTGAGCGAAAAGCAGCAAACACCTTGGAGGAACAGGGAGAATAAACAGAACTCTGCACAAGGCCAAGGCCGAGAAAACTAGGGTCTCAGGAAACCTGGTGTACTCACCGTGGCACCAACAGGGCATGTGGGGGAAACCTATCAGATTTCCCTCGTGTCCTTCCGGAGGAACTCGGGATGCCAAGCCCAGGGGCATTTCTGCAGAGCCAGGGATCCCTAAACCCGGAAGAGGCCAGAGATACACACCTGCAGACCCAAAAAAGGTTCTGGGACCACCCACAAATCCTGGCTCTCGGCTGGCCAAGGCTAACAAAACTATAAGGGCCATGAGAACATTCCTGTGCTTAAATGCCTTCAGACCCGGCCACATCCACCCTCCAGGCAGAAGGGCCCCCATGGAAGCAGCTGCTTCTCCTTCTCGGGTCCCACCGAGCACCGCTGAGGCCTGAGAGGCACGAGCTGGCTAATCCTGGCGTGCCTTCACCTACCATGCACCACCCTTTCCCATGGGAAGTGAAGCAGAATGGAGACCCTGTTTGAAAACTGCAGGGGGTACTTAAAATAGGCAGAAGATAATCAGGACCCAAGCTGGACCGGACTAATTGGTCAAAAGCTCCCGACCCCGCACCCCGCACCCCGCGCTGCCCTCAACCTCCAGGAAACAGGGCAGAACCCAAAGCCTGAGACAGGGAGTCTGCAGTGTCCCCACCACCACCCAGGCCCACTGGAGCCTTGGAGCACCAGCAAGAACTTCAGGGATTTATTTCCCAAGCACACACGTGTCTGCAAGCACACACGTGTTCACGAAAGGAAGAGAAGCATGGTAAGGCAGGAGGATAATCTTGTAATTAAAGGAAAGCCTGTTTTTCAGGAAAATCTCCACCTCGCGGGGACCTTACCCTAAAGGAAGCCAAGGTCAGTCGGAGAGCTCCCACATCACCTGCTCCGGGTGCCTTTCAGGTGAGTTAATCACCCAGGCAGGGCCGGTCTCCAGATTTCAGGACACACCCAACTTTGTGCCATTCCCTTTCAATTCTCTGATAGCCTCTTTGAAAAGAAAGCTGTTCCTTTTGTCAGGGAGTATTAATTCAAATTCCTCTCCAAGGCCAGCACAAATGCAGGGCCGCAGCCCAAAGGAGGTTTACCCAGCAGAATCAAGTTTCTCGCTAGTTTTTACAGGAGTGGTGCAAACAGACTACTCCAATTAGGTGAAATCCTCACCATCTTCCCTGTCTCTTTTCCCAAATTCCCCCATGTTGAACACAGGAACCAACTCCCACTGTAAGATGTGCATAATGAATCCAGCTGGAAAGTGAGAAGCAGCCAGAGTGAGGGAGGGGAACGCCCCACCCACCTCCAGCCCCTCCCCCCAGTGAGGGGCACATGCTAGGACGGAGGGGGCTCACTTGAGAAGACTCCCACTGAGATCACTCATCCAGACCACAGACGTGTCGAGCACCTGGCTACTAAACCCAATTTTACCAGAAAAAAAACAAAAACAAAACAAAAAACCTGAACACTGTGAAAGCTAGCCACACGATCTCAGGGCATGTGTGTGTATGTGTGTGCTCATTCACACACATGTGTGTTTGCTGGGTGGGGCGGGGGGGGGGGGAGGTGCACATCAGAGACACCCAGATAGAGGCAAGGGAGGAAATGAGATCAGGAGGACAGAGGGGTCTCATTTGGCGAGCATAGCAAAGCCATCCCCAAATGTACTCAAGTCCCAATCAAAAGCCAAAAGCCTCAATCAATTACAGAGAAACCAGAGCCAGGTGGAATTGACTGCTGGCTCCCTTAGTTGCTGAACTCCACCCCCCCTCCCCCCCTGCCTCCCCCCTCCCCCGACGCTGTTTCTTGATTGGTGAAACAGTGACTATCACTTCTACCTCAAAGAGCCCGATCAATAGCACTGTGCCTAGCCCTTGAGGTCCTTCCGGTGTCTGGTCTTTGCCGGGACAGCGAGTCTGTGGTCCAGAGGCAGAATTCTCCCTGTGCACCCAATGGGGCCCCCCATCTCCTGAGCCTGCCTCAGGCTTCAGATCAGGAGCCATGCTGTTCATTAACTCAGAAAGTGTAGTGAATTTAAAACAGGCCTGGTCCAGGAAACTATCTAGAAATCCTTCCTTAGCATTAGATTGTGAGATCCCAACAAAAGACCACTAATCAAAGAAGGAAATTAAAACAAGCCAGACTTCTCACAGTCCCATGTGGTCCAGAAGCAACTCTGGGCCTGAGAAAGATACTTGTTTCTGAGAAGCCATCTGAATCCTGGGGAGAACATGCCAGATTCAGGGCAAGCCTGAACCCTCACCTCCCCTCTGCTCTCGGGGCGGCGGGGAGAGCGGCTCCTTCACCAGGGAATCCTGCCCAGTCCTCACTTCCAAGAGCCTGTTCAAATCCCAGCTCTACCACTTGGAGGGCAGGGAGGGCGATGGACAAGTCACCCAAGTGTCCCCTGTGCCTGACACCCCACCCACCTTGTTGTAAAGGTCAAATGCAACACAGGCCAAGCGTCCAGTGAGAGTGACAACGACTCTAAGTAAAGGATCAGTCAAGGGTAGTTACAGTGTTACTTTCACAAAAATAAAAGAACTTCTTAAGTGGTCTGCGTGGACTTCTTGAGAATCAAATTTAAGTTTGCAAGGATAGAAAGAGCGCAACACACAGAAATTCCTCCACCGAGGATAAGAGGGGTGCAGGGTGGAAAAGCCCCGTTTCATCCTGGCTCTGCACTTACTGCCCCTGCAACTTCTAGTCACATGGCTCATCAGGCCCCACACCCGGAGAAGCGCTGCAATGTGAGAAGGACGCAGATTCTGAGCGAGGACGGGGTAGCCCTCGGAACCACCACCGCGCTGTTGGTACTAAGAGTAAAAGAGCCAGACTGGAAGGCTGCGGCAGAAACCGCGGCCTCATCGCCGCCCCTGGGACGGGATGCCAAGCCGATCAAGTCACAGCGATGGGGCCGTTTACCGCTTGTCGCACCTCTGCCACCATCGAACCTCCCTGTCCACTGGGGAGTGGGTTGTAGAGACAGGGACAACACGACACAGGTTTAAGATCCCCGGAGCCCGCAATCGCTGGGGTGGCTCGGGCACGGTCCAGTCAGGTACCTGGTTCTGCTCCGAGCCTCGCCGCGGGTTCGGGACCCACCTCGGTGTCCTGCGTCCTCTCGGGGCTCCTTCCACGTCCCGGCCGGGGGGACTGGGAGTGGCGCGGGCGAGCCCGCGGGTGGGCGGTGGCGAGGGGCGGGACCCCGCACAATGGGCTGCGGGAGGAAGGAGGAAGTGGGCACTGGTGGGGGTAAAGGCCATTTCTATCACCTCTCGACAAATTCCCAGCGGCGGGAAGCAGCTCCCTATTTACAAGTGAAAGGGCAAAGCGCGAGGGGAGGGGCGCTTCCGGCGGAGTCCGGTACAGCGCGGGGGATGGGGTGGGGGGGATAAGTACGCGAGCCTGCGGGGTCCAGCCGGGGGGCAGGGGAAGGAAAAGGCGGGCGGGGCCGCCAGGTAGGCGGCCTTCGGGGGCGGAGCCTCCAGGTGAGCCAGCCTGGAGGGGAGGAGCGGAGCCGCCAGGTTCGCGGGGCCCAGGGGTCAGGGGGACCTCACCTTCGGGCCTGGGGTCCTAGAATCCGGAACCCCCGACGCCAGGAGACCCGTCCTTATAGCAAGGCCCAGCACTCCGCTGACGGGGCGCGTTCGGGGTAGTGCAGCCACAGACCACGCCCCCTCAGGTAGAGGGCAGCCAGGTAGGGCGGTTGGCCTTCACCCAGGCCCAACTTTGCCCTCCCCGCAGCAGAAGGTCGTGCAGGAGCCCGGAAGTCGCCCTGCGGTCAGTCTGGGCGGAACGTTGGGGTTCCCGGCGCCCGAGGCCCCCAAACTCGAGCTACAGAAACAGGAGGCGGAGACCAGCCTCTTTATGACTCTGGGGAGGCAATTCAATATTTCATCCTCGCATAAAATAGGAATTGCTCTATTTACCTAGCCAGCAGGAGCATCGTGAAGATTAACGACTGTGAAATGTTTTTAAGATCAAAAATATTGAGACTTTACTTATAGGCACTTACATGTGCATACTGATAACTGTACAGCAAAATATACTCTTTATTGATTGCCCTCCTGGAGCGACTTCTAGCCCATAAGCAGAAAGCACTGAGAAAAAAGATTCAGGTACATCTCTGTGTCCTCCTGAGATACTAAGGAATATGGGTAGAAACCGTGGCAGCCACACTGGACCTCCTGCTCCATCCAGGCCTGCAGTGGCAGCTGGAGGAATCAGCCAGCAATGCAGTCCACAGTTGAACGTCTGAAGAAGAGCCGGAAAGAAACTTAAAATATTTGTCACAACCCCTGGGAAGAAAATGCAGCATTCCCACCCCTCAGCTCAGCAGGCAAGTGCCCCCACGTGTGGGCCACCATCGGGTCTCTGCTGTTCGGAAAGCTCTGCCCTACCACCCCGGGCCCAGTGGTCAGTCAAACTCAGCCAGTGCTAGGAGCCCAGGCAGCCCATCTGGCCTGGCAGCTCCAACAGCAAGGCCTCCGTGGTGTCACCAGCACCCTGTCCCTCCCAGCAAAGCAAGCCCACGTGACCGGGCAAGGCCGCTCCACTCCAGTCCCCGCAACCATTCTTGGACAGGGTTTTCAGAGCCCCTGAGAGCCCTCCCGGCTCGCTGCGGCTGCAGTCCAGGTGGGCAGGCCTGGAAGCTGCAACACCCTATGGGCTCCCCACCATCCAAAAGGATGTGCAGGCATGACCCCTACCCATTCCCCAGACCCACCTGGGCCTGATCAAGCAGAAACTTTATTTGCACTTCTAGACCCACCCCACTAAAGACATCCATCAGCAAAAGAATAAAGTCCCAGCCAGAGTTCATTCAGCAGGAAGGGTGTACAAACCGTCTCCTGGCCTCCACCCCTACAGCAAAGGGACTTCACCTGCTGCTCCTCCAACCCCACACATAACACACACACCTGGTCAGCTACAATACTATCACTTCCAGGTTGGATTCAGGTCATTTTCACCTAACAAGTGATTCTTTGCTAGCCTCAACAGCTAGGCTTTAGGCTTTTAAATTGCCATATACCTGGGGCGGGGGCGGGGGGAACAATCCCATCAGGCCAGAGGAGCTGACCTCTACGATCTCGGTCTACAGTTCCTTCCAAAGAAACTTCCTGAGATTCCATGACTCCATAATGAAGTTTTTGTTTGTCCTGTGCTGGAAGCCAGATTTCAGGCATGGCTGGAGCGCAGCAGTGAGTTTACAACCCCTTGGCCAGCCCCAGCGCTGCAGAAAAAGACCCACACATCATCCATGTGACGAATTCCTTAAAAAGGCCCTTCCAAGTTTCTGCCACAACCTGGGCTGGGATGAGACACAGAAACGTTGCCACTACTTCCAACCAAGCTTCAAGCCAGTTAATAGTGTCTTTCAAGTCATAATTAAAGATTTACTTTAATGCAAAAAGCAGGTTTCTGAGCACTTTTGAGAGGGAGAAAATCAACAATGTAAAGGAAGGTTTTCTTTGTTTTTATCTCACAAGCGGGATGAATTTTAAGAACCACACCGTTTTGTTGAAAAGCACTGCCTTCCCCCCTACCCCGGGACATTTCTGGACTCTCAGTGAACACCAACCAAAGGTGAGGCTGCCCACCAAGTTCAGGAAACAACAGCTATTCGGGATTAACATCCCCTAAACACCATCCGACCTTGGGGAGAATGCAGGCTCTGTTATTACCCAGGATAGAAGTCACAATTCTCCATAAAAGCAAAAGCATCATTTGCTCCAGGAATAAGAAAGAACCCAACCATTTTATCACAATTTTTGTGAATATTAAGCCACTCCTAGGCAACCATCTGTTAAATTTCGTTACAGAAACAGTTAAAGCAGATCATTTCTAAAACATTCACTCAAGGAGGAACTAGGCTAGATACAGATGGAAACATCAACTGGCCCCCAAAGTTCCAGGCAGAAGGGGCATCAGCCCCCAACAATGGGCCAGGGCTACACTGATCCCACTTCCTGGAGAGGCAAAAAAGAAAGTTAACACGAGCGCCTGGCACTTTAGCAATAGAGTTTTGGCTCCACTTTGGAACATCAGCTCCCCTGTGGAAGCAGGAAGCTTTGTGAATGGAGGAGGAAGATGCAATACAGAGGAGTTTTCAGAAATGGCAGCACCTGTGCAACAAAATACAAAAATCCAACACTCATTTTAGCCGCACTTTCCCTAACACCACAGACTAAAAACTACTTTAATGTGAGGGGAATAATAAAAATAAACACAACTGCTTCCTATGACTTCAGATGCCTCAGTTCCTGGTAAGTGTTGAATGTGATTTCTGAAAATTGCATTTCAGGGGCGGGGGGAAAAGTCTGCTTCGTTAACACTTTCTTAGAAGAACCCTACTATCTGCTTTTAGAATCTTTCCTCCAAAAAGCAGATCACTGAGAAGAAGAAGAACACAGAGTTCCCCAGCAGTCCAGAAAAGACCACCTTCTAAGAAAAAGTCTGGAAAGGGAGCAGGCCGGTGGCCCCAATTGCCATGCCAGGCAAAGACGGATGATTGTGACTCTGGTTCCCATCCTGTCTGCAGCTCCTGAAGTTTCTGTGTTCTCCAGCAGTTAGAAGAATGAAGGCGAAACTGCCCCTTGGCTCCCATAGTCAACATTCCACACAAACAATGGCCTGGCTTGCTCCCTATTGTACATTCTGTATTCATTTGTGAATCCCATTTTTTTTTTTTTTGCACAATGTGCAAAGCCCTTCTTTTCACTGGTGCGGTCCTGAAGGTCCAAGTGCAGCCATAATTTAGGCTTGAAATACTAATAATGATGATGGCTAAAAGCAAGCGACAGATGAAGCCCAAACATTAATTTGTGAAGATCATTAGAGTCACACTGACGGCTTTTGGATACTATCCATTAAATCATGATCAAAAGAAACACTGAACACCTTAAAAATGGTTCTGAAGTTTTTAGCAATTATTAAATGTAATTTTCCAAACCCAGAGATAGGTGTGTTTAAAAAAAAAAAAAGAAAAAAAATACCCTTTCATAAGTCTTTGATACATATTCCATCAAACACAGACTTGAATAAAAATTAACTTCAAAAGATTGATTGGGGGGGAAGATTTGCATTTTTCCTTCTTTCCCAGGATGCTGTAACTTTAACCGCAGGAGTGTAAATTAGGACATGCTTACCAGCTGTAAGGGAGAAAACTGATACTGCCCAGGCAGTATAGCCTCTGAGAGCAGATCCATTCCAGCATTTTCATGTGCCTACTAAAAGTCTGCAGTAGTGGAAGTCCACACAAGCATTCCTTAGGTAGTGAAATGCAGGAACATTCTTGGGGAATAAGACACCCCGATATTTCAATACATGGTGTTAAGTACAAGAACTTCTATTTGAAGAGTCAAGCAAACTGCACTCCCATTTTTAAATTACTACAGAAATGTGTTCCACCCTCTGTAATTGAACTATCAGCCAGGTGGTGGAAATATTACAGGAGCTGTGCCCTGCTGAAAAGATAAATTTCCTTTCCCAATCACGTACTATATGAATATATATTTGTGGCCTGTATCAGGGACATGAGACACTTGGGCTGCTGCTTTTCACTGATAGAAAGATTAGTAACAGAGGGACCCAGGCTTGTACTCACATATGTTATGATGACAGCCCTTCTATATTAAAATGACAGTGGTAAAAAATGACAACTGGGGTGGCCATTCTGCTATTGCTGTAAACTCTTTAAATTTTTTCCATTTAGGGAAAGTGTTAAGTGCAAAGGGGATAACTTTGCCTTCAAAAATGATTCAAGATGGAAGAGAATTGTTGGCAAATGGCGTTCTGGTGCTAGACCTCAGCGGGGCCGCCCTTTTGGTTTTGAGTCTCAAGGACTTCAAACGGTGCGAGTTATCCTGAACTCTCTTTGCTTTGGCATTTTAACAGTTGCCAGCAATAATATCCTTTCCCAGTCCAGCGATGTGCTTGCTCGGTACCTATGTTACATACTCATCCTTCATTTACCTTGTCGCTAGCTACTCAGAACACTGAAAAAGTTGCAGGTTGATTTTGCAGCTTTGTTTGTTGTTGTTGTGGCTGTTTGTTTCACTTCGTCTCTCATTAAAACACTTTCAGGGCTTATGAATAGGATTTCTTTCTGGAGTTTTACAAGTCAAGAGTAAAGTTATTGATTATTCCCTGAAAGGGTAACTGATGGCTAGTTAATAATTATACGAATAGCAAGTTTTCCTGTTTCGTCTTGTGTACACGACCAGATTAACAATGCCAGGGAAAGCAAACTCGACTCCACAGGAACAGGTGTGCCCTGAGTCTTAAAAGGCCAAAATATCTCACAAAGTATGTCACTGGTGTATTTTTACAATGCTAGTAGTGTTTGTTTTTAAGTAGCCAAACTTTTTTACTTTTTTAACTTTAAAGAGACACACTTTGCAAATATTTCTTCACCCAGTCAATGACTAACTGCCAGGCGTAAGCTGCAATTCGAGCCTGGCAAAGAAATACATTTTAGGGACAAAGAGATTTTTTTGCTGCTGTTGTTATTGTTTAAATCACAGTTAAGAAAAGGCAATTTGCCCTGCCCCTCCCCCAGGAGAACACCCAGTTCAGGATGTTCAAAGATCCCAAGTGAAATCCTAAATAACAGGGCTCTGAGCTCCAATCTACAGAGCTACGCAGAGCACCCTCCACCTATAGCTTTATTAATGTACAGTCAGGAAGGAGGGAGGAAACATACCCCTTCGCTTTATCTTCCCAAACAGGAAAAAGAATTAAACCAAAAGGCACCATGTCAGGTCCAAAACAAGCTCCAAACCCAAGATTTGTAAATTCCCTCTAATAACTGCTTTCTACAGGGACAAACTGGGGTCCCCTACTCCTCGGGCACAGAAAACCAATCAGTGTCATAAATTCCCTTTGCCTTCAACCCTCACTCCCTTGAACAGGGGACAGAGTGGGGGGAGGGGGCGACCCAACATCAAGACTTAACACTAAATCCCTCAATGCTCTACAGAAATATGCTGGCTTCTTTCCTTTGTTTGGTCCTGTTATACTTGATCGAGTGTGAACGATTAAACTGGTTTCATTAAAGGCAAGTGCATTCACAGCTAGCATCCAACTTCAATGGCAACTGGAAGCATATTTTGCAAGAAGGAGGGCCTGCTTTTTTGCTTGAAATCTACCATCTCATTAACTTTTCTTTGGGGGGGGGCAGTAGAAAGGGCACTAGGGGTTTTTACCAGAGAGTGTCAGAGCAGCCCAGAGATCTGATGCTAGACAAAAGGATATTTAGTGTTTCAACTCTGAGATACAGTCCCTCTTACTTAAAAAAGAGAAAAGAAATCCTGTTTCAATATTATATTAAAGCTGCTCTGAAAGTCTTTAATTAGCATTTTGAATATTGATTTATAATTGCTCTAAGAAGTATGCTTTGAAATCAAATGATTATGAAAACAAGATGCTTTAAAGCCCCATTACTTCAAAATGTAGAAAATTTATTTTAAAAAATCAAAACAGTGGAATTCTCCTAAGCACATGAAAACTAAAGTTCTACTTTGAGAACCCCAGAGGCAGAACAGCAGTCTCAGGTACTGAACACGGGGTAAATTTTAAACTGCCTTTGAGCCCAAGCACCTAGCTAGCAGAGAAGAGTGTCTTCTCTGAAAGAGTAGTACCAGAGTTTGATATATTTCGCCAAAGTCGGGAGGCAGAATCACTTAGTAAACTAACCAAAATAAACGTCCCCTCCAAATTATCCATGTCAGATTAAAAATATACCAGTCTCTACAATATCCAACAGAATTGCAAATAAGGCACTTAGCATTTTAAATTCCCAATGCATATTTATAGAATAGAATTCTCTTGTCTACCCTTCAAGCCACTCACGTCTGACTCTCTAAGAACTTAACCCGATCTCCAGTCTTTAAAAAAGAAAAAAGGGGGAATAATCCAGAAAGATATGTTTACCCCGGATAGGGCAAGTGAGCCCGGCATGACGACGCAGGCCACTGCCAGCAGACTCCACCGCAAGGACGCAGACCAAGCGGGAATTTCTACGAAAAATTCCTCCTTTCTCTTGTAAAATACTAAACCCGGGTGCCCTTGGAGCCAACTGCCGCTTGGGCCGCCTCCGGAAAAAGTATTTGAGGGCTGGGCGCACCACACACACTCGCGCGCACACGCAGACTCAGTGTCCGTGACCATCCGCGGCGGCGGAAAGCGAGCCACCGAAGGGAGTATGTGCGCGTGTGTGTCTCGCCGTGGCCAGTGGTGACCGCGCAGAGCTCCCCGGCCCGCGGCCTCCCGGCACCTGGGCGCTGCGTGGGCTGCGGACGACCGGCCACGCCGCGGACCTCCAGCTGGTGAAAGACCCTGCGCGCCCCGGCGCCGGCGCGCCTCTGCCCAACTTGCCCCGGGTCGTTGGGAAGAGCGCGAGGTAGAGAAAGAAAGGCGCTTCCCCTCGGCCTCGCGGGTCCGTCCGGCGCCGCGGAGGACAAGGAGGAAGAGGCGATCGCGGCCGCCCGGCTGCCTCTGCGCCGCGCCGAGTCCCCGCCGCCCGGGTCGCGCCCTCGCCAGACCCTCCTGCGAAACTTTTTCTTTTTGGTTCGCCCCACCCGAAAAGTGCGGCCAGGGCGGGGGAGGCGGGCGGGCCGGGTTCGCGGCGGCTGCGGCGGCGGCGCGTGAGGAGGAAGTGGTGCCGGCGGGAGCGCGGCCGGGCAGAGGAAATGCCCAGCCAGCTCGGCCCCCGCCCGCGCCCGCCGCCCGGCTCGCCCCAGGCCCCCGCCCCGCTGCGACTTTGGCGGGCCGAGCCCGCCGCGGCAGTGGTGGCGGCGGCGGCAGATGTGGCCCGGCTGCCCGGAGGAGCCAACAATGCGGGGCCGGCAAAACAAAAGGGTTCCACTTCGCCTCCTTTCCCGTCTTTCACTTGCGCTCCCGGGGCGCCGCGCGGGATCCCCTGCCAGCAGGGGCCGCTCCCCTGGGGACCCGGAGCCGCGCGCGCCCCGGTTTCCCAGCGGACCCCCCGCTCCCCTCCCCCGCCCCGCAGGCGCAAGGCCCCGCGCGCTCGGACTCCCGGTTCCGGGGGATCCGGCCGTATTGTCCCCGCGGCACGCCGCGCGCTCGGCCTGGGTCGCGGGCGGCCCCCGCGCGCGCACCCACCGGCCTCCGGGAACAGGAGCCGGGGGCGCCTAGGAAACCGTCGCCGAGACGCCGCCGCCGCCGCCGCTGCCCTCCGGACGCCGCCGTGCTCGGGGTTTCTTTTTCTTTTTTTTTTTTTTTTGCCAGTCCTGATGGGAAGGAAGGTGACCGCCTACTTCGCATTCATCAACTCTCATCACAACAACAAAAATCCTGGCGCTAACGGCGGCCAGCGGGCACGATCGGCGGCGGGGGGCGGCAGGCAGGGACCCCAGGCCGGCGCCCACTCCCGAGCGCCGAGCGGGGACACCGGGCCGGGGACGCAGACCAAAGATGTCCTCGGATGTCGGCTTGGTGTCCTTCGCCCTCCTCCTCCTCCCCCCCAGTGGCGCAGTGAGGCGCGGGCGCGGCGCCCCCGGCCCGCGGCCGCAGGTGAGGCGGGGGCGGCGGCGGTCCCAGCCCTCCCCCGGGGCCCCCCTTACCTCGTCCCGGGCCGCCGGCGTCCACGGCGAAGGGCGCCCACCCGGGAGGCGGCGGCAGCAGCGGCGGCGGCTCCCGCCCCTCCCACCCCACCCGGCGGCGGTGGCGGCGGTGGCGGCGGCTGTGCGGCCCCCCCTCAGCGCGGCATGGCTCCCGGCTCCGTCCCTCGCTCCTCCGGCCGCTGCCAGTTCCTCTGGGCCGCTCCCGGGCCACCTTAAAATGACACACGCACACAAGGACACACACACACAAAAACTTAATCTCTCCCCTCCCCTCCCTCCCTCCCTCCCTCCCCTCCCTCTCCCCTCCCTCCCCTCCCTCTCCCCTCCCTCCCTCCCCTCTCCCCTCCCTCCCTCCCCTCTCCCCCTCCCCCTCCCCTCCCTCCCTCCCCTCTCCCCCTCCCCCTCCCCTCCCTCCCCTCTCCCCTCCCTCCCCACTACCCTCCCTCCCTTCTCCCCTCCCCTCCCTCCCCTCTCCCCTCCCCTCCCTCCCCTCTCCCCTCTCCCCTCCCTCCCTCCCCTCTCCCCCCTCCCCTCTCCCCCCTCCCTCCCCTCTCCCCCCTCTCCCCTCCCTCCCCTCCCCTCACCCCTCCCTCCCCTCCCCTCACCCCTCCCCTCCCCCTCCCTCCCCTCCCTCCTCTCTCCCCTCTCTGCCCTCCCTCCCCTCTCTCCTTCCCTTCCCCTCCTCCCCTCCCTTCCCCTTCTCCCCTCCCGTCCCGTCCCCTCCCCTTATCTCCGCTCCCCACCCTCCCCTCCCCTTCCCTTCCCTTCCTCCTCCTCCCCCTGCCGCCGAGCCTCTTCCTACTTCCCCACCCACCCCACCCCCTTCCTCCGCCCACCCGGCTCCCGGTCGTCTCCAGCCTGGTCCCGGCCCCGCGCCCGGCCGCAGGCAGGGGGCTGCGCTGGGGGTACCCGGCCCGCACACGCCCCGCGCCGCGCTCACCCCCAAGAGGATGCTAATTCCAACTTGGATCGGGGGAGGGAGCGTCCTGGAAGCCGAGCGCCTCCCGGCTATTTGCTCTTCTTTATTTGTTTTCTCCTCCGGGGAAGGAGGAGGAAAACGGAGAGAAAAGGAAAGGGAAAGAAGCGGCGCGGCCGCGTCTCCCGGTGGCCGCCGGCTGCGCAGGAGCGAGGCGGGAGGCGAGGTGAGGGTCGCCGCTCGCTCACTCCTCGCTCCTTTTTTTTTTTTTTTTTTTTTTTTTTGGGCAAAGGCGGGGTCTGTCTTTACAAACCAATGACACAACCCCACATGGGCCGGCCTCGCCCCCTACAGATACTCTTCACTACAAATCGCCTCTCTCGGGGGATTAGTGGCTCCGCGAAAGTGCACACAGGCGCGGCGGGCGGGCGAGTGGGCCGGGCGCGGCGGGCACTCCCCGGCCTGGCCCCGCCTGGGAGGCCCTAGCGAAGCGCTGGGGCCTCGCGGGCAGGGCTGGGGGTCCAGCTGCAGCGGCTGCGAATCTGGCCCTCCCTCCACCCTCCTTCCTCCTCCGCCCCTTCCACGTGGGGCCCCGGGCGGCCGGCCACGTGGGGGAACGCGAGTCCGCGCGGACCTCGGCACGGCGCCCCGGGGTGGCCCTGGCTCAGTGGGGCCCCCGCCAGGTCCGCGGCGCCGACCTGCCCCCTTCCTGGCCCCGCGGCTCCAACTTCCTCCCGGGCCCCTACGCCGGCCGCTTCTGTCTTCTCAGGCCCGTGGGGTCAGGCGCGGGCCGACCACAGGGGGCACTTGCGCTCCCCAAATCCGGATCCGGGAGACAGTGCCCGCGCCTGGCCCGAGGGGCGGAGATGGCCGTGGGTGCGCGCGGAGGGAGCCCTATGTGCTGGAACTTGCAGCGGTAGTGTTCCCTACCAGAAGCAAAACATTTTTTACACATTAAAAAAAAAATGTTCCTTCCTCTTGCCTGAATCTCGTCGGGGCTATTTTTAAAGCCTTGCCTTGGGTGGGAGCTCCGGGCCTCGCGGGACGGAGGCGATCTGCGGCCGGGGGGCCCCCAGAGTCGGGGACCTGGACTTGCGCACAGCTCCGACGCCCCAAGGTTAGTGTCTGGACACCAAACCTGGAATCCAGGCGGAGCGCCGGCCGCAGCTAGACTAACTTCCATGCCCGTGACCCGCGGCGTTGGAACTCGGTCTGAAGGGAGCCAACGGCTGCGGGCTGGGAGGGCTCTTCTCCCTGCTCCCCAGAAGCCCCCAAACTCTCATCTCACATCCCTGAGATCGGCCGCGCGTCCTCCGAGGGCCCCTGTGTGGGCTGAACAGAGCCCTTAGTCTCGATCTGCTTAAAAACCATATTGAGATGTTACGAACTGGACTGAGGTGTTGAGCAGGAAAGGCGTGGGGAGAGGTGTGAGGTCCGGCCTTTGCAGGCCGCAGGGACTGCCATTCCCAGAGCCGAATCTCTGGGTTTGGCCTCCCACGTACCCGGAGTGCACCACACCCTGTGAATCAGAGGAAACAGGCTGGAGCCTGGGGGCCAGAGAAAGGACCACCAAATCTCTGAACCCTTTTCTGCATCCCAAGGAGCGCTGCTCTAGGCCTCTCGGTCTGTTAACATTTTAAAAACTCCTACGCCGGCTCACAGCAGGAAGGAATGCGCACTGCTCGTTTGCTGAAGCGCGCCCAGGTCAGCCTGCGGGACTGGGGGCCCTGACTCCGGATGATCGCTTTATCATCCAACAGATTTTAAACCCCTACTGAAGACCTCCTAGAAGTGATGGCAGCGCGGGACTAGGCATTTAACACTCGCTAGTTCACAAAATTCGGTTGCTAAAATGTCCGAAGCTGGTTTTCTACTTGGCACTAATAGGCCCCGGCCAGCCCGGCTGAGTGGCTCTTGAGTGGCTTATGCGGTTCAGTTGAAAAACTGCCAGACCCGCGCTCTCAGTGACCTCCGTCTTCTGGCGACCCCGCATCTCCAGCTCTCGCCTCTCCCCAGCAAGTTTTGCCTCAAAGTCATGGCGCCTGAAATACTTCTCGGTTATACCCTGACCCCGCCCACCCCCAGGCTACTGAGGTACTATTATATGCTTTTCTCTGTTTCTTAGGCATTATGGTAACCATAAAGATTTTCTGCTTCCTTATTTCACAGATGATCTTTGGTTCTGAGTGGCCCTCTTTTCACCCAGAACACACTGAAAGTCAGCTGGCTTTTCCTATCACTTGTTCAACTTTCACGTCTACTATGAATTTGACCTTAGAAAATACTGTGTTCTTTGTTTTGAGAATGTTATTAAAAAAAAACAAAAAGTCATCCTCGGAGCCAAAAATTATTTCTCATATATTGCCCCCAACATGTGAGTTATTTCAAACTCCATTTTAAAATGAGCAAAGACTTGAATAGACATTTCTCAAAGGAAGATATACAAATGACCAACAAGCACAGGAGATTTCCCTAATTATTAGGGAGATGTAAATCAATGCCACAGAAAGATACCACATCATGTCCATCGGGATGGCTATTATCAAAAAACAAAACAAAACAAAACCCAAAAAAACAGAAAAGAATAAGTGTTGGTAAGGATGTCAGAAATCAGAAAACGTGCGCATTGCTGGTGTAAATATAAATTGGTGCAGCCACTGTGGAAAACAGTTTCGTAGTTCCTCAAAAAGTAATGTAGAATTTACTATATGATCCAGCAATTCCAATTCTAGGTATATACACAGAATAATGGAAAGCAGAGTCTCAAGCAGGTATTTGTACACCAGTGTTCGTAACAACAGCCAAAAGGTGGAAATAACCCAAATATCTATCAAAGGATGAATGGATACACAAAATGTGGTCTATACACACAAGGGAATATTACTCAGCCTTTAAAAAGGAGAAATTCCAGCACATGCTAAACATGGACAAACCCTGAGGACATTATGCTAAGTGAAAGAAAAACAGAACCAAAAGGATAAATATAAGTTTCCACTCATATGAGGTATCTAAAATAAGCAAATTCATGGAGACAAATGAAAGAGATGACTAAGGGCAGGGAGGAAGGGAAAAAGGGAAGTTGTTTAATGGGCACAGAGTTTCTATTTGGAGTGATGAAAAAGTTCTGGAAATGGATGATGGTGATGGATTGCACAACAATTGTGAATGTGCTTAATGCCTCAGAACCATACACCTAAAAAGGGTGAATCTTATGCATATTTTACTGCAATATAAAAGAAATGGGGACTTCCCTGGTGGTCCAGTGGTTAAGACTGTGCGCTCCCAATGCAGGGGGCCCAGGTTCGATCCCTGGTCAGGAAACTAGATCCCACATGCCACAACTAAAAGAGCCCTCATGCTGCAACTAAAGATCCCGAGTGCTGCAACTAAGACCCGGCACAGCCACATAAATAAGTAAATGAATATTAAAAAAAATGTTGCAAAGTAGCTTTTGTCTCACAAACCTCTTAGTTTATACTTTCTACTATATATAAAGGTGGGGTTTTTTGTTTGTTGGTTGGTTTTGGGGTGTTTTTTGGCCGAGTCGCGCAGCATCTGGGATGTTAGTTCCCTGACCAGAGCACGGAGTCTTAACCACTGAACAGCCACGGAAGTCCCTAAAGGTATTTTTCAGTAAGGAAAAAAACATTAAGATAAAGACAAAACATTTTGTTTTAAATTATATTTCAGATAATTTATAGAATAAATACCTTTTACTAATTTTTATCTCTACCAGTTACCTTTATAGAATATAGTACTGAAATGCTAATTTTTCAGTACTCTCCATGCTTCCTCCCATCTAATCCTATTTAACTGGTCAGGTTCAATTTCTGGTGTCCCAACATGGATTTGGAAAGACACAAAAAAGAAGAGTCACAAAAATAATAATAGCGGTAACAAATGTTGGTCCATGACTCACTAGGGTGCCTGGCACTGGGCTAAGCCCTTGACATGCATCTTTAATCCTCATAGCAGCCGCTTAAGAGAGATGCTAGTATTATCCCCATTTTACAAATGAGAGAAAGTGAGGGTCAAAGACTTCATGTGACTTCCCCAAGGTCACACTGCTGGTGAGTGAGGAGCTGGGGTTGGTCCCCTATCTGCCTGATTCTGTTTACATACACATATCTTCATTATTAGTATAGATTCAGAAAAAGCGAAATTAGTTATTTTTAAAATGTATTTTTAGCTTCTCCTTATTTGAAAGTTTTTTCTTTCTTCGTTTGTTTAATAATAAGCCTTCAATCTAATCTTTAAGGAAAAAAGTAAGGAAAGCCCCCCAAATAAATGTGCTGTCAGACACTGGTTAAAAAAATAACAACAAAGATGGGTATATGGCATGGTGGATTTTAAGGCTCTGAGGATCAATTTCAGAACAACAATCAAAAGCTGTGATAACAAAAGTAGAAAATAAATGGTTGCTGAGAATACGGGTTCCACATACTACTTTCATATCAAGGAAGAAGAAGTAATATAAAGAGTTCAAAAATGTTGCATCTAACACTGCTTTTGGGGGGGTTGTTTTTGTTTTTGCCTTGTAAAAGATCTGTAGTCACTTTTTCCCTGATAATCTTGGTTAAATAGAAAAATCCAATCACCCAGAATACTTCATTTGTTCAGGTAATCTTGTTAATCAAGCTTCTGAAGTGGGAGGAGTTTGAAGTGTACACACTGCCCTGGGATGTACTGTAGAAGAGGCTTTTCCTTGATTCTGGGAACTCAGCTTACTTGCCTGGGAGCCTCCAGTCCGGCTTGACGTTGCCAATGAAAGGCAACTTTGTGTCTTCTGGCTTGATTCTGTTTCTTCTGGGTTCACAGGTCTCCTTTGGCACCTCAAGTTCAAACTCCTTAGCAGAGTGATTTCTCCCCTTGTTCAAGGAGTCTCTCTCCTTTCTGGGTACATGAATTTGGGATTCGGATAAGGGGCATTTTCCCCCAACGCTGTGGGGGGAGGGGTCCTCTCTCCAGTGGCGGTGCCTGGCCCAGAGGAGCCCCTGTACTGCAGTATGGGAGCAAGTGTATAGCTCTCAGCACAGACAGGGCAGAGGCATTTTTCCTGTGGACTCAGCTGTTCCCTGCTGACCAAGCCTGGCGCAGCTGACCCTTTGAGATGCTGCTTTGTCCTCCATAGCACACATGACCCGCCCCAGCCCCTCCCACAGGGCCACCTTCCCCCATGGATGCACTGTACTTCTTAGCTTTCAGGTACTTTCTGTGTCCACCAAGAAGCCATGGGTTCCATCCAGGTCACACAGTGCGGCGGGAGCACCCCTCCCACAGGCCTTCAGTCCAGTCACTTGCCTCAGCACCACCTCCTCCCTCTACACACATGAGGGGAGGGGACAGGCAACAAGAGCTGGTCCAGATTCTTCCTCAGGGCATGGGAATTTCTGTCATTTCTGCTCTGTTCTGTTTATAAATACACACATACGTACATGGCATCTTTCCTGAGGATCTGAGAGTTTGCTTTTTCACAGAAAATTAAAAAGTGTAAGCCACCACGATTCCTCGTCGCCTGGCTCATAGGAAGCTCAAAGTCAAATGTTAAGTCCAAGGATGCCAACTAGCCTATTGTCGTGTTCCAGGAAGCAACTTTTTCCTTCCTCCGTGAAAAGTGATTGTGAACTTGCTCCGAGAGAGAACTGGTTTGTGTTGTTTGAGAGGGCATATTAAATATTTTCAAACAATTTTATATGTGGACAGCAAAATACCAGTTGTTTGATAGTATTTTCCATGACAGATACGATGGAAAATGGAGCTCAATAAAATTTTTTTTGCTTGATGATGATGCGCTGATGACACAGGATCGCTTCCTGGATTTGGAGAAACCGGTCTGAGAAACTGTTGGAAGAAGTTTCTGATTCCCATGTTGACTTTTTGATTAACTGTAGGGTTGTATATATGTTCTTACTATAACCACCTAAAATATTTTTTTGGAAGTTGGTGGGAAATTATTAATAAATACCACAAAAGCCCCAACGATATCAACGTCCCTGACTTGGGGCAAGGGACTTTTTCTTTGGAGAGAATTGCACGAATTGCCCTCAATAGCAGTTATCACATTTTGTAACACAAAATTACCTGATGGTTTGATCCATTTTGTAGGCCCTGGACTGTAAGAGGTGCTTGGTTAAATACTTCTTGGATGAATGAATGAATCACTCCATGAATATATTTCAAGAGATCTGAGCTGGGGCTTCCCTGGTGGCACAGTCGTTAAGAATCTGCCTGCCAATGCAGGAGAGAGGGGTTCGAGCCCTCGTCGGGGAAGATCCCACATGCCTTGGAGCAACTAAGCCCATGTGCCACAACTCCTGAGCCTGCGTGCCACAAGTACTGAAGCCCGCGCTCTAGAGCCCGTGCTCTGCAACAAGAGAAGCCACTTGCAAGGAGAAGTCCGAGCACCACGACGAAGAGTAGCCCCCGCTCGCCACAACTAGAGAAAGCCCGCATGCAGCAACAAAGACCCAACGCAGCCAAAAATAAATTAATTAATTAATTAATTAAAAAAAAAGAGAGAGATCCAAGCTGTGCAAAAGTCATATATGTAAACTGGCAAAGAGAATAAAGTAATTTTAAATTGAACATAGTATTAGTATAAGGGAGGTAGGATTGGGGGTTATCTTCAAAGGTTTTTTATCTTCATTCTGTTATATTATTTTCATAACTTAAAAAAGTAAAGGGAAGTGGGGGGAGGCTCAAGAGGGAGGGGATATATGTATACATAGCTGATTCACTTGGTTGTACAGCTGAAACGAACACAACATTGTAAACCAATTATACTCCAATAAAGATGTAAAAAAAAAAAAAAAGGGACAAAAGGAAATGATGTGTGCAACAAACAGTTCAGAAAAAATAATGTGTAGATAAAGCAAATGTGCCAAATGTTAAAAACTGGTGAATCAGGGCGATGGTTGTATGCACTTATCTGTGCATTTAAGAATTATTTCAAAATAAAAAGTTTTTTAAAAAGAAGTGGAAAAAATGGAATCCATAGCTGCAGTGTGAAGTGCTGAGTCTGAAAGGCACTTATTTTCTCCCGTTTAGCAGCCTTTCAACAGGAAGGCATAACTCCTTCCCTGCTTCGTACCTCCCTGAGAGCAGCTTTGATGTCTCTGGAACCCGGGGCCTATAAAAGGCCCCCAGGACTGACCCACTGCTGGAGGGCGGCAGCTTCCGCCCTGCCTTAATCAAAGACTTCTAACTAAGGGCCTTACTTCTCCCCTCCCTATCTCTCTCCTGTTTCATTTCTAGGAACCCAGGAACCAACGGTTATAGAAAAAAAGATAGTGGCCCTAGATAATAGTGGGTTCTTTTATTGTAACTGTTTTGTGCAATAAAATGGACTAGTCGTGTGCACTTGAGTATTTCAAGGGTCTGTGCGGCGAGAGTTGCTGGGAGTTGGACTTGACTGTATTGTCACTCGCCTGTCTCTGTTGCTCAGAGCTCAGCTCACTTCAGAACCACATTATCGGAAGCTCTCTGTCGCTGTCCTGAATGGAGGTGGGAATTTTGCCGTGCTATTTTGTGGAAGAGCTGTGCTTGTTGTGGCTATAATATAATCATGATGTGATTCGTAATTAATTCTAATCAGCAAGTACACTTTTGCCTTTGCAGATGCTGTGGCCTTTTTCAAACACGTGTTAAAACTCCTATGCTCACGCCCTATGCAGTGAGGGGTACCAATCGAAGTGGTTGAAGCTCTCAGTTTCAGGATTTAATTGGCATTTGGGTTTAAGCCCATCACTTTTATTTTTTAGTTAAACACACACACACACACACACACACACACACACACACACACACACACACACACACACACACACACACTGCCTGAATCCTTTGAAAAACAGTGACGCCAGTCCTAGGAAAACAAAAACAAGCGTGCTGATCATGCAACTGAGTGAATCTGTAGTGTAACATACGGAGGAAATAAACAAACATACTGAGGTACTACTACTCAACAAACATTGAAGGACGGCCTGCTCTGTGCCTGGTCTGGGCTGAACCCTTGGTACGAGATTAGCCTGGGCTGGTTGCTACCTCCCAGGAGAGAGGATCACAGGGAGACTGCACTGGCACATGTTTTAGGTCATTCAATCCTCACCATAATTCGAGGTAGGGAGTAAATCCCCCAGTTGTCTGTGAGACAATGAAGGGGGATTAGGTGCAGAGCCAGCTCCACAGGCTGCAAGCCCTGTAGTCACACAGGCCCCGCAACCAGAAGGGCCCCATGCTTGGTTTCATGCTCTGCAGTTGCTGTCTTGAAATTCTGAACAATCTGAACAAGGACCTTGCATCTTCATTTTGCACTGGGCCTGACAGATTAGCAGCTGGCCCTATTTAAGAGTCGCTCAGCCAGCAAGTGGCAGACCTAGAATGCAGGGCAGTTCTTCAAACCTCCAAGTTCACTGTACTTCAGTTACTTTGGGAAAATGATTAAAATACTAGATAAAACATGCCCAATCCTGTGTAGTGGAACACAGAATGGGGAAGCCTAGAATTCTCTATTAGTGGCCCATGGAGTCAAACTGAGTCAACATGAGTCTAAAAAGTCCCCTGGCCTCTTATGAGGACACCTCCTCACATGTCCAGCCCGGGGACCTACCCTTGGAATGTTAATTTTAATGTTAGTTTTCCTGTAGCGGGGCAGGCCTGTGACCTGCAGTCCTCCAGATGTGTTAGCAATCATGACCAACAGCAGAGTCATACAGGCCACTGACGTTACTCAGCCCACAGTCCACAGTGGGGCATGGTGAAGCAGCTGCTGAGAGTGGCCGAGAGGGGATGGAGACTGGGGGTGGCCAGCCTCCTGGAGTTGTTGCACGCAGGGAAAGGAGTGCTATCATCAAAGGGTGCGTTACTCAGCTCCAACTAGAACCGGGTTTACGGTCTAAAGCTTGCCATGCAGCCTGCAGTTCCATCACCTGCAAAATATCCTAAAAATGGAACTGATTTCAGTGAGTTCCTCCTTCCTGGGGAACTCTGTACTTAAAAAAAAAAAAATCATGCATCCCTGAAAATCTACAAATAAGGCCCATATTCATCAGGTCAGCTGGCCAGGGGAGCCCAGGTTTGCCAGTACTCACCATTCATGGCGCACTCACTTGTCCCAGGAAAGCATCATTATTTCACGTTAGCTAGGGCGGCCCTTGCATTTCAGATGAGGATGCTGAGGCTGCAGATTAGGGTCACTTGCCAAAGCCTTTCAGCAGACAGGCCGGGGAGCCCAGGATGAAACTGCAGGTCGGAGGGCCTCCCAGGCTCTCCCTAGCTCTGCCGTCTGCCCGCCCAGTGCTCACCAGGATGTGGACAGGTGAGTGCATCTGGCCCCCAGGTCTGTGCATCTCTGGAGACTTGCCCTCACATTTAATTTGTGCCGGGAAGAAACAAAGCAGTGGTCTGCTAGTTTTTCTCCCCAGCTCCAACTTTTCATTTCAAGATTGTTCAAATCTATAGACAAATTGATTTAATAGTACAATGAAGGGGACTTCCCTGGTGGTCCAGTGGTAAAGAATCTGCCTTCCAATGCAGGTGATGTGGGTTCGATCCCTCGTCAGGGAAATAAGATCCCACATGCCACAGGGCAACTAAGCCCGTGCGCCACAACTACTGAGCTCGTGCGCCTCAACTGGAGAGCCTGTGTGCCACAACTACAGAGCCCACGTGCCACATGTACAGAGCCCATGCGCCCTGGGGCCCACACACCGCAACTAGAGAGAAGCCCGTGCACCGCAACAAAAGACCCAATGCAGCCAAAAAAATAATAAATAAATAAATAAATAAATAAAACAAATAAAATAGTACAGTGAGGGACTTCCCTGGTGGTCCAGTGGTTAAGACTTCGCACTTCCAGTGCAAGGGGTGTGGGTTTGATCCCTGGTCAGGGAGCTAAGATCTCACATGCCTTGCAGCGTGACCAAGAAAAAAAAAACTTAGTACAATGAATATACACAGGCCCATCACCTGTAATATTAGTACAATTTGTTCACATTTTGTCACATTTGCTTTCACTCTCTTCTTCTATTGTAGATACTTTTTTTCCTTGAACCATTTGAGAGTCAGCTGCAGACATCCTGATGTTTCCTCCCTAAATACTTCAGCATGTGTCTCCCTAGAAGAAAGATCTTCTACTACAAAACCCTGATATCTTATCACACCTATGAATATTAACCATATCTCAATACAAGGGCTGCCAGTTCAGTGCTGTTCAGTGTGTGGTCAGTCCACTGGGGTCAACCTGCAGACTATTTGTTATAGGTCAGGAACAAGCTACATAGCAAAAGTGAGAGCAAGCTTTTAGAAACTTTCATAGTAATGTGACAGGGTCATTTTAGATCTCTTAAGTTTAATAATCAAAAATCTGGGCTTACATTTTTGTATATTTTAATTTTATTTTGCAAGAAATTCACTTTTAGGGCTCCCCTGGTGGTGCAGTGGTTAAGAATCCGCCTGCCAATGCAGGGGACACGGGTTTGTGCCCTGGTCCGGGAAGATCCCACATGCCGCGGAGCAACTAAGCCCGTGCGCCACAACTACTGAAGCCCACATGCCTAGCGACCGTGCTCCGCAACAAGAGAAGCCACCGCAATGAGAAGCCCGCACACCGCAGGAAGAGTAGCCCCTGCTCACCGCAACTAGAGAAAGCCACGCGCAGCAACGAAGACCCAAAGCAGCCAAAAATAATAAATAAATAAATTTTAAAATATATTTTAAAAAAAGAAACTCACTTTTATTATATTTTACAAAAGCATCTGTGGTACACCGAAAAAACAAACAAACAACTGGTTCTTCACCACAGGTAGTTTGAGAAGCACTGTTTAATTCCCAGATCGTTTTCAAATTTCCCCAATTGTTCAGAAAGGCTTTTAATAGGTTCTTTGAGGGGGATCCAGGATCCTCCTGAGGCTCACAGTCTCCGTCCGGCTGCTATGGGCTCTGCCGGCCTCTCTGAGCGACACTAAGCCATCGTCCTGCTCTTCTTTGGAACTTGAAGCCTGCTCAGTTAGAGTGACTTCAGTATTTGCGGGGCCTGGATCAGGCAGGTCTGCAGCTCTCTGAGGCCCCCAGAAATTACTGTTCATAAAGCTATAAAAGGGTAAGCCCAGTGACCTGATAAATCATTTTCAAATTTCCTATGAATGTCTTCGTGATGACAGGCAAAAAATTATAACATATTTGTGACATTCTGGCAGAGTCACACTGGGTAAGGCAGAAAAAGCTGTGTTTGTATTAAATATCAGCTAAACAAGAAATTTGTGATGTTCTGATGTCGGAGATGGTCATCAGGAAAACCATAACAACATGTATGTGCAGCGCCCAGGGTTCGGCTAAACTCCTTTGCACATGAATTGGAAGTTGTCAGGTTTGGGTTCAAGGCTGTCAGCTAGCAGGTGGTAGACCTAGTGGGCTTAGGGACTCCTCAGCTGGGAAGGGACATGCATTTGTCTCAATTAATTTCCACTGAAGAGAAATATTTAACGTGATTGATATAAGGCATGATACAAATAAATACCACTTATTGCATCTGCGAAGCATTCAACATGGTGCCTGGGACGTAGTAGCTCTTAGAGCAAATGCTGCTGGGCTCTCCACCACCCTCTCCACCACCGGCCAGCATCATGGCTGCAAAATGGGCAGTTACACAGGTCCTGGGCTTAGAAGGGCCCTGTGCTTGGTTTAATGCTCTGTGGCAGCTCTCTGCAAATTCTTAATAATTTTTAACAAGGCACCCTGTATTTTCATTTTGCGCTGGGTCCTGCGAATTATGTAGCTGGTCCCACCCCACCCCCCTCCCCCTTCCCCCTCCCCCCCGCCCAAATCTAGCTGACCCGCCTCTGATTTCTTTTCTTTTCTTTCTTTTTTTTGGCCACACGGCTTGCAGGATCTCAGTTCCCCGACCAGGGCTTGAACCCAGGACTCCAGCAGTGAAAGCATGGAGTCCTAACCACTGGACTGCCAGGGAATTCCCCGGCTTCTGATTTCAATAGCAGATGAGCTGAATGGATGGTTGAGTGCAACCGTGGCTCCCCTACGCTGACAGTAAACACACACACACACACACACACACACACACACACACACACACACACACACACACACACACACACACACACACACACACACACACACACACACACACACACACACCTTTCCGTGTTCTGCCCTGAGCCTTCTCCAACACCAAGAATTGCCTTCACCTGCACTGCCGTATAGCCTGGAAGGTCAGGAGAAATAAAGTGTGTGTGGGGTGAGGGTGCATTTCCACGAGTGACGGTCATAAGTGGGGGCCGGAGCAGGGGGCAAATGCTCCGAACTCCAGCTCCTTGGAGAGAGTTCTGCAGCGTGCTCTGTATACTCCTCAGGGCTCCCAGGCTGACTGAGCTCCTGCTGCCCTATTCCCACTCCCTACATGCTCCCTCCTGCTTCCTGAGATCACCTCCCAAATAAACCTCCTGCACCCAAGACCTTGTTTGAGGTTCTGCTTCTGGGGAAACTCATGCTAAGACAGTCTCAGTAGTAGGTGTTCTATAAACATGTGTTGAACAAATAAGTGAGCGCTTAGCTCATAGGGTTAGTGACAGGAGTCAGTGAGAAAAATTGTGGAAGCATCTGGTTCAGAGCCTGGCTCATAATAGGAGGTCACTAAGTGGTGGCTGTTAGTATAACTTCCTCTCTTACCCATCCAGAGCTTCCCATTCAGTAGAAATTGACAGGAAATGTAAGAGCAAGTGTGACAGCGATGGACCACAAACCAGGTGGCTTAAAACATCAGGGAAATACCCTCTCACAGTTCTGGAGGCCAGAGATCTGAAATCAAGGTATTGGCAGGGCCACGCCCTTTCGGAGGGTTCTAGGGGAGGATCCTTCCTTGTCTCTTCCAGCTTCTAGTGGTTGCTGGCAATCCTTGGCTTGTAGATACATCACTCCAATCTCTGCCTCAGTCTCCCTATGTGTCTGTATCTGTATCTCTGTTTTCTTATAAGGATATCAGTCATGGGGTCAGGGCCCACCCTAATCCAATATGACCTTATCTTAACTTGGCTACATATGCAAACACCCCATTTCCAAGCAAAGTCACATTCATTGGTACCAGGGGTTAGAATTTAACGTATCATTTGGACATATACAACGCTAGCCACTAGAGATGGAGAGATGCATTTTATGTAAAATAAATGCATAACACTTTGGCCTGGGGGCTTGGTTTTTTTCTCTTGGATCAACTGGCAGAATGAGTAAGCTCAGGCCAGAGGATAATTTGTACCTGTGGGGTCAGTTCACGTGTCACCTTAAATGGCATTTTCACTTTTATGTCGTTATGAGGAAGCCAGTCTTCCTGGGTGGACTGCAGCCGTGTTTTGACATGGCTCTTTGTAAGCGGGCTGAGAATGTAACCTCTGATACAGGCCATAATCCCAACTGGGCTTTTCCCACATAACTGTTTATAAATAGTCTCAGATGTTAATAATTAATACATGTAAAATATTTATTAAGCACTTAATTTATGCCAGACTCCTATGTCAGGTTCCAGGGAGACAAGGAAGGTTTGGGCACAGACCCTGCCCTCAAAGAGTTCATAGGAGCATTTACTGAATGCCTCCTACATGCACAGCACAACCTGGGTTCTGAGGTTTTTGCTTTCTCTAGTCCAAATGGGCTGCCCAGAGACTGTTCCCAGGCAAAATACAAACACAGGAGCCACTGCTGTGAATGACTGTGGCGCGGGGAGATAGGAAGCTGGGTTCTTTTTCTGACTTTGTCTTTTTTCTGATCATGTGATTTTGGATAGATCATGTCCCTCTGGGCCTCCTTTTCCTTTTCTATGAAAATAAGCAAATGAAATGAGATAGTGGTGCAGGGCTTGTCAACTCATATCATCCTTAGAGTCAAGAGTCAACCTAGACATTTATTAAGCCCTTACTGTGTGTCACGCAAGATTTCATTTACTTTTTACAACAACCCTATGCAGTGTGGATTTTAATTATTCCCATTTTAGAGGCTAAGAAACTAAGGCATAGGGTGATTAAGTCCATTTCTACAGGTCATAGAGTTAGAACAGGGGTTTACACTCAAGTGGTCTGACCCCAGGACCGAGCCCAGGACAGTGCACTGGACTGTCTTCTAGTGCAGCATGGCATTCTGTGATTTTGTGGCGTTGAGAAGACTTCTAAAGGGAGCAGCAACTGACCAGCTGAGTGTAGGGAGGGAAGTCTTTATGACTCGTGAGCTGGAAAAGAAGAGCAGCAAATTCTTTGCCCACTTCCCTTTGGCATCTTCCCCACACTGTCACAGCAACCTAGTAAACAGAGAGCATACATGGTGCCCATCCTTCAGTGGAATGTCTTCCTCTTGAGCTTCTTTTTACCTAATGGACACCCCACATCTCCTTTCTGGTAGATTTCCCTTTCTGTGCTAGCTGCTGGGAAACTCATACCCCAGGTCTGTACTAACTCTAGCAATGAGGGAGTATCTTACAGGACATATTTTATATACTCTCGTTAGTCCTAGCCTCATTTCATTTACAGATTCTTATTTTCCTCTTACTCTGGTGTTCCAGAGGACTCCCATTTGCCCTCCAGATCCACCCTGCATCCTTTCCCACCCAACTGTCTGTCTTGGAGGCTGACCACTATGGACTACACCAATATTTGCTCACTCACTGACTTCTAGTTGGGTTTGGCCAATGGGGAGCCATAGTCAACCAGAGGGAGGGAGGAAAGGGAGGTCAGTGTATTTGTCCCCTTGTCTCCCTTCCCTCCTCTCCTTCCTCCCTTCACCCTTACTCAGTTGCCTTGGGCTGACTGCCTTTCCCCTAAGGCCACACTCCTGCCCTGCTTTTAAATATTTATTGAGACGTAATTCACATACCATAAATGTCACCATCTGTAAAAAGTACCATTTCAGTGGCTTATAGTATATTTGTAAGGTTGTGCAATGATCATCCCTATCTAATTGCAGGACACTTTCATCACCCCAAAAAAGAAACCTGGAACCCATTAGTAGTCACTCTTTATTCCTCCCTTCCAGCCCTAGGCAGCCATTGATCTACTTTTTGTGTCTATGGACTTGCCTGTCCTGGACATTTCCTATAAACGGAGTCATACAACAAGTGGCCTTTGGTCGGCTTCTTTCACTTGGCGTAAGGTTTTCAAGGTTCCTCCTTGTAGTAGCATGGATCAGTACTTCATTCCCTTCAAGGTTCCCTGTGACACTCTACACATCTTTCTTTCTGTGTTCTAGTAACTTCTTCCTTTCCCCACCCTTTGGGCCTAGAGGTGATAACAGCTCTGCTTCTGCTAGTCCCAGGTTGCTGCACTAGCTGGTGGGGCTTCCCTGCACCCACATTTTAAAAAATTAACCCTCCTCAGATGGTCCCATTTGGAGTGTGCCTTTGCCTTCCGGTGGGACTCTGATACCCAGAGTCCTTGTGCAGTGTTTATATTTTGTATGAATTTCCATACTATGACTCACGTATTTTTTCATGATGAGTTGGGACAAATAAATACATGATAGGTTTGCTGATAACATGGAAACTGGTGATTGGCCTTTCCTTACAGCCCTTGCCTGTTACCAAGTCACTGAGTGATTTTAAGAACTCTTGGGGGGGTCTTACACCCTCCAACCCTGCCATTTCTGGAAATACCCATCAGGGAAAGCCTGGCACTTGGCCACATTCTGGAAGTAGCTTCGCTCACTTGGCTCAAGTGAGTATGGACAGAGCTCCTGGTGAATGGCCAGACCGAAAAGTGGTTGTAACTTCTACGTTCACATGAAGATGCACTCGGGAAATGTGCAAAACTCCAATTTGCAAAAGAGGGTTCCTTGGGAGGAACAGTAGTAACCAACAGAGAGCCATTTTCTTTTTCATCTTGTCACCACTGGTGGCTGGGAACAGACTGTCCAGCCTCTGCTACTCATGAGGATTCTCTAAAGAGTTTTCAATAAATTTCATTTATTAACAAGGAAACGCTCTACTTTAAAAAAAAAAAGAAAGAATACCATTTGTAAATAACCTCCTATTACTCGAGGCTTTGATTTTTACTGTATTATGGAGGAGTTGGCAGGAATAAGAGAGAGAGACAATGGGCCCCGGGGTGGAGGACCAAGAATAACAAGGCAAAATTTGCTTAAGCTTGTCACTCAAACCTGAGGGCCTCTTTCTGGAGCAATCTTTGGTGTGAATGCTCAAAATGCCCCAAATCCAAGGGCCATTTAAATCTTAATGATAAAACTCAGGAGCAATGCAACTGTTTAGAACAAGAAAACGATTCTGAAAAAGCCCTACAAAACAAAGACGGATCCCAGTGTTACTGGTAGCAGAAAATTGAGGTCAGCATTGCCCAGATCAAGGAAATTTCATCTTCAAAGATAGCATTTGGTTGCTACCATCACAAGGCAAATGCGAACGGCTTGCTTAGTATTTCACCTACATCATTTGGGGAATGTTTAAAACCTGAGGGGCATAGAACGTTATCTAGAAGCAAGGAAAATTGCTCTCACATCGCTGGTGGGAGTTTCAACTGGCATCACTTTCTGGAGGAAGTTTTAGTAATAGGTATTAAAAGTCTCAAAAAATGACCAACCAGCATACGAAAAGATTCTCAACATCTCAACGTTAGAAAAATGCAAATCAAAACCACAATGACCTACTGCCTGATGCTCATTAGGATGGGCACTTCTGAAAGAACAGAAAACAAGTATTGGTGAGGATGTCAGGAAATTGGAACCCCTGTGCTTTGCTTTGTTGGTGGGAATGTAAAATGATGCAGCCACTATGGAACACAGTATGGAGGTTCCTCAAAAAAATTTAAAAATTATGATCCAGCAATTCCACTTCTTGGTATTTAACACAAAAGAATTGAAAGCAGGTGTATAAAATTGATGACTAATAAGAACTTGCTGTATAAAAATAAGATAAAATTTAAAAATTAAAAAAAAAAAGAATTGAAAGCAGGACCTTGAAGATATATTTGTACACCCATGTTCATAGCAGCATTGTTCACAGTAGCCAAGAGGTAGAAACAACCCAAGTGTCCACTGAGGGATGATGGGTGAATGGATAAACAAAATGTGGTATATACTTACAATGGAATATTATTCAGCCTTAAAAAGGAAGGAAATTTGGACACACGCTGCAACATGGATGAACCTTGAGGACATTATGCTCTGTGAGACAAACCAGTCATGAAAGGACAAATGTCGTATGGTTCCACTCATTTGAAATCTCTAAGGTAGTCAAAATCGTAAAACACTAAGTCAAAAGAGGGTTGCCAAGGGCTGGGGGGCAGGGGGAGGGGAAGGAGGAAATAGTGTTTAGTGGATACAGAGTTTTCAGTTCTACCAGATGAAAATGTTCTAGAGATTTGTTGCACAAAAATGTGAATATACTTTCCTGAACTGGACACAAAAATGTTTGAGATGGTTAATTTAAACCATGTAAATTAAATGCTATGTGTTTGGGACTTCCCTGGTGGTGCAGTGGATAAGAATCTGCCTGCCAATGCAGGGGACGCGACTTTGATCTCTGGTCCAGGAAGATCCCACATGCCGCGGAGCAACTAAGCCCGTGTGCCACAACTACTGAGCCTGCGCTCTAGAGCCCATGAGCCACAACTACTGAGCCCTCGTGCCACAACTACTGAAGCCTGTGCGCCTAGACCCCGTGCTCTGCAAGAAGAGAAGCCACCACAAAGAGAAGCCCCTGCTCACTGCAAATAGAGAAAGCCCACATGCAGCAACGAAGACCCAGTGCAACCAAAAAACAAACAAACAAACAAAAGAAATCAATGTTATGTGTTTGTAAGTACAAGAAGAAATAAAAAAGATTTAAAAGTCTCAAAAATGTTTCTAGCCTCCTCCAAAGAATTCCATTTCTGGAAATGTATCCTGAGAAGCTCTCGAGGACTTTTGCACACATAGTTTGTCACAGTGTGATGTACAACATGAAAAAATAGAAGCAACTTAAATATTCCGCGATAGGGGACTGGATGAACAAATGATCATAAATCACCCAATGGAATACTCTGTAGCCAACAAGAATTTTGTCATAAAAGAATAGTTAGTGGCATCGGAAAGTGGTCATGACATATTAAGTTAAAAATTCACCTTAGAACTTAGAACTATAGTGTGATCCCAATTTTGCAATAATTTAGGCCTATATGCATAGAATAAAGACTAGAAGATACATATCAAAATGTGAACAGGGGTCATTTTTGGGGCATCAAGATTTGAGTTGACTTTTATGTATTTCTGTGTGTTTCTCTCTATTCCCTGAGGTGGACATGCACCACTTTTTTTTTTTTTTTTTTTTTTTTTTTGCGGTACGCGGCCCTCTCACCGCTGTGGCCTCTCCCGTTGCAGAGCACAGGCTCCAGACGCACAGTCCCAGTGGTCGTGGCCCACGGGCCCAGCCGCTCCGTGGCACAAGGGACCCTCCCGGACCGGGCACAAACCCGTGTCCCCTGCATCGTCAGGCGGACTCCCAACCACTGCGCCACCAGGCGGAAGCCCCTACTTTATGTACTTTTCATACTTTTCTATATAAAAAGTGTACACATTAGTTTTATAATTAAAAAGAAGAATGAAGGCAAAGCAGAGTGTAGTCAGTATCATCTTCTTTTCCAATCCAAACCCTCCACACGTCTTTTCAGAGTCATAGCTTCAAAGAGAGTAAATATAAGAAGCAACTGCCGGGACTTCCCTGGTGGTCCAGTGGTTAAGACTTCACCTTCCACTGCAGGGGATGTGGGTTCGATCCCTGGTGGGGGAACTAAGATCCCGCATGCCGAGGGGCAACTAACTAAGCCTGTGCACCACCGCAACGAAAAATCCCCCATACCTCAACTAAGACCCGATGCAGCCAAAAATAAATTAAATGAATAAATATATAGTAAATAAATCTTAAAAAAAAAAAAAAAGCCACTGCCAACAGTGCAGGTTTAGAAACTCCCATGGCCGGCACTGCCCGTTCTGTAAGCACCAGCGTGTGCGGTGGTGCCTCCCACGCACAGAGGCATGGAAGTGAGGTGACAGCCCAAGTGGGCAGGGATTGGACAGTGGCACCTCCTCAAGGGCCTGTCCCCAGAGGAGTGGGGACCAGAGGGAAGGACCTGACCCCCCAAGTGGATTAAGCTGCAAGTCTTCCACTGAAGAGGGCACCCAGTGGGAGCATTCTCCTGTGATTGGGTGCAACTGTCCATTTCCAGAATCTAGACTTTGTTCAGCAGCAAAAAACTCAGGGTGATGTTTCTGTTTTGACAAAGAAGGCGTTTGGGGTTTGGAGTGCTGCCCAAGTGCACAGAGAAGCATTTTGTATTATTCACTAACAACGGCATTGTCAGCACACCTGAGAGGCCGTTCACTGTACCAACACAGGGACACCCCGGCTTCATCTGTAAAGGAACAATCACGAGCCCATTAAAGACATCACAAGAATTTCAGGCTCTGGCAACATTTGTTGTGATCGTTTTGAAGGAAATCTGAGACAGGGAGGGTCTGTTTTCAACTTGTCTAGGGATTTAATTTGCTTTATCAAGTTGATTTTGCATTTTTCTAAATGGTTCTTCATGCTTAGGGCAAATTTGGTTATTTTCATCTTGCTTTTCACTTACTATTATGACATAAGCATATTTCTCATGTTAATACAAAGTCTTCAAAAATCTCCAAAATTGTATAAAAACATCCCATTCTGTGACTGTGCCATAAATTATTCCCTTGGTTGCCATTGAGATTGTTGGCAATTTTACCAATATTAATACTGCTGCAGTTAATATTTTTGCGCCATTCAGCTTTGTGTGCGCTTCAGATTATTTCCTTAGGACTGATTCCAAAAGTGAAACCACTAGGTCAAAGGCATGCACATTCTTCAGCTTTTTTTCGGGGGGGCGGTCACATTTTATTTCATGTTGTTTGTATATTTTTCCTTTCTTTTTTCAAGATAAAACGGCTTTTTTCATAATCATAAAAGATATACTCACTCAATGTAAATGATTTAGTTTAAAAAAAGATATAAAGAAATGAAAATTACCAGGGAAATTCATCACAAATAACTACTGTTAACATTCCTTCCAGATCTTTCCTTATGTGCATATATATAGAAGTATATATGTAATAGCTATACATGTTCATCTCTAACTTATTTTCCCTTAACATAGCATGAACATCTTTCTAATAATTTAATAGAGGACTATATAATTTTTTTTTGCTGCACAGTATGCCACTGTACAGAGATATACTTTATCAAACCAAGTTTAGACATTTTTAAGACTCGGACTCCTATTACCAAAACACTTTCCAAATGGCTTATACCAATAATACCCACTCCCGCTGTCAGTGTGTGGCAATCCGTCTCATGACCAATGAAAACCATTTGCAATGTCCTACTTTTTTTCACTGAGCCGTTTCTAGCCAGGAGTAGTGCCAAGAATCTTGATGGACATGTTTGGTGGTTTGGGCTATTTTCTGAGAAAGAATGCGAAAGAATCTCCGTGGCTTACCTGCCACAGCAGCTGCTGATTTCTGAAGAGGGTTGACAGGGTGCTGGAGAAGGAAGCCAAGAGGACCCTGGCTTTCCGTAAACGTAATTAGGTATTTATCAAACCTCCGGTCACGTCTCTGAATTCACATGGGAAGTTTATTTACTGTCATGTAAAGTATCTTGGGGGAATACTGCATACAGATATTAGCAATTAATTCAATCTAAGAATCACAATTTTTGCAGTTAACAGAGTGCCATGTCAATACTCTAATTGCGAATTCTGCCCAAAAGCCCAGTATCACAGGAAGCAGGAAGCCTCGTAATAAGGCAGGACTTCCAACAGAGACTAAAAACTGAGATGTTGAGGGTCAGACAGGGAGAGCCATGGATCTGAGCTGTGTCACGCAGGCTAGGGCTTTGCCACACACAAGTGGCGTCCACCCGTGACAGGGAGGCCTCCTTTGCTCTGCCCATGTGAACAAGGGGCCATCTGGGCTCCTGGGCTCACACCTCTGCAGGGCCCCCTTCATTGGGCGGGACGGGGCCTCTGATAACCTGCTGTCACTGGCCCTCGGGGCCAGGTGTGACTTACCCTCCTAAGTGCAACCTCTGTCCATGTAACCCTGGTACACTGAGCTGTCCCAGAAGGGGAGCTGGGGGTGCACTGGGAGGGATGGAGGGGGGCTTGGGAGCTCTGGAGGAGCCTTCCCACAGTCTCACTTGAAGGCCTAGGAGGCTGGGTTTGATTTGTGAACTGTTCTGATCCGACTCCCTTTCCAAGGTGTGTGCACAGAAGCAAACCTTGTCTTGCAGACAGAGTGCTCTGGGCCTTGGGTTTGTTCTTAATCCTCCCAGTTAAGGTCCTGGTGGCAACACGGGGAGTTAGAAGCATCAGCAAATTGTGGTTTTCTCTTATTCATGGACCAAAGGTTTCTTTTGGGCTCTCCTTTACTTTGTTTTGTGGGAAAGCAGACAGCAACTGAGGAAAGAAAGTTCTACAGACCAGCAGCCAACCATGGTGCCGTTGGCAAAGAGAAGGAGGGTTGGCAAAGCCACTGATTCCTGTTTTGATTCATGAGCTCAGACCTCTCTCTGACTCTCTGTCTCTCTCTGACACACACACACACACACACACACACACACACACACACACACACACACACCACTGTGTCTCATCTTATGGGACCCGTTTCAGAGAGCATCTCCCCCGAGAAGCTTGCCTGCCTCCTTGGTCAGAGGTGGGTGCTTCCTGCCTGGAGCTTCCCGGCCTCCCAACAGCACTGCTCCCATTGCTTTGGAATTCTCCCCTCAAGCCTGGAAGCCTCTGGGGAGAGATTCTGTCTTACCCGCCTCTGTATCTAGAGCATTCTGTCCAGGGCCTGCCATCTCAAAGGTGTGTCCTGTGTGTCTGGTGAACGGCAGGACATCACAGAACATCAGGCTTTTGTAAGTGGCTGACCCCATTTTGCACTTGAACCCATACCCAGGATTCATTAAGCCTTCCCAGTGCCCTGACACTGCAAACAAGAAACATGGCAGATGTTCCCTCAGTGGCTAGTTTCCAGGGGCTTCTAGACGATCGGCAGCCCTCGGGACCCCCCAGTAGCCCTGGAAGACAACGGTGCAGCATACTGAGGGAGTGTGAAGAAGGAAATCTAATAAAGGAATGTAAGTCTCTTTAACCAGAGACCCCGGGCACAAAATGTTTGTGCCCTCAAAGGGGGTTCATTTTCCAGAAATAATATGCAAATAGCCTGGATAAAGCATTCGACTTTGTAAAACTTGTTCTGCCCTTGCAGCTGGGCTGCAGGCAGTGAGAGGAATGCCCCCCTCTTTGACTGCACTCTTTTCCACATTTGCTATCAGAAATGTCTGAGCCTCACCAAGCACTGGTTGGCCCGGGGGATAGAAAGTGAGGAAGGGATTCCTTCCTCCCAAGGAGCCAGCGTCTGGAGGCAACAACACAGGAGAGCAGTGCGACAGTCCAAAGGCTCTGAGCCACTCCTAGAGGGGCACTCCCTCGTCCTGGAAGGGCAAAGGGCTTCTCAGGGGCTGTGGCATCTGAGTGGAATTTGGAAGGACTGATAGGGTTTCAAGGTGGAATACAGCACAAACAGAATGCCAAGCGTCCGCTTATCCCTAACTATCAAAGTCAGTCCAAATTCCTCTGCTAGCATTGAAGCCCTCCAGCGCAGGTTGCTCTCTTCCTCTGGATTCTTCAGTGACTTCCCCAGTTTAGTACCACCAAGCTCAGTACAAGTTCCTTACACACATTCCAGGCCATGTACAGTGTACCAACTTCTGGCCTCACCGGTCATCTCTTCCCTCCTCCAAGCCCGTGCCCCAGCCTTCTGTCTGGATGCTGTCCTCCTCCATCTACACCTTCTGAGGTTCTTCCTGCTTCCTCTCCCCCAGGAGACTGTGGGTCCATCCTAGCCGCCATGGCAGCCCCTTTAGCACCCAGCACAGTGGGAGCTCAGGGAAGTTTGGATTGCTTGCAGAAATCTCTCCTGCGGGGATGAGCGCCCCCCAGGGGTGAGGGCACTGCCTTCCCCTTTGCTGGGGAAACAAAGAGCACCCCCTGGACCCCACACTGGAGGAAGGAACTTGTGGCTCTCCGATTGCTCTTTCCCCCTACTCGTCGGAACAACCCCTGGCAGTGACTCCTGCTTCTGTGTCCCCACAGGTGTGTTCTAAGGGAGATTTCCAGATGGACTCTTATGCAAGTGCGAGGACCCAAACTCCTTCCTTGTTCATCTTGTCATTCATTTGTTCATGCCCCAAACACGGACAGAATGTGTGCCATGTGTCAGGGGTGCAGAAAGGACTGTCACCAGCCCTGTTTCTGAGGGGGTTCCAGCCCAGGCGGGCAGTCAGAGCTGGTCACAGGCAGAGAGTCCAAGGAGGCAAGAGCTTGGCTCGGGGAGGAAGGAAGGGGCCACAAAGGCAAAGCAGCCAAGGTGGCACCAGAGCCGAGGCTAGGAAACGGGTAAAGGGAGGGCATGTGGCCGCCTGTGTGCGTGGCTGTGTACGTGCCTGCATGTGTGCCTTTTCAGGTGAATGTGCATGTGTGTGTCTAAGGGTGTACACGTATGTATGTGTATACATGTGTGAGTGTATCCAAGTGTGTATATGTGTATGAGCAGAGCATGTGTGTGTTTATATACATCTGTGTATATATACACGTGTGCATGTGTGTATATGTGTGAGTGCGTATATAGGTGTGTGTGCTTTGCGTGTGTACATGGACGTGTGTACAGGTGTTTATATGTGTATGGGCAGATCAGCATGCATGAGTGTATTCGTCTTGTGTATGTGTGCACGTATGCATGCGTGTGCGTGTAAACTGAAGGGCATATTAGGCAGAGGGGGTGGCACTTGGCGAGGGGCCATAAGGATGGGAATGAGTCGCTGTGAGCTGGTCATTTTCGGGGGGTCCTGTGTTAGGGAATAGCGTGAGGTTTGGGAGAAGATGCCGGGCAGTCTCTGAGTTCCTTTGTTCCTTGGAAATCACCTGAGGAGCCAGGACTGAACCTCCGGGCCCTGGGGAGTCACTGAAGCTGTAATTAGGAGAGTGACATGGCCAGAGCAGGTCTGACACCAACTCCAAGCCCCGCATTTGAGGGCTGCTCCAAGAGCTGGCCACGGGGCAAGACCCAGAAGACTGGCAATCTCCTCCAGTTAGGGACGACTTTGACTGAGAAGTTGGAAGGAGACAAAGGAGGCAGGCTTGTTGTGCCTTAAGTCTTGGTTCATTCTTCCTGCTCTTCCATGCCCATGACTGTACTACATAGTGAACTATCTGAGTCACTAGCCAATGCCCTGCTCTGTGGAGTGGTGCCTGGGGGTTCCCACAGCAGTGGAGCCTCTGAGCTGGGGGGACTCTCGTGTGGGGGGAAGGACGGCCTCCCACGGAGACCTTGGCACATCTGGACTGCACTAGGGAACCCACGACAGGGCTCTTTAAAAAATAAGGGCCTGGATTTTGAACAAACTCTTTTTGTGGGAATAACTTTTACGTTCCCGAGTATTTGTGGGTTCAGTTTTGCACACAGTTAGCTGTACTTACAAATGCCTCCTTGAGGGCACAATTAGTCACTGGCAACTCATTCTAAAGGTGCCAGAGGCTAATTGTACCCCCAAGTGAGAAGTTTCAGGTGTAATTAATTATTCTTTAATTATTAAATTTATTATTCACTGGTTGGATGCACAGAGTTGTGCTCGGGTGAACTTGCTGGCACGAGGACGGCTGGAATGAAGGGGTCTGTGCCACCCTCTGTGCAAACCTCTGCCAATAAAGGAGCTGTGGGAAAGAAAGACAGGCCTTTCTGGCTGCCTGGCTCAGCGTGGGAAATTCCTCAAGTGACAGTCAAGAGCCTGCTGTGTTGGGCGGATAGCGGGAGGGCCGGCCAGAAAGCCCGTAGCCTTGGGCCCCCTTGGTCAGGCAGAGGAAAGGGCCGGGGTCTGAAGTCGTCCAAGCTGGCCCTGCAGCCATGTGACCTGGCAGATGACAACTCCTCTCTGAGCCTCGCCTGCAGAGCAGGCTGACAGTGCTGACCAGTGTGCCCTGCTGTGCAGAGGGAGGAGCTGGGGCCACACGCAGCGATGCTCAGCAGCTTCCCTGGGGGGCGTCAGGACTGTGGGGTGATCACAGGATCCCTGGGGGGCGTCAGGAGCCTGATTTTCCAGTTTTGAAACCCGGATATAAACATTAGCCTTGTAACCTTGGACAGGCTGTGTCATCCCCCTGAGCCTCACTTTTCTCATCTGTAAAATGGGAATTCATAATAGCAACCTACTTCTTGGGATTGGGAGGACCGAGTGAGTTAGCATATGTAAGGCATTTAGAACAGTGCCCCTCTGAACGTAAATTGGTTCAGCTGCTATGGAAAACAATACGGAGGTTCTTCAAAAAACCAAAAACAGAGTTGCCACATGATCCAGCAGTCCCACTCCTGGGCGTATATCCAGACAAAACTATAACTCAAAAAGATACATGCACCCCTATGTTCACAGCAGCACTATTGCAATAGCCAAGATCTGGAAACAACCTAAATGTCCTTCGACACATGAACGGATAAAGAAGATGTGGTACATATATACAATGGAATACTTCTTGGCCATAAAAAAGAATGAAATAATGCCATTTGCAGCAACATGGATGGGCCTAGAGATTATTGTACTAAGTGAAGTAAGTCAGAAAGAGAAAGACAAATACCATATGATATCACTTATATGTGGAATCTAAAATATGACACAAATGAACTTATCTATGAAACACAAACAGACTCCCAGACAGAGAGAACAGACTTGTGGTTGCCGGGGGTGAGGGGTGGGGGAGGGATGGACTGGGAGTTTGGGATTAGCAGATGCAAACTAGTGTATACAGGATGGATAGACAACAAGGTCCTACTTCATAGCACAGGGAACTATATTCAGTATCCTGTGATAAACCATAATGGAAAAGAATATGGGCAAGAATATATATGTATAACTGAGTCACTTTGCTGTACAGCAGAAATTAAACACAACATTGTTAAAAAAAAAAAAAGAACAGTGCCCCTCCATCGTAAATATTATGATTATTTACTACTATTACTATTATTTCTTTTGTTCCCTCCATGGCCATAAACCTGTTTCCAAAGGAAAAGCCATTGCACAAATGGTAACCCACGAACTTTGCTTAAAATGCTATTTATGCTACTTCCTGACTCAGGGACAAAATCCATCTTTTTGTAGCCAAGACAGCAGGAGTCTCATTAAAATGTTCAAAGTGGTTATTTATGTCTGTGTGATGAGATTATGGGTGGTCATTTTCTTCTTTGTCTTTTTCACATATTTTAGTTTTCCTTGGTTTTACTTTAAAAATTCAATGTTAAAACAAAGACAAGAGAATAATGTGTATTCTTCTGCAAACCGATCTGCATGTCCAGACCTTAGGTGTCCTTCAGACTGTGATCCTGCTGTCCAGGGCACTTGTCCTAGCCCCTTCCCTTAACTCACTGTTCCCACCCTCCGGTGATGAATGGTCATCTCTCCCTGGCTCCGCCACGTTCTCTGCCCTCCTGGATGACACGCACACACCCTGCCTCCTGGTTTGCTCTGGCCTGACTGTCAGTGCCTGTGCTGTGAACTGCCAGGGACCAGGGTCTCCCTCTGCATCCACCAGGCTCCCCCCAACAGGGCCCAGCCAGGATCTCAGCCCACCACTCCCTGCACCTGAGAGCTGGGAGGCCCTTCGTTTAATTTTATGTTTCATTAGGACACAGATTCGGAGAAGCAGCTCCCCAGCACTTTTCCCTCTCTTCCCCTCCCCAGAGGTAACCATGGACATGAACTTGGCATCTTCCCATTCCGTTTTCATGATTTTACTACATATGTATGCATTTGTAAACAATTTACAGTGTTTTGTGTGTTTTGAAACTGTACATCAATGATATCATGCTGCAACATGGTTTTTTCAATCAGCTGTCTGTCTTTCAGCTCTGCCCACAGTGATGCCTGCAGATCCAGGGCTGCAGATGGACCAGGTGACTAAGGCCCTGGGGCCCCTGCAGCCTGAGATGGCAGTGAAAGAGCCCTGGAGCCAAGGGACTGTCCTCACTGACCGCCTCTATGTTATACCAGGCATCTCTAGTTGCAAACAACAGAAGCCGACACCCAGCTAACTTAAGTAGAAAATGAACTTATTGACAGGCTCTCAGGTAGCATAAATTATTGAAGGGAGGCTAGAGAACCAGGTTTAAGAACAGACACAAACAGACAGTAATGGCAGTTCCAGGAATCTGGGGAGCAGGCAGGAACTAACCCGTAACCTTGTCATGAAGCCACTGGAATGAAAGCCCTCTAGCTGACCTTTTTTGTTCTTTGTCATTTCACTCAAGATTCAAGGTCCCTGAGAGAAAACTTCACTCAAACTGGCTTAAGCAAAGACCGACTATACGGCTCACGTAACTAAAGTCCCGTGTTCAGAAGTAGGGCTGGCCTCAGGTATGGCTTGATTCAGGGCCCTAACTGATATCACCAGGACTCTGTCTCTCCCATCTCTCACTTGGGCATTCCCCGTGGTTCTTGGTTGTTCTCCCTTGTGCTGGCTTGAGGGCTCCCACAGCTCCAGCCTTTCACTCTCTCAACCTTCACGATGGAGAGGAAAAGTGTCAGCTTCTGTACCTGCCTTTTTTTTTTTTTTTTCTTTTGCGGTACGCGGTCCTCTCAGTGTTGTGGCCTCTCCCGTTGCGGAGCACAGGCTCCAGACGCGCAGGCTCAGCGGCCATGGCTCATGGGCCCAGCCGCTCCGCGGCACGTGGGATCCTCCCGGACCGGGGCACGAACCCGTGTCCCCTGCATCGGCAGGCGGACTCTCAACCACTGCGCCACCAGGGAAGCCCCTGTACCTGCCTTTTGAGGAAAAGACTCACATCGTGGCCCTGGCCCTGAGGAGGTCATGTGTCCATTCTGAGTCAATCACCGTGGCCAGAGGAATGCAGTTGTCTCGTTGGCTAACACCTGGTCACATGCTCGCCCCAAGGAGTCCCAACTGAGGTTCAGAGCCCACAGCTTCTCAAAGGGAAATTGGCCATCTTACCCAACTTAGGGGAAATAGATGCCCCGTTGGCAAAACAAAACAAAACAAAAACAATAAATGCCCACTCTGACAAGCAAACATAAATAAACAAGAGAAGAGATATGAATAAAATAAAACAGGGCAGCAGGCTGGCCACCAGAGGACTCACCAAAACCCCTGCTGGGAACAGGGAGGACCCGAGAAGCAAGTCTTGATAGACTATGTGACGGGCTGAATGAACAGCTCTCTGAACACCCAGGTGACGGTTCCCACACTTTGCTGGCACCCCAGCAGCGTAGGGGGTCAGGCGGTGAAGTGCTGTCACGTGCTTCCCTCCATCTCCCTTCCCTCCGATTACTTCAAATGATGAACTTCAACCACATGCCACATTTTCTTGGGATCATCCCCTCAAATGAATTATATGAATAATAAAGTTTCAATATTTTTCATTCAGCAATTAATCTTGGTGAGCACGAAACTTCACTTAAAGTGCTGGTACCATGGCTGCTGGAATCCATTCATCAGAGTGGTGGAGGAGCCAGCCAGGCGCAGGATCAGCCTGGGCGATGAAATATAGGCATTTCTCAAAAACCGGGGGGTCCTCGCCAGTTGTGCGTCACATTTGAGGCACAGCTGTCCCCAGACAGTGGAGCCTGCCCAGCCTGCAGGGCCTTTCATTTCCAATTCTACATGGGAAAACCTCCGATTGGACTTAACATTTACGAGTGGTGGTCATGAGAGGAAAAAGATGATCAAAAAAATAGTTCATAAACCCAAACCAGTCGTTATTAGAGTAGCAAAAACACAGTGCTTATGCACAGAATAGTTTACGTTAAATTAAAAACCATAACTTATCTCCGAGACACTCCATTTAGTACATCTGAGGTTAAATATGGTTCATAGCAGCTCTTTCAATTAAATTGTTCTTCCTTTGCTCTAGTAAAGTATATTAAACATAATTTCCTGAAAAGTAACAGAGATCATTACTCTGTTTGCAAATTGATACCATGTTATTAAAAATAGGAAATATTTGCAGGGATATTTCAGATCACTGTGTTTGTACAGAGAATCCAATACTGGCAGTGAGGATACATCTGAAATCCAGAATTCTGGTTTCCTGATCAAGGAGAGGGGGAGGCTGGTGTTGGGGGATGGGAGAGGCTGTGGAAACATCAGGACAAGTGGGCTGGGCACAATGGGAGTCCCCGGGCTAGTCCTGGGGACCCAGGAGGGAAGTTTCCCAGAGCCCTGCGCCTTTCCATTCTGTACCCCAATGTCCTCATAACTGGAGAGCTTCAGCCTGTTACGCTTCAGGTTGATTCTGAGTTGTTTATTCATGTTTGACTTTATGGGTTGCCATTCCCCTCACATAAATGGACTTGACGGCCTTAGCTGGCCTTTAGCTTCGCCCAGCCTACTGGGAAGGCCTGTAACACTTACAGGCTTCTACCTCTGCTCCCTGAGTCACTGTCACAGAATTACCTTAAGCTCATAAATGAAGCCCCTAAACAGCTTTTCTAAGGTTTGATGTGGCTCAAGGGGAGCACTGGGTTTGTAAGACTGTCGCATGGGCCCCAGGCTGGACTGCCGTTCTCCAGTGCCTTGGCAAGGGGAGGACCGGAAGCAAATTATCTGGTAGCAAAGCCCAGGCTCAAGTCCTCTGCAAGAGGACAGAGTCTCTGGGAGCCTGGTGGGGCGTTAAGTCAAAGCCATCTGTCTGTGGAGGTAGGGTGTGATGTCAGGCCTGTCACGGGGATGCATCACGCCACCCCCCAGGAGACTGCCCGGGGACCGCGAGAGGATCGCACACATGGAGGAGCCGGGAGCCCTGCTCTGTCTGGGGTATAGACTTACTACTCGCTGCTCTGGCCACAGTCCAGCCATTTGTGCAGGACCGCAGCGTTCCAGGTCCAACCGAGAATGCGCAAGAAAGATCATCGTGTGTGAGGGCTCTTCGGAGCCTAACCCACCCCTAGGAAACGTCTCTCCCGTCCCCTCACGTCACTGCCCCTGCTTTTGCTCAAAGGTCCAGGGACTGCAGTGCAGGGACGGTGGAGGAGCCCTGGAGTCACGGTCACCCGCCTGTCCCACCAAGCACGCAGCTCCTGCCAGCTCTGTTCCAGGCCCCTCCAGGCCCGACTTTGACCTGGGCGGCCGGCTTGTGTGTGTGCGACTAGGACAAACCAGCAAAAGCGGCCAACACTCTTGTTCTGTACGGTAAACTCAAGAAGGGAAGTTGCGGGACTGGTGGGCAGGCACATTTGAAAGTGTAAAAGGGACTTCCCTGGTGGCACAGTGGTTAAAAATCCGCCTGCCAATGCAGGGGACATGGGTTCGATCCCTGGTTCGGAAAGATCCCACGTGCCGCGGAGCAACTAAGCCCATATGCCACAATGACTGAAGCCCCTGTGCCTAGAGCCCGTGCTCCGCAACAAGAGAAGCCACCGCAATGAGAAGGCTGCATACCACAACAAAGAGTAGCCCCCGCTCACCACAACTAGGGAAAGCCCGCGCGCAGCAACGAAAACCCAATGCAGCCAAAAAGAAAAAAAAAGAAAAAGAAAAGGAAAGTGTAAAAGATGCCTCTAAACCATCCTCCAAAAGGCTCAGTCTGCACTCTGGCAGCACGTGATAGTACCATCTCCCCAGACTCCTGCCAATGACTGACGTTACTTGACTGAAAATTCGGGCTAATCTGGTGAGTGAAAAGGTGTTTTATGGTTGCTTTAACGTGCTGTTTCCCGATTACCAGTGAGGTACGCAACTTTCCTTAATGCATGCTGGCTGTTTGCATTTCTTCTACGAATTGCCTCTTTGTATCCTTTGCCCATTTTCTATTGGGTTGTTTGTCTTTTTATTATTAATCTGAAGCATTTCTTCATATCATCTGATTATTAATACTTTTCTGTATATGTTGCAAATATTTTCTCCCCATCGACTTGTCTTTTAACTTATTTTATGGTTTCTTTTTTTCTACAGAAATACTCTCTTTTTTTCTCCAGAGGAATACTCATTTGAGTGTAAGAAGCCGAGATAGAATGCCCATTGCAGCACTGTTTTTAACAGTGAGACGCTGGAAAAAACCCGTATGTCCATCGATAAGGGACTAGTTAAACCACAACACATCCATACTAAGTACTGGACAACTAAGCTGCAGAAAAAAGACAAATGAGGCCAATACGTGCATACTGATTTAGAACATTCTGTAAAGTAAGTTGCAGAAGAATGTGTACGGGGCATGATACCATTTAAATTAATTAAATCCTAGCAGATAAAAAACCCTCAACTACATATTTCTTTATATAACATTTTTATATGCATATATCCATAAATGTATACAAATAGATCTGGAAGGATCCACACTACACAAATGCCAGTAGTAACTTTGGGCAGGAGGCTTTGGAACTGAAGGCAATGTCCTCAGGGGACTTGATTTGAATTTTTTGTATTATTTATTATTCTGATGATTTGTATTATTTTGTCCATATTATTTGAATGTGTCATAATGAGACCATGTTATGGAGTGAATGTTTGCATCTCTCCAAAATTCATATATTTGAAACCCAACCCCCAATGTGATGATGGTATTAGAAGGTAGAGACTTTGGGAGGTGATTAAGTCATGAGGGTGGAGCCCTCATGAATGGCATTAGTGCCCTTATAAGAAGAGAGCTCAGGACTTCCCTGGTGGCGCAGTGTTTAAGAATCCGCCTGCCAATGCAGGGGACATGGGTTCGATCCCTGGTCCAGGAAGATCCCACATGCCACGGAGCAACTAAGCCCGTGCACCACAACTACTGAGCCTGTGCTCTAGAGCCCTCGAGCCACAACTACTGAGCCCACGCACCACAACTACTGAGCCCGTGTGCTGCAACTATGGAAGCCTGCGTGCCTAGAGCCCGTGCACCGCAACAAAGAGTAGCCCCCGCTGCAACTAGAGAAAGCCTGCGTGTAGCAACAAGGCCCAACACAGCCAAAAATAAATAAAATTTTAAAAAATAATAAAAAATAAAAAAAGAAGAGAGCTTGTTTTATCTCTGTTTTTTCCACCATGTGAGAATACAACAAGAAGTTGGCATCTGAGACCCGGAAGAGGGCTCTCAGGGGAACTGGACCATAAGGGCACCTTAGTATTGGACTGCTAGCCTCTGGATTTGTGAGCAATACATTTCTGTTGTTCATAGGCCACCCAGTCTATGGTACTTTGTTATAGCCTGGGCTGATGGAGACAGACTGTATTCCTATTTTATATGGGTTATTGAAAAAGAAAAGCTGTGAGACTGGCGAGGAGGCTGGACACAGCCTCATTCATCTTCCTGAGTCCACAGAGGCAACCCAGAGCCGTGGGAAGGCGGATGAGAGGAAGCGGGAAGAGGTGGTAAGTGTGGGGTGTCTCCTGTGTGTCAGACTCCATGTTAGGATCTGTCTTCGTGTGGGCATTTCACTCAGAATCCTCAGCGCTGACTGTCTCATTTATTCCCTGTGTGACTCTGGGTGAGACATGTAACCACTTGGCCTGTTTGGGCCTCAGGTTCTTCATCTGTAAAATGGGAATGCCATCACCCGCACTAACTGTGCTAGGCAGGGTACAAGGTGCGAACAGACCAGAACAGCCTCAAGGAAGAGAGAATGCTTGAAAGGGCTACAGGAATCAAGGAGGCTAGAAGTGTTCTCTGACCATGTGCACGCAGAGGAAGTGTTCAATGACTATGTCTTGAAGACACTTGTCTTCAATAAGTTGTTGGTTATTCTCAGTGGAGGACTGAGCCTCCCCTGGCAAAGGCCTGGAGGTTTCCCAGGGCTTCCCCACCTGAGCCTTTGAACCTTCGATCCATAAGAAGCCTTGGGACAAGAGGAATAGAGTTGGTGGCATTCCTGGCGTGGCATTTGTAGAGTTAAATCCACAAAGGGCAACAAGGAAGACTCCAAAAAGAGAAGACCCTGGTGGACGGAGGGGTGGAAATTAAGATGAGACGAGCCATCTATTAGGGGCGCATCTTCCTTTCTGAGACCACCTCTGAGGTGATTCGTCATTGTCAAGGCCGATGAGAAAGACCTGCAAAGATCAATTCCTCTGTGCAAGATAAATAGTTTCAAGTAATTGTATATATGTAAGAGGTCTGGCCTCTTATAATTGAAGAGAACAGAGGGAGTTAAGAACATTCCAGGGAGAATGTCTCTGCTCCATGGCATGGTCTGTGGCATCATACAGACTGGTTAACAGTTGGCAAAAAGCCAAGGAGCTTAATCAATCTCCTAAGTTCATTATGAATCCCCTGGGGCTAACGGATCATTCTTAGCAAGAACGTCATCCTGGTTATTTCCTCAGTTTTATCAGTTGATCTATAACTTTGAATCCTGGTCCTAGAGAGAGCGGCAAGGGGTATTAGAAACCAGCAAATCCAGCAGAATTCTTTTATTTCCATAAAGATCAAGTAAGACTGTTTTTGTTAGCTTGGGAGCAGGATTCCACCTGCTCAGACCCCACCTCCCTGACCCCATAGTGGGCACACAGTGGCCCCTAAGGCACCTCCTTGACACCCAAGAGCTCTTGAGAATACAGAAAGTACTGGTCTCACCAAACTCCCCCATTTTTCAGATGAGGAAACTGAGGCCCAGAGAGAGGAAGTGACTTGACCACAGTCACACTCCAGGTAAATGTGGTGGACATGGCTGGTTGCTCACTCCGTAGCCACTGCCCAACTCTCTTTTTTCTGCTTGATGAGGCCATTTCATATTGTAAGGGTTAAAAATGCTGGATTACTCAGTTTTCTAATCTCTCCTCCAGCTAGAGTATTGGCATTGACTCAATTCTGCCCAATTCTGGGAAGGGTTTACCTCCCTGGCAAAAAGCAAGCAAGGAGAAATTGTCTTTCTTCTTGACTTTGACTTTCAGTGTGGTTGTAGTGAGGACGTAATGACTGGAGCTGCAGCAGCTATTTTGTAACCATGCAAGTAAAGCTTGAGGAAGACCATTGTGTTAGCTGGGATCCAGCCAGGAAACATGAGTCACTCTAAGTTATTAAAAGAGAGGAAACCAATGCAAGCATTGTTTACATAGATGATGGAAGAGCTGACAAGCCAAAGGGAATGACGTGGCACCCGGCCCTCACCCCCCTGCTCCAGAAGTTAGCAATCATGGGACACTGTTAACACTCCTAGGACTGGAGGGACAGAGGAGTAAGGAGTGTTATGAGAGCCCAGAAGTGATCTAGAATCACGGCAAGAGCCTCTTGGAAGGAGCTGGGGGTGGGGAGGCAGAGAGGGAAGTTGTCTGGTGGGAGCTTAAGCCACAACAGAGACTCAATCAGTGTCAGGGGCGCCCTGGGACACATACACACACACACAGAAATGCCCAACTCTCTCCCTCCACCTGCCCTCCAGTGCTCCATCAGTGCCTCCCATTGCCCAAGCTGCCCCAGAATCCTGGGAACTGTAGTTCCCCGAAATGCAAGCAGTGCAGGTAATGGGAGCAAATGGCAGTGACCCTGTCACCACTGAGGACGGCAGGCCAGAAGATGGTGCCTTTGATGACCTCGTTGAGCCATGGATCCATCTGCACTTCACCTGCTGCTGAATTTCTTATCCTTAAAGTCACTTGGACTTGGACAGATCTGATTCTCGCAACTGAAGCAGCCTCACTGTTGCAGCTGAGCCTGAGCCTGAACCCGCGTCTTCCGACTCGCAGTCCGAAGTCCAGACTCTGCCCTCGGAAGACAACAGCAGAGGCCAGAGACCTGAATCTGCTGTTCACGTGCAGGTGGAGGTGTCCACAGCTCTGGCAGAGCAGAGAACGTGGGAATGTCACAGCAGAACTCTGGTCTTGGTTCAGCAGCAGGGCCACATGCCCCTGTTCTTGAAGAGAAACCTGCTCTGAGTAACCCACAGCAGAGAGGAAAAGGAAGGGGAAGGGAGCTTGGTGGCCCCAAATAGAACCACTGATGGAAGGTGCCCATGGGGCTAAATCTCAGGTTTTTCTTGGGGTCAATTTGTGAGAACAGGAAGGACATCAACTGGATGATTTGGGGCCAGTAGTTTTCATCGTTTTTTGCGACGCAGTATCAAACTAGACTTTGTTTGGAAGCTCAAAGTGGGGTTGGGAGCCCCAAGTACCCCCTCTCCATCCTACACTACAGCCCTGCTGGTCTTCCCAGCGCTCTGGGGACAGTTTGAAAACAGCTAATCTAGTCCACCCTGGTCCACTTACAGCCAAGGACACCGAGGCACAGCTTCTTCTTAGCTGGCTGCAGGGACAGCAAGCGTACTCAGCCCCCAGCAGCCTACATGGTGGGGGACTGGTTTAGTGGGTCATCTTATAAACTTGGCACGGGCAGGACAGAGTGGGTCTCAGGGGTGTCTGGATCAGGGCATCCTTGGGTTGCCACCAGGCCTCTCTTTCTTTCTCTCCTCCCCACAGCCCACCTGTATCTGTTGGCCTGCCTGGTGGCCCCGTCAAATCTTATCGTATTCTCTCTTATGGTCAAGAATGTGGCTGTGGTTTTCTCCGGGCTGGCCTCTCCAGCTTAGTCAAAGGTCAGAATTCCAAATGCTTCTTTCTCAGTTCCAGAATGGAGACTCTTGGGGTCACCCTTGGATCCTATGCCCATGGCTGGTACCACTCGAAACATCAGGGGACTGGGTCTGATGGCCCAGCCTTAGTCACAAACTCAGTTCAGGTCCTGGGGGCTTGATACCAGAACATTTGCAGGCAGCACAGTGATGACCCTGGGAAAGCATGAAGAATGGGACAGTACCCCAGTCCCCCTGTCCTAGGGTCCGTGATGCAGGGAGAGGAGTCAGCTTCAGAAGCCCTGGCCGGGGCCCCCACTGGACCATGTGCTGCCCTTTGATCTTGGCAGTCTGCCTCTTGGTGTCCCCAGCTACAAAACAAGGAGACCACTTCCCATCACACAGACTTCCTGTGATCATCAAGCAAGATAAGAAGTTAAGAAATGCTGAATAACTAAACCAGGGAATTCCCTGGCGGTCCAGTCCAGTGATTAAGGCTCCGAGCTTCCACTGCAGGGGGCACGGGTTTGATCCCTGGTAGGAGAACTAAAGATCCTGCATGGGGACTTCCCTGGTGGTGCAGTGGTTAAGAATCCGCCTGCTAATGCCGGGGAACGTGTTGGATCCCTGGTCCGGGAAGATCCCACATGCCGCGGAGCAACTAAGCCCATGCACCACAACTACTGAGCCTGCACTTTAGAGCCTGTGAGCCACAACTACTCAGCACACGTGCCACAACTACTGAAGCCCACTCGCCTAGAGCCTGTGCTCCGCAACAAGAGAAGCCACTGCAATGAGAAGCCCACGCACCGCAACGAAGAGCAGTCCCCACTTGCCGCAACTAGAGAAATCCCGCGCACAGCAAAGAAGACACAACGCGGCCAAAGAAAAAATGATTTTGCATCCCACACGCCACTTGGTGCGGCCAAACACACACACACACACACACACACACACACACACACACAAACCCTAAACCACAATGAGGAGCACATACAGCTATTGGTTGGGTTTTGGAACGGAGCCCCCTGACACCCAGTTTCATGATCTGGCCTTTCTACCAGGTCCCTGGATTCCCTTGCTGGTTCCTTCCAGAGCTCCTTAGGGCATGGGTTGGGGAAGAGTGCCCAGCTCAGCCTGGTCCCCTCTAGGTGAGCCTCTGACTCAGGACCCCAATTGACAGGCCTCCCGGAAGCACCTCTTCCCTGGGACTCAAGTGCTGGTTGCAAGCATCTTTATTTCTGGGGGCTGTGATTCTTATTTGGTTAAATAACACATTTTAAAAAATTGTTGTGATTCCATACTGAAGCTTCCCATATGGTTAATTGGAAGTGTTCTCACTAATATTGCAGGCTGTAAAAACTAATGAGGTAAATGGAAAATTTATCAAGTGCCACAGTTAGAAATTAACTTATTGCTTGATGCCACGCTCATGACTAATGAAGTGAGAGGAGCTCTTCATTTAAAGCGAGAATGGAGCCCTTGATGTTGGGGAAAATCCCTCTATTTGCCCCTCTCCATCTCTCTCTTCACCTCTCCTATGTCATATATCAGATGAATATAACAAATGACCAGGCTAAGTCTAGATCATTTGAACACAGTATATGCCTTCAATTATGTACTATATCACCAATAACAACAATCATTAGCATTTATTGATGCTCGGTGCCTGGTACTTTGTAAACATTATCTCATGCGCTTCTCACATCAGGGCTGTAAGGGAGGTACTAGTATTACCCATAATTCACAGACGAGGAAACTGAGGCTCAGAGACATGAGGTCGCACAGTCTTAAGTGGTGAAGCTTCAAAACTAGGTCTGATTCCAATATCCATGTGCATGCCAGTCAGTGATTCATTCATTCATTCATCCATTTAATCAATCAAAATGACAGAGGGGCACGGACAGCCTATGAAGTGCCAGATACCACACTTTCTTGGAGATGCTAGGATGGAACAGGACAGGGATGATGGATCCTGATGTAAATCTGGACCCCTCTGCCACTTGCTAGCTGTGGGAGGGCACTGGACCTCCCAGCTGGCTCTCCAGATTTACTCCATCCTTCTGCACTCAGCTCCGTGCCCTCGGAGCCCACATTCATGGGCTCCCTTGCCCTCTGGCTTCTGATGGACTTTAGCTTACGGGAGGCACTGACCAGAGGTGACATGGGAGGAGAGTCAGGGGGGGTGGGTGTTTCTTCAGCTCCCTCCTCACTGGTTGCCAGGGGCTGGCTTTGCATCTTCCCGCACCTCCTCCCCGCTCTGAAGATCAAAGTTCCTTTCCAGAGGCTCTTGAATATACATACTCTCTGTGGGTCCCCATGGCCCTCACCCCTTGCTCCTTCAGGCCCAGTGGTGTCAGGGCTCCCTGCTGTCACTAGCCCAACAGACAGTTTCCTTAAATCTTGCCTCCACTTGTGTGAATTGCTCCTTTAACAAACTCCCCTGAAATGACCACTTTTTTGTTTTTGGCTGCACCACATGGCTCCTGAGATCTTATTTCCCCGACCATGGATTGAACCTGGGCCCTTGGCAATGAAAGCAAGGAGTCCTAACCACTGGACTGCCAGGGAATTCCCTTAAATGACCACTTTAAGTGGTATCTCTTCCCAGCCACAATGTGACAGGATGATTTCACTCAAGCTATTGGCTTGAGTCTCAGTTCCCTCACCTGTAAATTGGGGTAATAAAACGCAGGAACTAATATGTGAAAAGTGCTCAGCACGATGCTCAGGAGATAGCAGATACTCAACAGATGCCAGCTTTTCTTATTGTTAAGACAGGATCCTGCCTTTAAGGGGAAACTGCACTGATTCTCAAACTTCAGCTTCCTATGAAATCAGTTGAGTAGCTGGCTAAAGGTGTAGAGTCTGGACGCAGCCCATGGGCCCAGGATGAGCTTTGCAGGTGACTGGTGAGACCCTTGTGGATGGACTGCTCCGGTGGGAGGGCCGCACTCAGGGAAGAAGCACGGAGCAGGGTCTTCATCGGACTGAAGGCTGGTCTGGGAGGCTTTCTGGAGGAGCTGCGCTGAACTGAGACCTACACAGAAGCTGGTGGAGCAGGGCTGCTCCAGGCCTAGGACATGCCCGGAGGTGACAGGCAGGGGTGGCAGGAGGTGGTGAGAGATGGAGCTGTGGCTGGCCGTCCACTGCGGCTCAGACATCATCTCTCAGTGAGCGGAGTCCCTGTGGGGTGTCCTCTGGAGAAGTGACCCAATGCGGGAGACCAGGAAGGTGCTACTCCGAGTGTATGTCACCTGCCTTATTAAAAAGGGCAGACTCCTGACTGCGGTCGGTGGCAGGCAGCAATCGGAACTTTGCCCAGAATTGAGGTCATTCCGGCCCATATTAGAATTCCACGTCCCCAGCACATCCCATGTCCTTCCTGAACCTGAATCCACTGGAGAACTGCTTGCTCCTCTTCCCTTTTCTTCTCTGCAGCTCATCCCCTCTCCCACCTTCTCTTTCTCCTTCTGCATCAGCCTTCCTCCATTCTGCTTGCTGCCATCACCCCCGCTGTTCAGGGCCCTTTGCATGACCACCTGCATCTAGGACCGTTAGTGGACCCCTTTGGCCACTAAATACCAAACTACACCCTCTGCTCTCAAATCTCCATGAGTCACAGCCTTTCTCTGACCTTGGCTCTGTCCCAGAGAAAGAACGTATCAAGGGCTGATGACCAGAGTCACCATTAAAAGGGTCCCGCCAGTCAAATCAGGCCCCAACTCTCTGCTCCTCCCTGTGCCTGTCGTGAGCTCATGGTAGAAAGGGTGAGAAGCAGACTTACAGGCCTTGCGATGCCATCTCCCCTGCAGGCTCCTGGGGCACAGGCTTTGTCTGTGTCCTCAGATGTCCGGGTACGGTGTCTGGCTTGTTTGGTGTTTCTTCCGTGTCCGCTGAGTAAATGAAAGCAGATGGAGTGATCATTTTCAATTCGGTGAGGATGCGCTGCATCCTGCGCGTGAGCTAGGAACTCTGTAAAAGAGAGTGAGACCTGGTCCCCGACCTTAGGGAGCTAACAGCTTTCTGGTGGAGAGAAAACATCACACATGGATCCACCACTGTGTCGGCATGCAGACACTAAGGCTCCCGGTCCTTGTCCATCCCTGCAGGCTTGGCTGTCATCACCTCCTCCCTGGACCACTCAGAATGGGTCTCCGTGCTGTTGGCTCCTCTCCTCCCTGGTCCCCCAGCACTTCTGGCCAGATGAGAGTCCTCCTGGATGAAGTGCAGTTCACAGCATGGCCCCCTCAAGTTTCGTGTTGCCTATTATTTGTGATAAACTGTAAATTGCCCACTTACACTGGCATTCGAGGCCCTTTTTTGGGGGGGAGCTGTGCCGCGTGTCTTGTGGGATCTTTGTTCTCCTACCAGGGATCGAACCCGGGCAGTGAAAGCGTGAAGTCCTAACCATTGGACTGCCAGGGAACTCCTTCAAGGCCCTTCTTACTTGTCCAGCTTTTCTTTCCAGTCCATCCTGCATCCCTTCCTCAACACAGCCAAACACGACTGCTCACCATTCTTGGAATTCTGATGCTCATTCCCACACTCAACACTTTGTTCAGTGTTTCTTCTGCCGGGAGCATCATTCCTCCATTCTCTCCTCCACCAGGATTTCCTCCCCACTCTTTAGGCCCCACTGCACATCCTACATTCTCCAGAAAAACTCCTGATTAAGCATATTAGGAAGGACCTCTTCTACTTTAAAAATTTTAGGACTTCCCTGATGGCGCAATGGTTAAGAATCCACTTGTTAATACAGGGGCCACGGGTTTGATCCCTGGTCCGGGAAGATCTCACATGCCACAGAGCAACTAAGCCCATGTGCCACAACTACTGAGCCCGCGAGCTGCAACTACTGAGGCCACGTGCCACAACAACAGAAGCCCATGCGCCTAGAGCCCATGCTCTGCAACAAGAGAAGCCACCACAATGAGAAGCCCATGCACCACAATGAAGAGTAGCCCCTTCTTGCCACAACTAGAGAAAGCCCGTGTGCAGCTACAAAGACCCAGCAGAAGAAGCAAGAAGAACTACAATCCTGCAGCCTGTGGAACAAAAACCACATTCACAGAAAGACAGACAAGATGAAAAGGCAGAGGGCTACGTACCAGATGAAGGAACAAGATAAAACCACAGGAAAACAATGAAATGAAAGGGAGATAGGCAATCTTCCAGAAAAAGAATTCAGAATAATGATAGTGAAGATGATCCAGGACCTTGGAAAAAGAATGCAGGCAAAGATTGAGAAGACGCAAGAAATGTGTAAAAAAGATCTAGAAAGAACAAACAAACAGAGGTGAACAATACAATAAATGAAATGAAAAATACACTAGAAGGAATGAATAACAGAATAACTGAGGCAGAAGAATGGATAAGTGACCTGGAAGACAGAATGGTGGAATTCACTGCTGCAGAACAGAATAAAGAATGAAAAGAAATGAAGACAGTCTAAGAGACCTATGAGGCAACATTAAACACAACAACATTCGCATTATAGGGGTCCCAGAAGGAGAAGAGAGAGAGAAAGGACCTGAGAAAATATTTGAAGAGAGTCGAAAACTTCCCTAACATGGGAAAGGAAATAGCCACCCAAGTGGCTATTGATAATTACCTTATTACCTTATATATTGATAATTACCTTAAACGTGAATGGATTAAATGCTGCAACCAAAAGACACAGGCTTGCTGAATAGATACAAAAACAAGACCCATATATATGCTGTCTACAAGAGACCCACTTCAGACCTAGGGACACATACAGACTGAAAGTGAGGGGATGTAAAAAGATATTCCATGCAAATGGAAATCAAAAGAAAGCTGGAGTAGCAATACTCATATCAGATAAAATAGACTTTAGGGAGCTTCCCTGGTGGCTCAGGGGTTGAGTCTGCCTGCTGATGCAGGGGACGTGGGTTCGTGTCCCGGTCTGGGAGGATCCCACGTGCCATGGAGCGACTGGGCCTGTGACCCATGGCCGCTGGGCCTCTGTATCCGGAGCCTGTGCTCTGCAACGGGAGAGGCCGCAGCAGTGAGAGGCCCATGTATGGCAAAAATAAAAAATAGACTTTAAAATAAAGAATGTTACAAGAGACAAGGAAGGAAACTACATAATGATCAAGGGATCAATCCAAGAAGAAGATATAACAATTATAAATATATATGCACCCAACATAGGAGCACCTCGATACATAAGGCAACTGCTAACAGCTCTAAAAGAGGAAACCAACAGTAACACAATAACACTGGGAGACTTTAACACCTCACTTAAACCAATGGACAGATCATCCAAACAGGAAATTAATAAGGAAACACAAGCTTTAAATGACACAATAGACCAAATAGATTTAATTGATATTTATATGACATTCCATCCAAAAACAGCAGATTATACTTTCTTCTCAAGCGCACACGAACATTCTCCAGGATAGATCACATCTTTGGTCACAAATCAAGCCTCAGTAAATTTAAGAAAACTGAAATCATATCAAGCATCTTTTCTGACCACAACGCTGTGAGATTAGAAATCAGTAACAGGGGAAAAAAACCGTAAAAAACACAAACACATGGAGGCTAAACAATACATTACTAAATAACCAAGAGATCACTGAAGAAATCAAAGAGGAAATCAAAAAATACCTAAAGACAAATGACAATGAAAACACGACAATCCAAAACCTATGGGATGCAGCAAAAGCAGTTTTAAGAGGGAAGTTTATAGCTATACAACCTACCTCAAGAAACAAGAAAAATCTCAAATAAACAATCTAACCTTACACTTAAAGGAACTAGAGAAAGGAGAACAAACAAAACTAAAAGTTAGCAGAAGGAAAGAAATCATAAAGATCAGAGCAGAAATAAATGAAATAGAAACAAAGAAAACAATAGCAAAGATCAATAAAACTAAAAGCTGGTTCTTTGAGAAGATAAACAAAATTGATAAACCATTAGCCAGATTCATCAAGAAAATGAGGGAGAGGACTCAAATCAATAACATTAGAAATGAAAAAGGAGAAGTTACAACAGACACCACAGAAATACAAAGCATCCTAAGAGACTACTTCAAGGAACTCTATGCCAATAAAATTGACAACCTGGAAGAAATGGACAAATTCTTAGAAAGGTATAACCTTCCAAGACTGAACCAGGAAGAAACAGAATACATGAACAGACCAATCACAAGTAATGAAATTGAAACTGTGATTAAAAATCTTCCAACAAACAAAAGCCCAGGACCAGATGGCTTCACAGGTGAATTCTATCAAGCATTTAGAGAAGAGCTAACACCCATCCTTCTAAAACTCTTCCAAAAAATTGCAGAGGAAGGAACACTCCCAAACTCATTCTATGAGGCCATCACCCTGATACCAAAACCAGACAAAGAGACTACAAAAAAAGAAAATTACAGACCAATATCACTGATGAATATAGATGCAAAAATTCTCAACAAAATACTAGCAAACAGAATCCAACAACACATTGAAAGGATCATACACCATGATCAAGTGGGGTTTATCCCAGGGATGCAAGGATTCTTCAATATATGCAAATCAATCAATGTGATATGCCATATTAACAAACTGAAGAATAAAAACCATATGATCATCTCAGTAGATGCAGAAAAAGCTTTTGAAAAAATTCAACACCCATTTATGATAAAAACTCTCCCGAAAGTGGGCATAGAGGGAACCTACTTCAACATAATAAAGGCCATATATGACAAACCCACAGCAAACATCATTCTCAACGGTGAAAAACTGAAAGCATTTCCTCTAAGACCAGGAACAAGACAAGGATGTCCACTCTCATCACTATTATTCAACATAGTTTTGGAAGTCCTAGCCACAGCAATCAGAGAAGAAAAAGAAATAAAAGGAATACAAATTGGAAAAGAAGAAGCAAAACTGTCACTGTTTGCAGACGACATGATACTATACATAGAGAATCCTAAAAATGCCACCAGAACACTACTAGAGCTAATCAATGAATTTGGAAAAGTTGCAGGATACAAAATTAGTGCACAGAAATCTCTTGCATTCCTATACAATAATGATGAAAAATCTGAAAGCAAAATTAAGGAAACACATCCATTTACCATTGCAACAAAAAGAATAAAATACCTAGGAATAAACCTACCTAGGGAGACAAAAGACCTGTATGCAGAAAACTATAAGACACTGATGAAAAAAACCAAAGATGATACCAACAGATGGAGAGATATACCATGTTCTTGGATTGGTAGAATCAATATTGTGAAAATGACTACACTACCCAAAGCAATCTACAGATTCAATGAAATCCCTATCAAATTACCAATGGCATTTTTTACAAAACTAGAACAAAAAATCTTAAAATCTGTATGGAGACACAAAAGACCCCAAATAGCCAAAGCAGTCTTGAGGGAAAAAAACAGAGCTGGTGGAATCAGACTCCCTGACTTCAGACTATACTACAAAGCTACAGTAATCAAGACACTATGGTACTGGCACAAAAACAGAAATATAGATCAATGGAACAGGATAGAAAGCCCAGAGATAAACCCACACACCTATGGTCAACTAATCTATGACAAAGGAGGCAAGGATATACAATGGAGAAAAGACAGTCTCTTCAATAAGTGGTGCTGGGAAAACTGGACAGCTACATGTAAAAGAATGAAATTAGAACACTCCCTAACACCACACACAAAAATAAACTCAAAGTGGATTAGAGACCTAAATATAAGACCAGGCACTATAAAACTCTTAGAGGAAAATATAGGAAGAACACTCTTTGACATAAATCACAGCAAGATCTTTTTTGATCCACCTCCAAAGTAATGCAAATAAAAACAAAAATAAACAAATGGGACCTAATGAAACTTCAAGGCTTTTGTGCAGCAAAGGAAACCATAAACAAGATGAAAGGACAACCCTCAGAATGGGAGAAAATATTTGCAAATGAATCATTGGACAAAGGATTAATCTCCAAAATATACAAGCCAGCTTATGCATCTCAGTATTAAAAAAACAAACAACCCAATCCAAATATGGGTAGAAGACCTAAATAGACATTTCTCCAAAGGAGACAAACAGATGGCCAAGAAGCACATGAAAAGCTGCTCGATCAACATCACTAATTATTAGAGAAATGCAAATCAAAAGTACAATGAGGTATCACTTCACACCAGTTAGAATGGGCATCATCAGAAAATCTACAAACAACAAATGCTGGAGAGGGTGTGGAGAGAAGGGAACCCTCTTGCACTGTTGGTGGGAATGTAAATTGATACAGCCACTCTGGAGAACAATATGGAGGTTCCTTAAAGAACTAAAAATAGAATTACCATATGACCCAGCAATCCCAATACTGGGCATATACCCAGAGAAAACCATAATTCAAAAAGACACATGCACCCCATTGTTCACTGCAGCACTATTTACAATAGCCAGGTCATGGAAGCAACCTAGATGCCCATCGACAGACGAATGGATAAAGAAGATGTGGCACATATATACAATGGACTATTACTCAGCCATAAAAAGGAATGAAATCGGGTCATTTGTAGAGACGTGGATGCATCTAGAGACTGTCATACAGAGTGAAGTAAGTCAGAAAGAGAAAAACAAATATCATATATTAATGCATATATGTGGAACCCAGAAAATGGTACAGATGAACCGGTTTGCAGGGCAGAAATTGAGACACAGAAGTAGAGAACAAACGTATGGCCACCAAGTGGGGAAAGAGGCTGGGTGGTGGTGGTGGTGGTGTGATGAATTGGGAGATTGGGATTGACATGTATACAGTGATGTTTATAAAATGCATGACTAATAAGAAAAAAAAAGAAATAAAAAATAAACATAAAAAACACCCAGCACAGCCCAAAATAAATAAATGAATAAAAAATTAAAAAAATTTTATAGTATAGGAATTGTAAAAAATTGGCCACTCCAAGTTGGCCAGCAGTCAGGAAGCAGACAATCTCTTACGTTGCCTGTTGAGTCTAACTTGATACAATCATTCAGAAATCCAATTTGGCATATGTATCAGAAGATTTTAGAATTCTCTCCTTAAACCCAGTAAGTCCAGTTGTAAGAATCTATATTATGGAACAAATCAGAAATGCTATCAGAGGTTCCTCTATAAGGACATTTTCTACAATATTACTTACACGTTCCCTAGAATCTAGACTTTAGAAGCTAGTGGAGAGAGTCATGGCTCCAGCACAGCCAAGTGGTGAAATATGCACCACTTACAAACTGCATTTTCCAAGAGTGTCCATTGGCACGGGAAACTGCTTGTGATATAACATCTGAATAATGTAGGCAATTTATAAAACATAAATATTTTATGTATGTACGAAGTCTGGAAGGAGACAGTTCAAAAGGTGGACGGTGATTATCTCTAGTTGGAGGTTTATAGATTTAAAATTTCTTCTTCATGTTCTTCTGTATTTTCCTAGCTTTCTATTTGTATTGCCTATGATGGAAGATAAACTCCTTTCTCTTCCAAAGAAAGCACAGAGCTTTGTATATCTCTTATGGAGGAATTCTCCTGCTGTGATTTACAATTTGGGGAGTACTTGTCCCCATTTTCTTACTAGATAATCAACCCCCAAAGTACATGCACTGGCTTAGTTAGCTCACTTTTGGGGCCTCTGAAAGCTGAGTTCATGTTTGGACATGGTAGGACTTTGCTAACTAGTTGAAAGAACGCGGTTGACTTTGTTTGAAATCAGCCCAGTGCCCTGGGGTGCCTGTGTCTTTCGGGAGGACACAGGCAGGATGGCTTGGTGTCGGGGAGGCGCTGACAGAGCACAAGTGTCCAGGGAAGAGGCCAGCAGCCCTCGGTGGCACCTCAATTCTGGCCATTCCATTTACTCGTCTGGAAACGGTAACACAAATTGAGTAGATGCTTGCTTACAAAATCTTCTTGTTCTTTAAGAACTTACTCTTGTTTTTGCTATTTTTATGTCTTGCTGATCTTTGGGGTCCATTTATAGACTGCTCTGGAGATTAAACTTCTGCCTTTTTGCCTTGTTTTTGGTTAAAACCCTCAAACTATGTCCCTCTTCCCTTTCTCTTTCATTTTTGTATTTTTGCTAACCTGATGGACCTGGTTGTATCGCCTCAGAATCTGGTGAAGTCGGAAATGGAACATGCATAGGCAAGGCTCACTTTATGGTGAAGCATTTTAAATAAATTTGCTACAAAGAAAATGAAGATTCCCCATGGACTTGAGTAGTCTCTGCCCTCTGCTCTCTTGGCGTTCCACTCATGAGACGGAGTCGTTGCTTCAAGTCACTCACTGTTCTGGATCCCAGGAGCAACCAAGTGTGTGTTTTTATTTTGTTCATTCTTTGAAATTCTGAAGAAAACGAGCCTCCCACCCTCACCCCCGCACCCCCCCACCATTTCCCACCTCTCCCCGGCAATAGGCCTTACAGCTCATGCATTCACAGAGGCTGGGAAAACACAGAGATCACTGATTTCTGGATATGTGGTCCTCCCCCCAGTGGGAGAAGCAAGCCTTACGCTGCCTTTTTGGGGAGGTGGAAGGAAATTGGATCCTGGGTGTTCTGGTTGGGGCCGCTTGTGAGATTTCTGTCCTGTCTGTGAGTCAGCTCCTCATTGTAACCACACCATGGCAGTTGCTCAATTAGACCATTCGTGCCTGTATGCATGCATTCACTCATTCATTCAATAAATGTTTATTGAGCACTTACTAGGTGCCAGGTGCTGCCATGGGCTACGGGGAGAAGTGACACATGAAGGTAAACTGGCTTCTGGCCTCATGGAATGGGACATGGGGACATGCACGGTCCCTCGGGGATGGGGGCATTCACCACAAATCACACAAATCATATTTTGGACAATGGAAGCACCGTCACAGGATCATGTGGACCTGAGATCAAGGGCCTGTGTTCTGAAGCCAGCTCTGGGAGTGGGTGGGTTCCTCCCTGGTAAAACAGGGATGATGCCAGCTGCTTTCTGAGGCACACAGCGTGCTCCGAGGATGCAGAAGGAGGTTCACACCAACAGAGGCATTTTCATAAAGCCTTTCCCCTTTCCATGCCCCTCCCACTGCACTCTGAAGACATCTGCCTTGCCTTCCTGGATGGGATCCATATGCGTGGGCTGCGGGCAGGCTGGGAAGGGCCCAGGCTTGGAGCCCCGGCTCAGCGGGAGTGTGGCAGGGGACCCGTCTGCTTGAGGCAGAGCTCAGCCACCCTGAGACGAAGAGCCGGGGCCAGGAAGAACATCGGGCTGCAGAGACTCCCTGTCACAGACGCCTCTGGGAGCCGCAGCAGCTGGAAGGTCGTCCACCCAAGGCCATGCTCAGGCCTCATGGGAAGGAGGCCTGGGGGTGGCAGGCCAGAGAGAGCGAAGGGAAGAGAGACAGAGTGCCTGCGTCCATGCTCACAGCCACACAGTGGTCAGAGCCAGATCTACGATTAGAACGAGTAGGTTTCTGACTCCCAGACACACAGCCAAGCCCCAGACCCATGCTGATTCTTGGCAAAGCTCTTCCCACATTCCTCTCACTCAGATCCACCCTAGGCTGTCTCTGGGAATATTGTAGCTGTCATAATCGTTGTTCTAATGAGATACCCATCTGACGATCTATTAGTAAGGCATGTTGTTGACAGGAAATGTGCACTTGCCGTATTTCCCATTATATTGTCTATTTCCTGCCTCATTTTTCTTGGGAGGGCAGGAGTCATGGGAGATAATAGCATATTGACAGAAAGAGAAAGCAACGGACAGAGAGAGCTGAAAGTGGGGGGAGATAATAGCATATTGACAGAAAGAGAAAGCAAGGGAGAGAGATAGTTGAAAGTGGGGGGAATGTAGCTCTATCTGGCTGCAAAGGTTTCCAGCAGGAAATCCACACTCATTTCCCGTCGGCCTATTTGAAACAGCATCTGCCCCTTCCGCCTTCTGCCCTCAAACAAATCGTCTCCTGGTCCTGGGAGGCCGAGCCTCTGGTCATCTGATGGAGGCCCAGCCTGCTGTGTTCTGGGGGCCGTGGTGGGGGGGAGACTCTAAGAATCCAGAAGAGGATGTGAAATGAACTCTCTTCCTCACGCCACCATCAACAGGACTTCGTGGAGGCTGGTGGAACACGAAGCCAGAAAGAACCTTGTCTTCTAGAAACTTCTTGCCCACTACCTTTTCTCTTTCGATTTCGAATTGCAAAGAGTGTATCATCAAGAAAAAGATCACTTACTGCTTGTGCAGATGCCGGTGGTAGGCCTGGAAATTGCAGTGAGGGGCTCTTCCTGGAGTGCCCGCACCTGTGGGAGGGAACGGTTCTGGTTTGGCATTCCTTTCGGGGACCCTGCCAAGGTTTGACCACACCCTGCACACACGTGCGAGGCTCTGGTTTTGCAGGGTCCTGGACCTTGCCAGTGTGGGTCCCTGGGATGGAGCGGGCTCAGAACTGGCCATGGATTTAGTGCCTTCGGCAGCAAAGATAAGGGATGGGGCCCCGACTCTGGCTTCCTCTCAGCCTTCCCCATTTCCCACTCCTTTTGACCCAGAAATGCGGTGTAGCCACAGCTGGGAATGGCGCGAGACGGAGAGAAAGGAGTAAATCTAGTTTGCCTGGAACTGTCCCGGTTTTAGCACTGAAGCTCAGGGAAACCGGGATGGCTGGTTACCTTACAAATGTGAACGATTGTTTGAACACACACACCCAAGCTAGTTCCCAGGGGTGTAGAAACAGGATCGAGAGGGAAGAGACACAGATATTGACGCAAGTTATGGAAACTCTATTTAAACAGCCTTAGGCAAAAGGGAGGGCCGGCTGGCTCAGGTAACCCAAAGCAGAGGTATCTTGCTTCTTTCAGGCAGGGCTGGATGAATGGGGACAGACAGCTGCCCGCAGCTCCGGGCTTGCATTCCTGTGAGGACAGCGCCCCCTGTGGAAGGAGACCCTCCATAACCTCACAGGCCTGGCGAGGCTTCCGGAATCCAGTCTCTCTGCTTAACTGTCCAGGCTTGGGTCACGCATCCAGGGGTGCAGTCAGCTCCACGTGGATGAGGGTGGGGGCCGGTGGGTCCCCAGGGACTGCTGGGGTGCTCTTGCTGGAGGTGAGGATGCTGGGTGGGTCCAGACAACAGGGGAGCTGGCTCATCTGTCAGGACCCTGCCCTCCCTGGCCCCCACCCCCGTCCAACCCAGGCCGGGCTGGGCCCACTCCTCTGTCCCCTCTTGGCACCCCCGTTTCCCCTCGAAACATTTTCCCTTGAAATTTAATTGTTCCTTCTGCCCTGTGAGCCCTCGAGGGCCTGGTGGACGGCAGTGATGGGCCTTTCGGTTCTCTCTCCTCCCAGGAGATTCTGAGTTCTGAGCTAGGAGGGTTGTTCGCACTGGATGCCACGTGTCCTTGTATATTTATGTGTTTACCTGGCTTTTCCTTCCAAAGCTCTAACTTGAAGATTTAAATCGTGCTTTTAAGGAATGCCACAAACTCAAGATCTCTGTAAGGCCAACGGAGAAGGAAACAGAGAGATGAACACTTCAGAACACCCACTGTTTACATGGTGCTGGGCCGGGGCTGGGGACACAGGGCTGGGAAGGACACCTGGCTTCTCTGCCTCAGAACCTGTGACATGTACACATGTGAACCGAAACTGGAGGCCGTGGAGCTCTCGCCTGTCTGCAGCAGGCTCCCCCGTGACCACACGCTGACGTCTCAGCGGGAGCCATCCAGACCTGAGGCTGAGTTAGGGGCTTCCCAACCCTACCAGCTGCCTCTTCTTGAGCAGGTCACATGACTGTGGTCAGTTTACTGACTGGGCCCCCCCACTGCCCCGCACTGTGAAGTGGGGAGAATCTCTGTCTGGTTCGTCACTGTATCTCCAAAACTCAGCATGGTGCCAGGTATGTAGTAGGCCCTTCATGCACACAATAATGACCACTTATCAAGAGCTTTAATTATGCTCTGTGCTAAGCACTTTACATACATTATTTGATATAATATTCACATGAACCCCATAAGGTCAGGCTCTTAAAAAAAATTGTGGTAGAATATATGTAACATAAAATTTACCATTTCAACCCTTTTTGAGTATAGAATTCACTACCATTCATCTCAGAACTCTTTTCACTTTCTTAAATAGAAACTCTGTACCTATTAAATAATAACTCCCCTTTCCCCCTCCCCACACCCTGGCAACCTCTATTATTTTCTATCTCTATGTACTTGAGGATTCTACGTACTTCATGTAAGTGGAATCACACAATATTAGTCCTTTTGTATCTGGCTTATCTCACTGAGCATAATGTCCTCAAGGTTCATCCATGGTGTAGCATGTTTCTGAATTTCATTCCTTCTTATGGCTGCATAATATTCCACTGTAAGAATGTACCATATCTTGTTCTTCCATCATCTGCTGATGGAACCTTGAGTGCTTCCATTTTGTGGCTATTGTGAATAAAGATCAGGATTTTAAAAAAAATTTATTAACATTTATTAAACAATATAAAAGGAAAACATAAAAGCAGAGACTGAGAACAATACAACTAGATGAGAAAATGGGATATAGAAAATAAAATGAAAAGAACATGGAAGTAGTAAGAATTATGGATACATCCAGCAAAAGAATTGCAGCCAGAGAACTAACAGATGAACTAGTTAAAATAATAAAACAGGCTGATGAAAAGGAATGAAATAATGCCATTTGCAGCAAGATGGATGGACCTAGAGATTATCATACTAAGTGAAGTAGGTCAGAAAGAGAAAGACAAATACTGTATGATATCACTTACATGTGGAATCTAAAATATGACACAAATGAACTTATCTATGAAACAGACTCACAGACATAGAGAACAGACTTGTGATTGCTAAGGGGGAGTGGAGTGGTGGGGATGGAGTGGGAGTTTGGGGTTAGCAGATGCAAACTACTATAGATAGAATGGATAAACAACAAGGTCCTACTGTATAGCACAGGGGACTATATTCAATAACCTGTGATAAAACATAATGGAAAAGAATATGAAAAATATGTATGTATATGTATAACTGAATCACTTTGCTGTACAGCAGAAATTAACGCAACATTGTAAATCAACTATACTTCAATAAAAAGTAAAATAAAACGGGCTGAAATGGTATGAATGTACCACCAATGTGTGATTTTAGGTAGAGCTGATAAAAAAATAAAAACCACGTAAGTCAAAAAGGGGATAATAAATTAGCACTACCAGTTAAGATAATAGAAGGTTTCAAGTAAAAGTAGATATAATGTCTAGAAAATCTCACCTACTTTTGTCTTCCCAAGTTTTCCTCCAAGATTCCTTAGGCTACTACCCTCAGAACACAAACCAATATTCCCTGACTCTGTTTTATGCCTTAAGCTTTCTAAACTACAGCCATCAACGCATGCTCCTCCAAATTCTTTCTTCCAAAACAGCAAAAGTCATGTGGTTTCCCTTGCTTAGGGTCAGAATTTTTAAAATCTTCATTTCACAATAAAGGACATAGAAGCTGAGAGAAAGCAATTTTCCCAAGTTACCTCAAGTCACAAAACTAGTCAATGCCAAAGCAGGTCATAACTCCAGGCCTATAGGGGGCTGCTGGACCCTACTCCCTCCCGTTCATTGAATGAATGAGGGATAACTGAATGAATTAGACCTTTAGGAAGGTACTAAATTGTATTAGTAAGGATCACACTAGCTGCTGTAACAAACAAACCACTAAATTTCCATTGGCTTGGCAGTGAAATAGAAGTTCACTTCTCATTTATGTCAAGGGCAGTGTGGGTGGTCCCAGGTTGGTGGGGCTCTTTCTCCTCAGGGTTCTTAGGTGTTGTAATTCCACCATCCCCACAGGGCCTGGGACTCCTCTGCCTCCAGGCATGGGAAGGGGAGAGAGACGCTGGAAGAAGCCCAGCTGCTTCTAAAAAACTGTGGCCTGGAAGCGACCACAGTTCCACTCACGTTTCACTGGCGTAAACCATCCCCGCGGCCATGCCTGAAGCAAGGGGGCTGAGAAATGTGGTTTCCAGCTGGGCTGTTGTCCCAGCCACCTCTCTACCTCTGGAAGCAGTGGGGGTGAGGGTGGGGATGAACTTTTTGTCGGATCACTTCTGAATCTGTCACACCGAGTGCTGTAAAATTCAAGTGGGAAATGCATAAAGAAGCTCGAAAAACACTTGTGTGTTCAGGAGGTTAAGGCATCAGGGGAGCAGACACATAATTGGGACGCAGATCTGTCTCTGATGGTTAATCTCACTTTACAGCCTCCCCAATGTCATGGGTTATCTGGAAGGTTATTTCATATACCCGCCTCAGTGTGGAAGCACATTTCCACAGACGGTAGATAAAGATCTCTTAACCTTGTATTTTCCCTCATATCGTCATAAATAGCTTATGCAACGCCATTTCAGTGAGCCTGACAGTTTCTACAATGAGATCTGGATGCAGCAGCATATCTTCTTGTTATATATAAGAAAGAGTGACAGCATTCATCTTTTACAGTGACATCAATGAAGTCTGCTTGCAGAGGTTCCCAATCCACCCATTCATAATACCTTTTACGACTTTAGGCTTTTAAACACGACACTCTGGTCTATTTTTCAAATGCACTACCATCATCAGCTCAGGGAGCCATTCTTCAATATTTCATTTTCCTAGAATGTCTAGAATATCTTAATTTTTATGAGGTTTCTCCATGGGGTAAGCTGTCAGGTGTGACTATATTGTGAAAAAGGGGTTGGGGGGACTGCTGCCGGATTATCCTCTCACCTGTGATGCCTGAGGGCGTGTTTCCCATTTTCTTCCTTCCTGGAATACTCCCCAAATAAAGGTCCCATAAGAGATGTGGTCCCATAAGAGATGTGGTTCCCAAGCACAGCTGTCCACTCTGAATGGGGAAATTAGAATGGCTAGAAAGAGAGCAATTAGGGCAGAGACTGGGGGGGACATCCCTGGCGGTCCAGTGGTTAGGACTCCATGCTTCCACAGCAGGGGGCACAGGCTCCCTCCCTGGTCAGGGAACTAAGATCCCACATGCCGCCAAGAAGAAAAAAGGAGCACAGATTGGGTCCTATTGACGGTTAGCCTCAACCTTGAGACGCAGGAGCTCTTCCAAGTCCACGAGTTTGACACCTGGAGAACGGGGCCTCCGTCCAAGGCGAAGCAGAGTTCTCGTGTCAACCAGGGTTCAAGGCAATGAAAGTCCTCTCTGCTACTCAAGAGACCCAACTGTGATTAGAAGAGCCCTCTGGGTTCCCAAGGAGGAGACCATTTGGATACATCTGGCCTTGCTTCTTAATGTTGCATCGCTTTCCTTGTGCCACCAAATCTCCCTTGGTCACCAGTTCCTGGCTTCTTTCTTGCAGGTAGATCTTCTACTAGGGTTGGCAAGATCCATTTTAGATTTCATGCTAGTGGATTGGGAACAATCTCTTTCCACCTGTGATCCCTCAGACAGGCTGTGGGCAGTGGAGACCCTTCCTGACGTGACACAGGAAAACTAATGTCGGATATTGATTTAGGGAAGGAAGGGGTGAGCAGCCTGAGACCGCCCACAGCCAGCAACCCGGGCATGCTACAAACATGCCAGTCACTCCAAGGATGAGAATACCTGACTTAATTTAGCAACAAAAAATCCTCTCCCTCACACGCACTTCTCTAATTACAAATGAGATCCTGATAGGCTCAGCAAGGGTAAATAAAATTGATTCTCTCCGCATAGTATTGGAGATGATAAATGTGTTCAAGAAAGGGCTTCAAAAGCCTGCTTGCTGATTAGGAAAGGCAAAATCATTGTGAGATAGTGACTAATAGATGCAAGGAATCACGGCAGAATGGGTCTCCTTGCAGAAATGTCACAGGTCTGATCTTTCTGAGATAATTACCATCAGATGTCTTTGAGTTTCATGTCTGCCCTTCAGTTGATGGGGGCATGGCAGGGCTCCACACATCGACTCTGCTCTGGGTGGTTCTGGCTTTCTCTCTGTTTGAAGCCTGTCGTAGAGCTCCTCTGGTTTCTTAATAGCAGTGACTGTGCCCCATTCATTTATTCCCTGGTGCCCAGCAAGACTCCTTGCACAGAGGCGGCGTGCTGTGTGGGATGTTACATGTAATGAACAGGATAAAGTACTTAGTTTGACCCATAGGAAACTGCTGATATTTAGCTATTTTTAAAATTAAAAAATAGCAATTTCATATGGTTCCACCATCTATGTATTTGTTATTTATTACTGCATAATAAATTACCCCCAAATTTAGCAACCAACATTTATAACCTCATAGTTTCTGTGGGTAAGGGATCCAGGTGCCTCTCTCTTAAGGTCTCCAACAAGACTGCAGTTAAACTGTTGCCAGGGCTTCGGTTTCATCTGAAGACTTGACTGCGAGGGGATCCACGGCTCAGCTGCAACGTCAGCTACTCACATAGCTCTTGGTAGGAGCTGATGGAGTGAGGGCCCCAATTCCTTGCTGGCTGTTGGCTGGAGACCGCTGCCAGTTCCCCAGCATGTTGACGTCTCCACAGGGCTGCCTCATGACATGGGACCTGGCTTCCCCCATAAGTGAGCAGTGGGGGAGAGAGAGCCCAAGACAGAAGCCACATCTCTTAAAAAGTCTCTTTATAACCTAACCTTGGTTAAGTGACATTTCATCACCCTTGCCAAGTTCTGTCTGTTCGAAGCAAGCTTTCCAGCCCAGCCCACACTCAAGGGGAGGGTATTACACAAGGGTGTGAAAAGCAGGAGTTGCGGGGCTTGGGGGCTCCTCCATCTGAGGAGCTTCCCACTACAGCGTGTGATACCCCACACAGAGTCTGGCACACAGATCTTGAGATGGTAGTTAAAGAAGATTAATAAAGGGAAAGAGGAAGAGCACTAAAATCGTTTCCAGCTGCATCTTAATTCAATTGGAATAGAATTTTTTTCTCTTGAGAAATGGTGTGGATAGAATAATCTGGAATAAATGCCCAGCAGCAACAGTCCCAGAGAATCCCTTTCCTATAGAATGCCTTTGGCCTGCTCGACCTCATACTCTGGGATCTGTTGTTGTTAGCAGGTTCTGAGCATCTGGCCTCTGGGAACACAAACTTGTTGCTTGAGGAGGCTTTCAATGCCTGAGGTCAAAGCCTGAGACACGGGGGCTGCAAAGTACAAATGAGGACAAGGATGGGGACTTCTTTTTTTTTTTTTTTTTTGCGGTACGCGGGCCTCTCACTGCTGTGGCCTCTCCCGTCGCGGAGCACAGGCTCCGGACGCGCAGGCCCAGCGGCCATGGCTCACGGGCCCAGCCGCTCCATGGCATGTGGGATCTTCCCGGACCGGGGCACGAACCTGTGTCCCCTTGCATCGGCAGGCAGACTCTCAACCACTGCGCCACCAGGGAAGCCCAAGGATGGGGACTTCTAAAGAGAGAAACGAGGGCTGAGTTGCCTGATCTTGTAACGGAGGAAGGCGGGTAGGCAGTACTACCTTTAATCAGAAGTTGCAGTTCAGGGACAGGCCTTTCTGGGAGAAGATGCTGGAGGGTGGAGGGAAGAAAGGGAAGGAGCTTGGTACCTCTGAAAGCACCTGCTTTGCCCTTGGCCCTGGTTCATATCAAGGAAGAACCGTCTGGGGTGGAGCTGGTTGGAGTAAATGAGTTAGAAAAACCATTGTGGTTGATGGTTCAGCATCTTTTAAGCCACTATTTATTGAGCACTTACTATGTGCCAGGCTCTGTGCCAAGTTCTTTAGAGCAAGAACTCTCTTTTATGCTCTCAACAGTGATAGGAAGTCAGAGCTGTTATTTTCCTTTTCCAGGTCAGGCTCAGAGTAACGAAGTAAATGGCCCAAGGTCACCCAGAGCGAGGCTGCAAACCCAAGTTCATCTGAGATGTTCCGGGAGGGCAGAACTTCCCATAGACTTTCTTTTTTTTCTTTTTTCTTCTTAGCTGCATTGGGTGTTTGCTGTCGCGCGTGGATTTCCTCTAGTTGTGGCGAGCAGGGGCTACTCTTCGTTGGGGTGCGCGGGCTTCTCATTGCGGTGGCTTCTCTTGTTGCAGAGCACAGGCTCTAGGCGTGCAGGCTTCAGTAGTTGTGGCACACGGGCTTCAGTAGTTGTGGCACACGGGCTCAGTAGTTGTGGCTCATGGGCTCTAGAGCACAGGCTCAGTAGTTGTGGTGCATGGGCTTAGTTGCTCCGCGGCATGTAGGATCTTCCCACACCAGGGATCGAACCCGTGTCCCCTGCAATGGCAGGCAGATTCTTAACCACTGCGCCACCAGGGAAGTCCCTTCCTGCAGACTTTCAGCACTGGTGTCCCTGAAGAGATCATGGGGGTGTCCCGTGGGTGCCTGGACTGTCCTCCTGGAAGCATTATCTTCTCTGGCCTCTTAAATTTGAGTTGTCTTGTGCTGATACCTTCAATCACAACTGACTGAAGTCCTACTCAAGAGCACGCACCAGGTGGAGCCATGTAAACAGTGGGGGCGTGAGGTGCTCTGGGAAGCCATGGAAGATCAGCAAAGGAGAACTGGGCTGGAAATGACTTCTCTTACCAACTGGGTGACTCAGGTGGGCCCCTAACCTTCCTGAGATGATAGTTTCTCATTTTTCTAATGGCAACAATCATACCCATCCTAAGGCTGATACCAACAGGTTTCCTTGCCTGTGGAAAGGATGATACCACAGGCAATGAACAGGACCCTTGTGGATGGAGGCAGCCTCCTGGAGTCTTGGGTTGGAAAGGACTCGGAGTTTGATTCCAGGCTCCACTGGAAGGAGTTCTGGCATTGACTAGTCATGTCTGCCACAGGTGAGGGAAGGTAGTAAGGTTATGTACACTTTGGCTTTTTTGAACACTGCTTGAAGGTTTCCTGTGAGGTTTAAATGTGATGATGCAGGTGAAAGTTCCTCATACATAGTTGGTACTCAATAAACATCTAATATTTTTCTTTTGATTCATTCTGATACAATTGATGATCAAGCTGGCATCTCAATTGGAAAGTGCTGACTGGCTTATAGTAGATGCTCAATAAGTACCCCTGGAGTGTTGACAGGATTAGAGGCCCACCCAGCTCTTCCTGAGTCCACACTGACCCCCATCGTGGATCCCTGTACCCACACAGCTGGCAAAGGTAACAAATCCAGGAGTCTGGGGCTGCCCAAGCAAAGAGATGGAAATGGCATCAAAACAGCAGAAGTATTAACTTGGTGTATTTACACCCGTAAGTGCTTCGCTGTCATCAGGAGCAGCCTCTTCATGAGATATAAGTAATTTGTGCAGGCTGATCCCGGTTTTCTCATTAATATGCAAATGAGGCATGCCAGTTGTTAGGTTAGAAGAAAGCTGTCATGTTTATTGTGACAGATTTAATGGATGTGTTTGGATTGTGCATTCAGTGTGTTTTCAAGAGCATGTCTTATCTTTGTTTAGGCAGTAAATCAAAAATGTAAACAACAATTCATTAGCATCTGTCAGAAGCTCAAAGCCACATTGTTTCATTTGACAATCTTCCCAGAGGTGGGAAAAAAATCCTATATCTGACTTATTCAAGATTAGTTAGAAATCGCACTGGCTTTGCCCCTTTTTGCTCAGCAATGTGGAAACAGTAATTGAAGAACATCGGCTCAGCTCGGAGAGCTTTGAGGGTCGTGGGGACACAAGCGGGCACAGACAGCTCCATCCCAAACACCTTGGCACCTTGCGGTGACCTGGGAAAACTCGGGGCCTCAGTGCACTACAGAGACCAGGGTCCGGTTGGAAACAAAATCACTTAGAGGCACACTGCCTCATTCCACAGGACATCTGAAGCACCCTGCTAGAAGAAAACAATGGTACATAGACAGATATTTAAAAATGAAGAATAGAATTTGGGAATCACAGAAAATGCAGGCAGAGGAATGGGAAAAGACTAAGGGGAGAAAATCATTCAGATCTGCAAGTTCCATTCTTCCATATAGTTTTAAAATTTGGTCGGCAGACTTAGCTCTGAGCTTCCTGGGGGCCAAAGCAAAAAGAGGGACATTTTATGGGACTTCCCTGGTGGTCCAGTGGGTAAGACTCTGCACTCCCAATGCAGGGGACCTGGGTTCGATCCCTGGTCAGGGAACTAGATCCCGCATGCATGCTGCAACTAAGAGTCTGCATGCTGCAACTAAGAAGTCCATATGCTGCAACTAAGGAACCCGTGTGCCGCGATGAAGATCCCGTGTGCCACAACTAAGACCTAGTGCAGCCAAAATAAATAAATAAATATTTTAAAAGGGGGGACATTAAAATTTTTTTAATGTATTTAACTTTGTTCTAATGTATTATTTATTTTGAAGAAGTAATATATACACATAGTACCAAGTTTTAGAAGTACAAAATGGAATGCATTCAAAAGTAATTCTCCCTCTCGCCTGTTTTCAGCATACTAATCCCCCTTCAGACTACACCTTACGCCAGTTTCTTGTATACTTTCAGAAAGAGCCTATGAGTTTATAAACATAAATGTATGAGTGTTCTTTTTTCTCTATCACATAACTTGTAACATACTCTAATATTCTTTTATATGACTGTTAAATTTATTAATACATTTCAGACATCTATTCATTTCAATACATATAGAGTTGCTATATTTTTAAAATTGCAAAACATACTTTTGAAGGAATATGCCCAAACTGAGCTAGTTCCTTATTGATTGGTCTCATTAGTATCAAATAGCATTATTGACAATGTTGTATTGATACATTGTGCAGTCTTCACTAGTTGTACCCTGTATCTGGGTACAACTAGTGAAGCAACTGTATCTGGAAGCTAATATCTAGCAATGGTACTTGAGAGAAGTGGGGTTTTATTTTTTTAATTAAAAAAAGTTTTTTAAAACATCTTTACTGGAGTATAATTTCTTTACAATGGTGTGTTAGTTTCTGCTGTATAACAAAGTGAATCAGCTATACATATACATATATCTCCATATCCCCTCCCTCTTGCATCTCCTTCCCACTCTCCCTATCCCACCCCTCTAGATGGTCACAAAGCACCGAGCTGATCTCCCTGTGCTATGTGGCTGCTTCCCACTAGCTATCTATTTTACATTTGGTAGTGTATATATGTCCATGCCACTCTCTCACTTCGTCCCAGCTTCCCCTTCCCCTTCCCCGTGTCCTCAAGTCCATTCCTTACGTCTGCGTCTTTATTCCCGTCCTGCCCCTAGGTTCTTCAGAACCATTTTTTTCTTTTTTTTTTAGATTCCATATGTATGTGTTAGCATACGGTATTTGTTTTAAGAGGGACATTTTAAATTTTAAAATTCACTCTGTTTCAAAAAAGGGGGGAAAAAAAGGGAGAGCATACTACTTAGGAGAAATGCATCTTTCCATGAGACTCATCTCTCTAGCTTCACAGCAGTGCTACCAAGCAGAGCAGCCCAGGGCCAGGCGCAGTGGTGCGTTGCTTTAACATCCTCTGGCCTAAGCTGAGGATCTAACATCCAAGTACAACTCACCCTTCACCTAATTTCTTCTTTCTCTCCTGGCTTTACACCTGTCCTTCAACTTTCTTTTCTTTCACAGGCAAGCTTCTGGGAAGAGCTGTGTGTCCTGCCTGTCCTGATTCCATCCCTCACCTTCCTCTGAAGACCTCACAGACACCCCCGCCCCCAGCCTCCTGGGTGCTGGCACAGTGGACACCTTGTCTGTTTTTGCGGGGCATGGGCTTCCCCCTCCTTCCTCTGGCAAAGCTCTCTTTCTCTGAGATCACGTTTCTGGTTTTCCTTCATTCTCTGAGGGCTGCTCTTGGTTGCCGGCCCCTCTTCTTGGCCCCCTTGCCTCTTTCCCCACCTGCAACTTGGCTGGGTCTCTCTCGCTTGTTCTCTCTTCTGGGTTTCTGCCCCGCATGCCCAGGTGTGCCTGGGACCCCTAAGCTGGCATCGCCGCTGCTCCAGCACCTCAGCTGGAGCCTGGAGGCATCTGGTCTCCTCACTCCCTGAGGTGCCCACACCTGTCTCGCACAGAGCTCCTCTGCAGTCCCACGGCCCTTGCTCACCTGGACTGGGGCACAGCCTTTCCTGCACCCCAACCAGAGCCCCCTCAGTTTCTTCTCTGCTCTAGAAGGCGATCTTCCCAAGGTGCCCATCTGAGCGGGCCCCTTTACAATAGGACAGTGGTCCCTTCAGCCTTCAGGAGGCTCTGGGTCCCCACCTTGCTCTGTGAGCTCTGCAGAGCCAGTCACCTTCTCATGAGTCCCTGGCACTCCAGTTGCGACCCCCAGTTTACTCTGCACCTGGATGCAAACTGTCCCTTCTCCCTGGTCACCTCCTGGACCTTGTACTGTCCTCATTGACCTTGAACCTCTGTCTGAGTCTCTCCTCCTCTGAGAAGCCTTCCTGGGTACCTCCTTGGGGCCCACTCCATCTGTCCCAGGATCGCAGCTTCATTGCCTCTTCTCCCCCAGAGAGGCCAGGACTTTCTCACATCTTTAACTGCCCATGCTCTAAACCAGCGGCCCGCTGCCCGTTTTTGTGCGAGTGGAGAAGTGTTTTTACAGATGAACATTAGCAATCAATATGACGATAAGGAACAATAACTTTGAACCTCAGTTAAGCAAAATGCTATCCTCCCAAAAAAGAATTCCTTTCTTCTCAGTAGTAGACCTGTGTTACAAAAATATGCTAAAAATTCATCAATAAAAAGTGTGGAACTTTGTTTTTTCTCCTGTTATATATGTCCCTATATAATATCCCTGATTTTGCCTCTTGGCCCATAAAGTCTAAAATATTGACTAGCTGGTCCTTCACAGAAAAAGTGTGCTGCCCCCTGGTCTAAGAGACACTTGAAGAATGTGACACTGATGGTGTCTGTCACTTTGCATCTTAAAACCCTTAGCTGGTTCCGCATCTTCTAAGGACAAAATCCAGCACTTTGCGCTCTGCCCCAGCCTCATGGCTCCTGCTACCTTTCTCCCACCTTCTGCCTTCAGGAACATCTCCCAGGACATCAAAACACAGCACATTTCTCATACCCCAGCCTTCTTGAAAGCCGCCCCCGCCCCACACACACACAACCCCTCCTGGCTAACTTGCACTCATCTCAGCTCACACACCTGGTCTTCTGGGAGCTTCCTCTGGTTGGAGCTGGGTTCCCTGCCCGTTAATCCATTGCCTCTGTCTCCATCACAGCACCCGGCTCTCTCTACGGTCCTGTTTACTTGACTTTCATCCCCACCTGCACCCCCATAGCCTGTTAGTTCTGTGCAGGAAGCAACCGCATCTGTCCCATTCCTTGCTGCCCTGCACATAGACGAAAATGACCTGTTGAGTGAATGAATGAGTAAAGGCAGAGTTCTGAGGCTGAGGCTGACCCAGGCCAGTCAGAGGACTGGAGGGCAGCCCATCTTTCAGGCAAACTGTAGGTCAAGTTGCCTGCGGTTTGCTGATCGGTGACCAGGCAGGTGGTCCGAGGGTCAGTTCTCCAGTAATGCTGGCAGGATGACTACCTTTGGAAACAACTTGAATTGTTTCTGGACTTGAAGTACCACCAGCACCTAAAGGGAGAGGACCCAAGTTCCAGCGAAAGCCCTTTGTACCTTCTGCAATTTGCCCAGGACATTTCTATCCATTGGGATGTCTCATTCTGGTCAAGGCTCTCCAGCAGGAGTCAGGGTGGACATGTTAAGCCCAGCTCGCAGCAGAGGAAGCCGAGGCTTGGAGGGGTGCAGCAGCCAGGCTGGGCTGACAGGCTTCTTACAACTGAGGCCAGAAACCAGCTTCCTGGACCTCTGGTCTAGCACCCCTTCCCTCCTCAGGCCCTGCTAAATGCTGCTGGAGAAAAATCTCCCCACAGTTACGAGAATTAGAAACGGCACTCAAGGTGGTTTCTGGTTCATACAGTTTGCTTTCCTCCTTTGCTGCAGGTTCTCCCAAACTGAGCTCACATGGCTCCCCTGACATTGTGACAGAGGCCTCGCCGCTCACTTCATAGCAGAAGTGGGGTCCACAGGTAGGGACCCCTTTAATGCTTGATCACCTTTCTCTCTATTGCCTTAACTGGTCCTTGAAGAGCATTTTCCAAATCTGCCATCTACAGAACACTAGACTCCAGCAACAGGTCACCAAGCAAGACCATCCTTAGTTCAATCAGTTTGGAAAATGGTGCATACCCCCAGCCCCTCCTAGACATAAACACACACATTAGCCTGTGAGAGGGACCCACACCTCAGCGGGACCACCTGTAAACCACTGTCCTAGCCCCCCACCTCTCCCTGCCACCGTCTAAGGAAAAGTCTGCTGATCTGCCCAACTCCCCTGCTCTGCTGTCACGCAACCGTGCGGTGAGAACTGAGAAGCGCTGGGAAGCAGCTGGGCGGGTGAGGTTAGGAGGGGCTCAGAGACACTCCTGCAGAGGGAAAGAGATCAGAGAGCCCACTGGGGATGGAATGTGGGGAAGCGAGTGTAGGGCGACAGAGGAAGAGGAGCAAGGAGAGCAAAAGAGTTTTTTTTTTTTTTTGCAGTACACGGGCCTCTCACTGTTGCGGCCTCTCCCACTGCGGAGCGCAGGCTCAGCGGCCACGGCTCATGGGCCCAGCCGCTCCGCGGCATGTGGGATCTTCCCGGACTGGGGCACGAACCCGCATCTCCTACATCGGCAGGCGGACTCGCAACCACTGCGCCACCAGGGAAGCCCGCAAAAGAGACTTTGAGGGAGAGGCTGCAGCGGGAGAGGGCAAGAGGGAGGCTCAGCGGAGCACGTGCCACACATGTCCTGCAGGTACCCCGCCCCTTCCAGACTTTCAGTAGAGAGTTAAACTCCTCCCTCCCTCTCTCCCTTCCTTCCTTCCGTCTCTCCCTCCTCCCTTTGTCAGACCACTGTTGCCCTTTGAGTGTGACTGGTCCCAAAGTGGCCTGACTTCGGTCCTGAGCAGTTCTGCTGCAGAGAAGCCTGGTTGGCTTTTGTATCCTGGCATCGTTTCCACTTGGTTGATAACTGAACACCCGCTGACACCTCACAGGACCAAGGGCCACGGTCTGGGAGGTGGTCCTCTGCAATCACCCTCCCGTCTTTCTAGCCGCAGCTGCTGCCGCCCCGACCCTCACTCAGCCAGCCTTTCCTTCCCCCTGGGGTCCCTCCACCTCTGTATCTTCCCTCCTCTCTCTTGGCTGCTTCTTGTCAGTCACACGATGCCCACTTCCCTCCTGCTCACAGCACTGTCTACACTCACCACGTGCATACCCTCCTTCCCCACTTCCCCTCCAACTCCCTGCAGTCTGGCTTTTGCTGTCCGGCTTCATTCAAACAACCCAGCATAGGCTGTGATTAACTGCTGAGCCCAGGGCTCTCCCCAGCTCTTCGCTCCCGTGACGAACTGCCATCTCAAACCTGCCTTTTTTTTTTTTAGTTTTTTAAGGAGCCTCCATGCTGTTCCCCACAGTGTCTGTATCAATTCACATTCCCACCAGCAGTGCAGGAGGGTCCCTTTTCTCCACGCCCTCTCCAGCATTTATTGTTTGTAGATTTTTTGATGATGGCCATTCTGACTAGTGTGAGGTGATACCTCATGGTGGTTTTGATATACCCTGAGAAAACCGTAATTCAAAAAGAGACAGGTACCACAATGTTCATTGCAGCACTGTTTACAACAGCTAGGACATGGAAGCAACCTAAGTGTCCATCGACAGATGAATGGGTAAAGAAGATGTGGCACATGTATACAATGGAATATTACTCAGCCATAAAAAGAAACGAAATTGAGTTATTTGTAGTGAGGTGGATGGACCTAGAGTCTGTCATACAGAGTGAAGTAAGTCAGAAAGAGAAAAACAAATACCGTATGCTAACACATACATATGGAATCTAAAAAAAAAAAAAGGTTCTGAAGAACCTAGGGGCAGGACAGGAATAAAGATGCAGATGTAGAGAATGGACTTGAGGACACGGGGAGGGGGAAGGGGAAGCTTGGACGAAGTGAGAGAGTGGCATGGACATATATACACTACCAAATGTAAAATAGATAGCTAGTGGGAAGCAGCTGCATAGCACGGGGAGATCAGCTCGGTGCTTTGTGACCACCTAGAGGGGTGGGATAGGGAGGGTGGGAGGGAGACGCAACAGGGAGGAGATTGGGGATATATGTATATGTATAGCTGATTCACTTTGTTATACAGCAGAAACTAACACACCACTCTAAAGCAACTGTACTCCAATAAAGACGTTAAAACACCCTGCCTTCTTCTAGGAGTCCCTCCTCCTGGCTGCAGTGACTCCTCCCTCCCAGGCTCCTGTCCCACAGCTGGCTCTTCGTGCCTCTGACCTAGACCCTCCTCCTGATGCCCTCCGTTTAGTCTGCTGGGGGAGCCTCTTCCTCACAGATGAGCCCAATCTAGGATCCCGCCATGTCTTCTGAGACCAGCTGGTCTGCTGAGCCCCCAACCCCGGACTCCTCAGACAGCACCCTCCTATCTCAGTCCTCACCCCACTGGCAGCATCTAAGAGGCTTTGATGCAACCTACCCTTCCTTCGTCCTGTTATCAACCTTGAGCTCAGGGTCACCAACTCCAGAAGACTCCCTGAACTGCATGTTGGTGCCTGCGTTCCCCACTACCTGAGCACCGGTCCTACTCTCGGGGGTCCTGTGACCGTCTCCCCGGAGGCTGGGGCCGTGCTCTCATCTCGTCCCCGCAGCCTGGCATGTGGTCCACACCCAGTGGCTCCCAGCCCCCTGCTCCCCTTCTTCCTCTGAACAATCTTCCCTTCATGTCCAGCTGCCTGAGGTTTCTGGGTCTCAGCCTGATGGACAGAGGTGCAGGTGGGCAGAGGAAGTTGTCAGGTGGGCTCTGGAGAGCCGAGGCTGGGTGCGGGGGTAGGGCACAGGTTGGAAGACCGTGGACACTATTTGCAAAGCTGCTGCACAACCTGAAACCCCAGGCAGTGGCTGAAGCTGAATGAGATGCCCCGAAGGTAAAGTGGTTCCACAGCGCTGCCTTCTCCCTGACTGTACCTGAGTCGAACCCTGCCCTCTCCGAGGGATTAGGGAGCCACTCCGGCTTGGGGCCTGGGCCTGGCGATGGGCTAAAGGAGAGGAAGGTTAAGAAACTTCACTTCCTACCCTCATCAAGATTTAAGACGAAGCTAAAAGGGTACATTAACCTTCCAGCACCACTCGAAATCTGGCTTCACATTTAGTGGGAATTAAAGTAATTGATGAACTTGTACTCGAGAGGTAGGTTCCTGTAAATAAAAAGCTATGAGCTCTAAAAATAACACAGGTTTTTTTGTTTTTTTTTTTTTTTTTAAATAAGGTAAAGATCAACAGGCAACACACCCCAGGAGGCTCCACGTCAAGCAATTAGGAAGCTGGAGAGGACGGATAAATGAAAATGTTTATTCAAAAATCAATATATTTATCCTAAAAGGCGTCAGAGAACCACGTCAGTAAAATCTGGTCCTGCTGCAGTCCCCAGAGTCACTCTGGGGCAAAGTAGTTTCCAGGCAGTAAGCAGTTAAGATACAGGTTTCATCTCCGAGGTTGAAGGATGACCCTTGGGTGAGCTTTTCATTGTGTCGACTAAAAAATGTTTTAAAAATCAATATAACAGTGTAAAAAGGACCTTCTAAAGCTCGAGTTAGTCCCATCCCTAGCCAAGCGGGCTGCGATGAGTGATGCAGGAGGAGGATGTGTAATCCTCCAAGGCTTGCAGCTAATGAGGCGGGAGTATTTGGGTGATTCTTGATGCAAGCGGAAAAACTGTTTCTAAAGAGTTCTAATTGCTTCTGCAGGAACAGATAATAAAGACCCAGACCTTCCCATCAGCTGAGACAGTAATTGCACACTTTCCCTGACCCCAAACGGGTCCAACTTATAAATTTTGCAGTAATACGGTAACTGTAATAACAAAGATTCATTCAACAAACATGCGTGGGGCTCGTGCTGTGACTCAGGGGCTGGGCTCCCTGCCACCGGGATGGAGATAAAGCTCACGCGGCATACTCTTTGCCCTCAGGGAGCTCCACTCTGATGTCATGGCTTTCAAACTCTTTTTTTTTTTTTTTTTTTTTCCCCGGTACGCGGGCCTCTCACTATTGTGGCCTCTCCCGTTGCGAAGCACAGGCTCCGGACGCGCAGGCTCAGCGGCCGCTCCGCGGGATGTGGGATCTTCCCAGACCGGGGCACGAGCCCATTTCCCCTGCATTGGCAGGCGGACTCTCAACCACTGTGCCACCAGGGAAGCCCCCAAACTCTTTAACTGTGACCCATCAGAAGAGTATATATTACATCGTGGTCCAGTGCACATTCATGTACTGTCCAGAAAAAAATTAATGAAACGATATTCATTTTTACTTTGCGTAAAAACATTTTCTATTCTAGCCTATTTTACTGAAAAAGAAAATGTGTTAGTTGCCACCTTCGAAATGGATCTCATGACCCACTACTAATGGACAGTGACCAGAAGTTTGGAAACGCTGATCTAGTGGGGGGAAGAAGTGACAAGTGATCTGAGAGGAAGAAAGCACTACGTGTGGAGTAGAGAGGAAGGCAGAGCCTCTGGCTAGGACTCAGGGAGGGCCTCACAGAGGCGGCGGCATTCCAGCTGGGCTCTGAATGATGGCGTGATGCCTGCAATTTAGACAGGCTGAGCTGGGAAGAGTGATTATATTTGTAATAGTGTCTACATTATTATATTGTTGTTATTAATACAATAAACCCTTCTAACCCTTCTCAAGAGGCTTTCCCACCCATAGCTTTATTGGATCGTCCTGGCAAACTTGTGACTGAGCTAGAGGAGGTATTAGCTGCATTTTATCAATAGGGAAACTGAGGGTCACAGAGGTAAAGGATTTTGCTCAAGGACACACAGCACCTAGACTTTGGCAGAGCCAAGTCTGAGCTCCCGTGGAGCCCCCTGCAGCTGAGCTCTGCTTTCCTTCTAGTGATGGGAGGCTGGGGGCTGTGTCTGGGAGCGAGCACCGGGCTCCTCCCCACTGCTCCTTTCTCTGCAGTTCTCCCTTCCCTTCCCCAGTGCTCCTGCTGCTGCCTTTCTAGCTGATGCCCTGGGTACCTTGGAGGGCACGAGGAGACTCTGATTCCCTCCAGGAGACCTTAGCTGGGTCTCCTGAGTCACAACCAGATGACCCCTCTTCTGGGGGTCTCAACTGGGAGGAAAGAACTTGGGGACCTCAAGCATCCCACCCAGACTCATGGATAACTGTCCCCACACCCACTCCTCCTAGCCCCTACCCGAAACTTCCCTTGCTCTCTGTGAATCTAATCTCCAGCCTGGAGGCCAAGGTTAAAGCCACGTCTTTCTGTTCTCCAAGTACAAGACCTGCTCTCTCCCAACCAGCAGGCTGAATCCCCAGCTTCATGTGTTTGACTTCCTTTCTCTCAAGGAACTTACAATTTAATCAGGAGTCCCTAATAGTACACGCATTCTAAATTGCAATCATTTATTGCATCTAGCCTGGGGCTTCTCTGTCTGTTAGAAATATCAGGGTTATTTCCTTCTTTTAAGAGTTTACGTTAAAAAAAAAAACTTTACAAATAATGTTTGCTGTTTAATGTTCTCCCCTGAAATATCAATCTGCAAAAATAGAAATCCTTTTTTACAATTCATCTTAAGGATAGAGTTCCAGTTTCTTATAATGTAATGAATGTACTGCAGATAATGGTCCAATAGTGCAAATGAAAGGCGCATATAATCAAAATGATAATGGAGCGTATTGTACTGCTTGTGTAATAAAATCCATACCAATATGGAAATCATATCTCAAGGCAACATTCCTCTCTCTGATTTCTGTAATAATTGTACATGTAAGAGCAGGGCAGCGAGAAGTGGGGAGAACAAAGGCCTTTATTGCTTCATTAGGCAGCTGGCGTTCTGATGGTCCGGCCTGTCAACAGCCGTCCCTGAATTTCCTAGGGAAGCTTCTCCCCTTCCCTCAGAAATAATTTACCGCTCACGTCAGCTCCCTCCTCAGCCCTCTCTCTGTGAAGGTTCACAGTTCGGCTAAGTGAGCTGCGATGGCAATTCTGATCAGCACTCTCTGCTTCTTGGGCCGGCTCAGTGTTTGGGTTAGATGGGAGCCAAGCCCCCAGAAGCTTTGGTGGGAAGAGAGAAGAGGCCTCGGTGGGGCCTGATAGAGCCTCAGAGCTGGGTCCCTTTCTGCCCCACCCCCAAATTCTGGCACAAGTCGCCCCGCCTCAGTTTACCAAGCCTTTGGCGAGACGTTCTATGCGACAGGCACTGTGCAAAGGAAACCAAAAGGAAGGGACAGAGGCCCTGGCCACACAGCCTCACAGTCTAGATGGGTTAGTGCATACCAATGAGCTTGCACGGCGTGGTGTGCAATTAATGGGAAGATGTCCACTCTGGAGTCAGGCTGGGGTGGATCTTGGTTTATGCAACGACTTGAGTATGGCTTTGGCCTTGGCCTTGAGTTCTGCCAGGTCCTCAGTGGCCATGTTCACTGCTCTTTCTGCTATACGTGGGGCTTGGTCTGTGTGTGCCCAGTCTGGGTGGGGAGATGTAGGGCTGAGGGGTCGGGATGAAGGCCTGAATGGCAGCCTTCAGAGGCTGGGCACTGGCAGGGTCTCAGTGACCGGCGGGCCTCCCTCAGTGTCTGTTCCGGCACAACCTTGCTTCAGGCTCTCCTCATTGGTCCCTCTTCTGTGGCTCCTGACCTCAGGCTGCCCTGGACTGACCATCTGGGCTTCTGACCCTTTGTTCAGGCCTCCTCCCCTCCCAGGCTTTGGGCATGGATGTGACCCTTCAGGCGGTAACGCTGCCCTATGGGACCTCTATGGGTTGCTTAACATCGGCTTCCTCCTGGCCTGTGTGGGGTGAAGTTAATAGCAGTCATTGCCAATTGCAGAGCACAATTTGGCATTATCCCAGTGGGTTCTTCAACACACGTTTCAGGTGGGTGCTTTGTTATCCCTGTTTTATGAATGAAGTGGCCATAGACATCATGTGCAGGCTTTTGTGTGGACATAAACTTTCAACTCCTTTAGGTAAACATCAAGGAGCGTGATTGCTGGATCATGTGATAAGAGTATGTTTAGTTTCATAAGAAACTGGCAAACTGTCTTCCATAGTATCTGTACCATTTTGCATTCCCTCCAGCAATGAATGAAAGTTCTTGTTGCTCTATATCCTCATCAGCATTTGGTGTTGTCAGGATTACAGATTTGGCCATTCTAATAGGTGTGTAGTGGTATCTCATCATTGTTTTAATTTGTGTTCCCTGATGACATATGATGTGGAGCATCTCTTCACAAGCTTATTTGCCATCTGTTTATCTTCTTTGGTGAGGCGTCTGTTAAGATTTTTGGCCTAGTTTTAAATTGGGTTGTTTGTTTTCTTGTTGTTTAGTTTTAAGAACTCTTTGCATATTTTGGATAACTGTCCTTTATCACGTGTTTTTTGCAAAAATTTTCTCCCAGTTCTGTGGCTTGTCTTTTTATTCTCTTGACAGTGTCTTTCATAGAGAAAAATTATAGAATTTTGATGACACCCCTTTTATCAATTCTTTATTTCATAGATTGTGCTTTTGGAGTCATGTCTAAAAACTCATTGTCCAACCCGAGGTCATCCAGATTTTCTCCTATGTTATCTTCTAGGAGTTTTATAGTTTTGCATTTTACATTTAGATCTGTGATCCATTTTGAGTTAATTTTTGTGAAGGGCATAAGATCTGTGTTCAGACTTTTTTTTTTTGGATGTCCGGTTGTTCCAACACTATTTGTTGAAAAGGCTATCTTTTCTCGCATGTATTACCTCTGCTTCTTCATTAAAGATTAGTTGACTATATTTATGTGGTTCTATTTCTCTCTGTTTTCTGTTTTATTGGTCTATTTCCTATTCTTTCACCAATACCACACTGTCTTGATTACTGTAGCTTTATAGTAAGTCTTGAAGTCAATAGTGTCAGTCCTCTGACTTTGTTTTTATTCTTCAATACTGTGTTCGTTATTCTGGGTATTACGCTTCTCTATATAAACTTTAGAATCAGTTTGTCAACACCCACAAAATAACTTGCTGGGATTTTGATTGACATTGCATTGAATCTCTAGATCAAATTGGGAAGAATTGACGTCTTGACAATATTGGGTCTTCCTACCCATGAACATGGAATATCTCTCCATTTATTTAGTTCTTCTTTGATTTTGTTCATTGGAATTTTATAATTTTCCTCGTATAAATCTTGAACGTATTTTGTTAGATGTATACCTAAGTATTTCATTATTTAGGTGTTAAATAGTATTGTGTTTTTAATTTCAAAGTCCACTTGTTCATTGCCATTAAAAAGAAGAAGCAATCAACTTTTGTATGTTGATCTTGTATCTGCAACCTAGCTATAACTGCTTATTAGTTCCAGAAGCTTTTGTTGTTGTTGTTGAGTTTCTTTGCATTTTCTACATAGATAATCATGTCATCTGCAAACATATATTTCTTGCTCCCCAATAAGTACACCTTTTATTTCCTTGTCTTATGGCATTAGCTAGGACTTCCAGTATGATGCTGAAAAGGAGTGATGAGAGGGGACATCCTTGCCTTGTTCTTAATCTTAGTGGAAAATCTTCAAATTTCTCACCATTAAGTATGATCTTAGCTGTGGGTTTTTGTAGATATTCTTCATCAAGCTGAGGAAGTTTCCTTCTATTCCTAGTTTACTGAGTTTTTATCATGAATGGGTGTTGAGTTTTGTCAAATGCTTTTTCTGCATCTGTTGATATGATCATGTGATTTTTCTTCTTTAGCCTATTGATATGATGGATTACATTAATTGATTTTTGGATGTTGAACCAGCCTTGCATACCTGGGATAAAAACCACTTGGTCATGGTGTATAATTCTTTTCATATATTGTTTGATTCAATTTACTAATTTTTTTTTTTTTTTGAGGATCTTGGCATCCATGTTCATGAGAGATATTGATCTGCAGTTTTCTTTTCATGTAATGTCTTTGTCTCTTTTGGTATGAGGGTGATACTGGCCTCATAGAATGAGTTACAAAGTGTTCCTTCTACTTATATCTTCTGAAAGAGATAGTAGAAAATTGGTTAATTTTTTTCCTTAAATGTTTGATAGATTTCACCAGTGAACACATCTGGGCCTGGTGCTTTTTTTTTTTTTAATTAAAAAATTATTTATTTATTTATTGGCTGTGTTGGGTCTTCGTTGCTGCGTGCGGGCTTTCTCTAGTTGCGGTGAGTGGGGGCTACTCTTTGTTGCAGTGCATGGGCTTCTCATTGCAGTGGCTTCTCTTGGTGCGGAGCGTGGGCTCTAGGCACGCGGGCTTCAGTAGTTTCAGCACGTGTGCTCAGTAGTTGTGGCACGCAGGCTCTAGAGCGCAGGCTCAGTAGTTGTGGCACACGGGCTTTGCTGCTCCGTGGCATGTGGGATCTTCCTGGACCAGGGCTCGAACCTGTGTCCCCTGCATTGACAGACGGATTCTCTTTTTTTTTTTTTTAACATCTTTATTGGAGTATAATTGCTTTACAATGGTGTGTTAGTTTCTGCTGTGTAACAAAGTGAATCAGCTATACATACACATATATCCCCATATCTCTTCCCTCGTGTCTCCCTCCCACCCTCCTTATCCCACCCCTCTAGGTGGACACAAAGCACCGAGCTGATCTCCCTGTATTATGCAGCTGCTTCCCACTAGTTATCTATTTTACATTTGGTAGTGTATATATGTCCATGCCACTCTCTCACTTCATCCCAGCTTACCCTTCCCCCTGCCCATGTCCTCAAGTCCATTCTCCATGTCTGCATCTTTATTCCTGTCGGCAGGCAGATTCTTAAACACTGCACCACCAGGGAAGTCCCTGATTTCTTGTTTTCAATTTCACTGACTTCTGCTCTTATTTTTATTATTTCTTTTCTTCTGCTTATTTTGGATTTAATTTGCTCTTCCTTTTCTAGTTTCCCAAGGCAGAAGCTTAGATAATTGACATTAGTTCTTTCTTCTCGTCTAAGTATATACATTTGATGCTATAAACTTCCCTCTATGCATTACTTTCACTATATCTCATAAATTTTGACTGGTTGTGTTTTCACTTCTATCTAGTCCAAAATACTTTTAATCTCTCTTGAGATTTCTTTGACCCATGTGTTATTTCTTTCTTGACCAATATGCTGTTTACTCTCCACACATGTTGAGATTTTTCCAGTTATATTTCTTTTTATTGATTTCTAGTTTAACACAATTGTGGTCTGTGAGCAGATATTATATGATTTAAATTCATTTAAATTTGTTAAAGTGTCTCATGGTCCATAATGTGGTCTATCTTGATAAATGATCCATGTAAAATTGGGAAGAACGTGGATGAAGAAGTCAATAGATGTCTGTTACATCCAGTTGATTGATGGTGTTCAACAATGTCCTTACTAATTTTCTGCCTGGTGGATCTGTTCATTTCTGATAGAGGGTTGTTGAAGTCTCCAGCTATAATGTGGATTCATCTGTTTCTTCTTGCAGTTCTATCAGTTCTTGCCTCATATATTTTGATGCTCTGTTGTTAGGAGCATACACATTAAAGATTGTTATGTCTTCTTGGAGAATTGACCCCTTTTCTTTATAATGCCCTGTTTATCCCTGATAACTTTCATTGCTCTGTCTGAAATTACTATACCTACTCTGGTTTTCTTTTAAGTGGTATTAACATGGTATATCGTTCTCCAACCACTTACTTTCAATCTATATGTGTTCTCATAAAGTGGGTTCCTTATAGATGAAATGTAGTTGGGTCTTGTTTTCTGATTCACTCTGATAATCTCTGTCTTTTATTTGGTGCATTTAGACTATTGACATTCAACGTGATTATTCATATAGCTGAATTAATATCTACCATATTCATTACTTTTTTTCTATTTTTTCGTTTGTTCTTTTTCCTATTTTTGTCTCTCACTCTTTTTTCTGCCTTTTGTGGTCAAGAATGTTACATGATTTCATTTTCCCTCCTTTCTTATCAGATCAGTTACACTTTGGGGGGAGCTTTTTTTTTTTTTTAATTTTTACACCACTTTGCAATATACATTTATTTACTGTTAATCCCAGCCTACTTTCATGTAACACTGCTTCATGGGTAGTGCGGGTACTACATAATACCAAAATAATTCTAATTCAAATATATATTTAAATTAGGATGAGAGCTGTCATCATTTCTACTCATGATGGGAATATAGTAGTTTCATACTCTGGTCCACATCATTTTTTAAAATTGAGGTATAACTGACATATTCTATTAGTTTCAGGTACAACATAATGATTGATATTTGTATGCAGTTGATCCCTGAACAACATGGGTTTGAACTGCATGGGTCCACTTATATGGGGATTTTTTTCACAACATATACTATCATATAAATATGTTTACGATCCACAGTTGGTTGAATCCGCAGATGTAGAACCTGTGGATACAGTGTGCTGACTATAAGACTTTAGCATAAGTGGATTTTGGCATCCGTGGTGGGTTCTGGAGCCAGTCCCCTGTGGACACTGAGAGATGACTGTTTACTGTGGAATGATCACCACAATATATTGAGTCAACATCTGTCACTATAGATAGTTACAAAGGTTTTTTTTTTCTTGTGATGAGGACTTTTAAGATCTACTCTCCTAGCAACTTTCAAATATGCAGTACAGTATTATTAACTATAGTCATCATGCTGTACGTGACATCCCATGACTTATTTATCTTAAAACGGGAAATTTGTACCTTTTGACCCCCTTCACCCTTTCTCTCTCTAGATCCAAGTTTCTAATGATCCAAGTATCATTTTCCTTCTCTCTAAAGATCTTCTTTCAACATTTCTTGCAAGGCTGGTCTACTGGCAACAGATTCCCTTAATTTTCGTTTGTCTGAGAAAGGCTTTATGTCTCCTTCACTTTTGAAGGATAATCTCACAGGGCACAGAATTCTAGGTTTGTGGGTTTTTTTCCCTCAACACTTTAAATATTTCATTCCACTCTCTTCTTGCTTGCATGGTTCTGAGGAGAAGGTGGATGTAATCCCTATCTTTGCTTCTCTATAGGGAAAGTTTTCTTTCCTTTGGTTTCTTTCAGGATTTTTTCTTTATCTTTAATTTTCTGTAGTTTGAAAATGATAATGCCTAGGTGTCTTTTGGTATTTTTCCTACTTGGTGTTCTCTGCGCTTCCTGGATCTGTCGTTTGCGGTCTGATATTAATTTGGGTGAAATTCTCAGTCATTATTGCTTCAAATATTGCCTCTGTCCCTTTCTGTTTTCTCTCCTTTTGGTGTTCCTGTGATTCATATGTTACATCTTTGGTAGTTGTCCCACAGTCTTTGGATATTCTGTTCTTTTTTTTTTTCTTGCAATTTTTTTTTCTCTTTGATTTTCAGTTTTGGAAGTTTCTGTTGTCATATCCTCAAGCTCAGGGATTCCTTCCTCAGGCTGTGTCCAATCTATTAATGAGCCTATCTGAGGCATTCTTCATTCCTGTTATAGTGTTCTTGATCTCTAGTATTTCATTTTGGTCCTTTCTTAAGATTTCCATCTCTTTGCTTACTTTGCCCATCTGTTCCTGCATGCTCTCTACTTTATCCATTAGAGCCCTTAGTATATTAATCATAGTTGTTTTATTTAAAAACATTTTTTTAATTTTTAAAATTTATTTTATTCAAGTATATTTGATTTACACTGTTGTGTTAATTTCTGTTGTACAGCAAAGTGATTCAGTTATACGTACCAACAGATCTACATTGTTTTCATTCTCTTCCATTATGGTTTATCACAGGATATTGAATATAGTTTTCCCTGTGCTATACAGTAGGACCTTGTTGTTTATAATCATAGTTGTTTTAAATTCCCAGTCTGATAATTCCAACATCCCTGCCATGTCTAGTTTTGATGCTTGCTTTGTCTCTTCAAACTGTGCTTTTTGCATTTTAGTATTCCTTATAATTTTTTAGTTGATATTTGGACATGATGTACTGGGTAAAAGAATTGCTGAAAATAGGCCTTTAGTAATGTGGCGGTGAGGTGGGGGGAGGGCCTTTTAGTGAGCTTGTGTTTGTGAGCCTGACAAGTGTTTCTCAGCTTGCTTTTTCCTCCCCCCCTAAGGTGGGACAGAATGGCTAGAGTGGACTGGAGTGGAGTATTTCCCTTCTTACAGGTCAGTGAGGTTCTGATAAACCCTTAGCAGGTTAGATTCTGGTTAACTAGTTTCTCCCCAGGGCAGGCCTTGTTAAGAGGATAGAGTGCTCTTTTTTTTAAAAAAAAATTATTTATTCATTCATTTTTGGCTGCATTGGGTCTTTGTTGCTGTGCGTGGACTTTCTCTAGTTGCGGTGAGCGGGGCCTACTCTCCATTGCAGAGCGCGGGCTTCTCATTGAGGTGGCTTCTCTTGTTGCGGAGCATGGGATCTAGGCGTGGGGGCTTCAGTAGTTGTGGTGCGAGGGCTCAGTAGTTGTGGCTTGTTGGCTCTAGATTGCAGGCTCAGTAGTTGTGGCGCACGGGCTTAGTTGCTCCATGGCATGTGGGATCTTCCCGGACCAGGGCTCGAACCCGTGTCCCCAGCATTGGCAGGCGGATTCTTAACCACTGTGCCACCAGGGAAGTCCCGGATAGAGTGCTCTTGCATATTTAATAAAAGTTCATTTCCCCCTCCCCACAGTGAAAGTGTGAGGGGAGTTTTCTGATATTTACTAAGAGAACCTGGTAGAGCTCCTAGGGGCAAAATTCACAAAGACCAGGGGTCCCTCCTAGACCGGGTCTCCCTGGAATTTTAAACTCTTGGACTTGCCCTCTTGGAGCCTCCAGCGATTTGTTCAGGTTTTTCTAGCCTGGCACTGGTTCCTGTGGAGGCTTCTACTCCGTCAAGCTGCAATTCTCTGTACCTGCCTGTCTGTCTTTCCAGTTCTGGGGGCAGCCGTTTGCCCTGTGACTTCACTCACTGATCAAAGAGTTGCTGATTCAGTTTGTTCAGCTTTTTGCTTGTTGTTAGGATGGAGTGGGGACTTCCAAGCTCCTTACCTGTGGAACTGGAAATCTTTTTACATATTTAAAAAATATAGCATTTGTGCCTTTTTATTGTGGTAAAATATACGTAACTAAAATTTACCATTTAAGAAAGTCAGTTCAGTAGTACTAAGTATATTCACATTGTTGTGTAAACATGGCAAGACTGGGATCTGTCCCCAGGTAGCTGCCACTGCCACCTGGAGGAGAGTTGGCACCAGCAGCAGGAGTGGGGCATGCTCCTCACTGGGCCATCCCAGTGGTGGCTGGACAGCATTTCTGAGCTCCAGGTCTCTGGCCCCACCCCCGCCCCTCCACCAGCCATCCGGCCTGGGCCAGGGCCGTGTGGCACAGATGACCTCTCCACGACTCCTTTTCTGTCCTTGGCACCGAAGGCCCTTGCACTGCAGGGAACAGCTCAGAGGACTGGATTCTGCTCCAGGCCCCACCACTCCTGACTGTGGGACTGTCTGCCAGGCAGCAATCTGCCGAGCCTTGGTTTCCCCTTCTGTAAAATGGGGCAGTGCTGTCTGCCCAGCTAGGCCCCTGGGGCTTCGGGGAGCACACACCAGCAGCACTATGTGAAAACGCTTTATGCATTGTGAAGAGACACACATACTACTTATTGATCAAGAGTTTATGTTGTAAAACAGAACTGCTTTTTGTTTTTAAAATTTGGGTATTTACACAGAAGCACTCTCACAAGCATGATCGTTTTAGCAGCTCATTTATTTATCTTGCTGTGTAAAAAAAAATAAGACATGAGCCCCTGTGGAAGCCACCAGCACTCTCCTCACAGGTCTGAACGTTGATTTCCTTTGTCATCCTTACATTTCCCAAGGGCTAGCTCAAGTCATCCAATATCAGGATGGCAGCTTCGAGTTAAAAGGTAATTATTCTTCTTTACTGTATGGAGGACACAATTTTTTCTTTTTTAGTGATTTACTCTTCTTTGTAATTACAGATGTGGTGATTAGGATGTCTTGTATACCACATTACACATTTTTTTAATATGATTTATCCCCATCAGTGATTTAAAACTCTTCCTTTATAAGTTTTTATTCCTGTTTCTGAGATAGTGTTTAGGGACTACGGCTGGGCCCAGTGCCTCTATGGGGGCTATTAGAGTCACTGTGTACATATACAGTTAAGGAATTTCAAAACACAGATTACCGCCTTTGGGGCCAATAGCCAGCGCAGTTACCATCTATCATGTCAGCTCTCAAGACGGCTCTGTGTGTATTTGGTAAAGTAAATTAACATACAACGGTTCTTAAAATAATGCTCAAATTGAAGATGTAGCAGGAAGCAGGAAAAACAAACAATCAAGGGATCCAGGGAGAGTCAAAATCTCATATTTAAATGAGGAGGAAATTCCTGCCTGGTGCCTTTCATCACCTGTAGATAATGCAAGAAGCTGTCGAAATTCTCTTGGAGTCCCTCTTCACCTGCTTCTGTTTTCTGGCCAAACTTCTGTTGGATTTGCATCATCTGTGAGCAGACCTTGGGCTTGGAAGCGACCTTTGGAGCCTCATCTGTGACACGTATTTTAGCCTTTGGAAATGTATTGTTGTAGAGACAATGGAACAGCATTTCAGAGTTTGGAAAACAGGAGGGAAAACACCCATCAGTCTAGCAGCTGAAGACGAGCTGTCAGATACCAGCCTGATGGGAGGCCTGCCTCTGAATTTTATGTCCAAACTGGGACTGCTGGCCTCAAAAGCCTGCTTCTGGTTTTGAAAGTTGGTGCTTTCCCAACATTATAGCATTAAAATTTTTTTTTGCTACCAATAAAATCATGTCCAGGACTAATATTAATGCTTTAAAACATACAATTGTTCTTTGGAGCCCAGTTAACAGAAGCAAATTCTTGAAAACAGATGTGTTTGTGGTCTGATGTTGATGTGGACGAGGCTTTAGCTATTCGTATGGGTGAGATGTTTCCCCATCTCCTAAGAAGGGAATGAAATGATGATTCTTCACACACAAAACCCAAAAATCAACCACTGTTATCCTGCCCAGCAATAACTACTGGCAGTATTTTGGTGCCTGTCTTTTTAGACCTGCTTGATGTGCATTTTATTTTAAAAAATTTTTTTTAATTAATTAATTAATTTTTATTTTTGGCTACGTTGGGTCTTCTTTGCTGCACATGGGCTTTCTCTAGTTGCTGCGAGCAGGGGCTACTCTTCTCTTTGATGTGGTGCGCAGGCTTCTCATTGCTGTGGCTTCTCTTGTTGCAGAGCACGGGCTCTAGGAGCACAGGCTTCAGTAATTGTGGCACGCAAGCTCAGTATCTGTGGCTCACGGGCTCAGTAGTTGTGGCACACGGGCTTAGTTGCTCCATGGCATGTGGGATCTTCCCGGACCAGGGCTTGAACCTGTGTCACCTGCATTGGCAGGAGGATTCTTAACCACTGCGCCACCAGGGAAGTCCCTTGATGTGCATTTTATACATAAAGATTAATCTTTTAAAAAGCAAACTGGACTTAATACTCTTCACCCTTTTTTCTCACTCCACTTTGACCACTTTCCTAAGTCAGCGAATATTTGAGCACATGATTTTTAACGGCTGCAAACGATTCCATCACTCAGCTGAGACCACTGTTTCTGTACTCTTTTCACTACTTATGAATTTAGGCTCTTCATTTCTTTTCTTTTTGCTATTAAGTATGATGCTTCAGTGAACATCCTCTTTACGTGCATCTTTGTGCCTGTCTACTATAAAACCCTTAAGATAAATTCTTAGAAGTGGGGATACTGTGTCAAAGATTATGCACATGGACATTACCATTTATTCCTCTTAAAAATAGCATTTTCCTTGGTAAAAGAAGCAAATTGCTTTAAGACAAATCTGCTGCACTGGTAGTATGCACGTAGAATATCTTGGCAAAAAGGGCTGAAGGTGAGTGCTGGCAACAGACCCTACTCCAGAGCAGAGACAGAAAATGACAAAGGGACCCAGGAGCCACAGCTCCCTGGGGAGGGGATTGCTAACTCCTCCCCAAACCGCAGGTAATCCTCAGTGGGGAAGGGGACAGCCAAGATTCTTTACCTTTTGAAGATGATTCAGTCAAGACAGGGAAATGGAATTTGGAGTTTTGTAAAAGGAGTGGTTGCTGCACAGAACTGGCTGTAGTAGCATTGTGGCTGGAATCATGATCACAGAAGGTTCTAGATGCTGTATTCAGTCAGTCAGGTTACAGAGTCACGTTTTCACTGGGTGGAATTCTGTGGGTTATCAGCACTAGGAAGTGAGCAGTATGTTGGCTACAAAGCTGTTTCTTTTCAATTTATTAGAGAAGAGCTGGGTCCCCAGGTGTAATTCATGAGCTGGTTTTGACAATATATTTCCTTATGGCTCTCACCTCAGTGGGAGTTTCTGGTTCCTGCCTTCTCAGAATGCAGCCACCTGTGTCTTATGGTAACAGCTCCCTAATTTTTCTAAGAAGACCACTATTCCCCACTCTCAGTCTATGTGGTGTGGATTGGGTTGGTCCTACCCTTGGGATCCAGGAGATGACACACCACCTAGACCAGATAATCAGAATATGCTATCTCCCTGGATCACCATAATTGACCTAGGAACGGGCACCTGGCCAAGTTCACCAGCTCAGAATGAATCTCAGAACTTCACTTGAGCAACTGTTGAAAGGTGCTCCTTTTTTCCTTGAAATTATAGTTGGACTATGTTATAATTAAGATTTTTTTTTTCACCAAAAGATACCAATAAGGGTATCTATCCAAAAGCAGCAGAATACACATTCTTCTGAAGTACACATGGAACAGTCTTAGAATAGACCGTGTGTTGGGACACAAAACAAGTCTCAGTAAATTTAAGAAGATTGAAATCATATCAAGTATCTTTTCCTACCACAACGGCATGAAACTTGAAATCAGCTAAAAGAAGAAAGCTGTAAAGATCACAAATATGTGGAGACTAAACAACATGCTACTGAACAATGACTGGGTCAATAAAGAAATCAAAGGAGAAATAAAAAACTACCTGAAGACAAATGAAAATGAAAATAGGACATACCAGAATCTGTGGGACACAGCAAAAATGGTTCTAAGAGGAAGTTTATAGTGATACAGGCCTACCTCAAGAAACAAGAAAAATTTTAAATAAACAATCTAACCGTCCATCTAGGAACTAGAAAAAGAAGAACAAATGAAGTCCAAAGTCAGTAGATGGAAGGAAATATCAAAAAGTCAGAGTGGAAATAAATGAAGTAGAGATGACAACAATAATAGAAAAGATCAGTGAAACTAAGGGCTAGTTTTTGAAAAGGTAAGCTAAATTGACAAATCTTTAGCTAGAACACTAAGAAAACTAGAGAAAAGTCTCAAAATAAAAGAGAAGTTACAACAGATACCACAGAAATACCACAGAAATACCACAGAAATTATAAGAGAATACCTATACACTAACAAACTGGACAACCTAGAAGAAATGGATAAATTCTTAGAATCATACAACCTTCCAAGAATGAATCATGAAAAAATAGAAAATCTGAATAGACTGATCACTAGTAAAGAGATTGAAATAGTAATCAAAAACCTGTCCCAAAACAAACGTCCAGGACCAGATGCTTAACTAGTGAATTCTACCAAACATTCCAAGAAGATTTAATACCTATCCTTCTGAAACTCTTCCAAAAAAATTAAAGGGGTGGGAATGCTTCCTAACTCATTTTACAAGGCCAATGTTACCCTGATACCAAAACCAGACAAGAAAAACACAAAAAAAGAAAATTAAAGGCCAATGTTCCTGATGAACACAGATGCAAAAATTCTCAACAAAACATTAGCAAACCAAATACTACAATACATTAAAAGGATCATACACCATGATCAAGTGGGATTTATTCCAGGGATGCAAGGATGGTTCCACACCCACAAATCAATTTGCGTGGCACACCACAGTAACAAAACAAGGATAAAACTAATATGATAGCCTCAACAGATGTAGAAGAAGCATTTGACAAAATACACCATTCATTTATGATTAAAAAACTCTCACTAAAATGGTTGTAGAAGGAACATACTTCAACATAATATAGGTACTGGCACAAGGATAAACAAACAGTCCAATGGAAGAGGATAGAGTCCAGAAATAGACCCATATGTATAAGGTTAGTTGATTTATATCAAAGGTGAGTGGCACTGCAGTGCACTAGGGAAAGAATAACCTTTGCAGCAAGTGGTACTGAATCAACTGGATATCCATATGGAAGAAAGGAAACCTGAATCCTATCTTATACCATATGAAAGAAACAATTCCAGGTGGGTCATGGATCTACATGTGAAAAATCAATAAAGCTTCCAGAAGAACCTGTGGAGAATATCTTTTTGATCTTTGGGCTAGGCAAAGATTTCTAAAACCAGACACCAAAAGCACTCATTATAAAGGACAAGATTAATAAGTTGGACTGTATTATAATTAAGATTTTTTTTTCACCAAAAGACACCAAAAAGGGGGTGAGAAGCATGCCTCAGAGTGGGAGAAAATATTTGCAATAATTATATTTGACTAAGGACTCATACCAGAATTACCAAAAAACAAAACGAAACAATAAAACACCCCACCAACCAATAAGAAAATGACAAACAACTCAATAGAAAAATGGGCAAAAAACTTGAATAAATATTTTACAAAAGAGGAATAAAGAGCCAAAAGACCAATAAATATCTGAGAAGGTGCTCAACCTCGTTAATCACAAGGGAAATGCATATTAAAGCCACATTTAAATACCCATTTGAATGGTTAACATTAAAATGACTCAAAAAAAAAAAGACTCACACTACCACATTTTGGAGAGTATGTGAAACAACTGGAAATCTTATTTACTGCTGGTGGAAACGTAAATTGGGACATACACTTTGGAAAACATTTTGGCATTATCTACTAAATTTGAAC